>NC_089596.1:76539838-76892875 GCF_019320115.1 Miscanthus floridulus | reverse complement strand
CGAGATGCACCGGCAGGTGCATCGTACCGACGTAGTCCCCGAGCTTGCTGGAAGACGAAGTATGAGCCTTGTAGCAAGGTCTAAATAAATGTCTCTCAACTGTATGTGAGTACAAATCACATGTAGCCGAGGAGAACCATTCTCCGATCAATGGTCGGGACAGTCCCTGAGCACATCAGTTGTCGGAACAGTCCCCGAGCACAGTAGTGGTCGGAGCTGTCCTTGAGCACGGCAGTGGTCGGAGCAATCCTCGAGCACGGTAGTGGTCTTGGCAATCCCCGAGCATGGCAGTGGTCTGGGCAGTCCCCGAGCATAGCAGTGGTCTGGGCAGTCCCCGAGCATTGTAGTAGTCTGATCCATCCTTGAGCACAAGACATGCAGCGAAAATACGAACGCCATTTGTATATTATTTGGTGTATTTATTTATCTCCTTCCTCTGCCAAGTCTAGTCTGACACGTCTGGTCAAAAAAGCAGATGGGTATAGTACGTCACTCTGTCTTTTTGCTCTTTTCTAGCAAACAGTCGCTTGGCACCTGTATGGAGGTGCGTCAGTGTGGGCCCTCTTACACTATCAACAAAGAGGCGCGTACACTGGTAACGATGGGGCGCGTTTATTGGCATAGATCTTGAGGTTGTGTGAACAACCATCTGCGGCGCGTGCGCATGTCTCCCAAGAATCTCGGGCGGACGAAATGACGGAGCTCTTTGTTATTTATAATATAGATCTGGTAAGGTATTTTTACCGATCCCCATTGTCCTTCACCGTCGCAACCTTCTTCTTCCTCTTGCTGAACCCTATTGCTCCGAAAATCATCACCAATCCCCTCGCCGCTGCATCCACCCCCTTAGTAAGGATAGACTAATGGCGAAGAGAGATGCCCAGAAGAAAGGCGGAGTCATGGCGAAGGAGTGGTGGAAGTTGCGAAGCAATGAGCAGACCATTGAAGACCTTGTCACCATGGGAGTGCTCCACAACAAGGCACTCGCGGGATGGCGTGCGCCGGAAGGAGAAAGCTTCCCCGATCCACAACCAGGTGAGATTGTGGTTTTTGAGGATTTCTTCAAGCAGGGTTTTGGGGTTCTAGTGCACCCTTTCCTTCAGGGTCTCTTCTTGTATTACGAGATTAGGATTTGCAATCTGCATCCCAACTCAATTCTTCTTATCTCCACCTTCATCCATCTCTATGAGGTCTATGGTGGCTTCTAGCCCCATTTCGACCTCTTTTGCCACCTGTTCTGTCTGCGGAAGAAAGGGAGCGGAGGCTCGAAGATAGCCGGAGGCGTCTACCTCAATATGCGTGACGGTATGAAAGCCCAATACTTGCACTACCCCTGGAACACCTCACTGGACGAGTGGTACAAGAAGTGGTTCTACATCTATGAAGAACCGAACACAATCACCCTGTGCGACGTGGGGCTGATTCCGGAGAAGAAGAACAGCTGGTCGGAGAAACCCGAGAACTTGGAGCAGATCGCAGAACTGCTTGGGATGATCCCATGGGGAAGGCTAGATGGCCCAAGTGTGGTTGGGAACTTCATCAGCCAAAGGATCTAGCCTTGCCAGAAAAGGATACATCCTGGCTTCGAGTACCAGGGAAGCGCAGATCCAACAAGGACCAGGAAAGAGGCGCTCGACAAGATAGAAATCAAGGCCAGGATTGGGGAGTTATTCAACCTGGCCGATCCCAATTATGTCAGGTTAAACGTCATCGAGCACGCCTTTAAGCTGGCCCGACCTCCCCCAAAGGTAAATGATAGTTCCTTGTACCTATAGAATCATGTTCTAATAGGAAATTGACTGTTATCTTTTTTATGTTTCTCAGAATAATGGTCGTGATTGGGCAGCAGTGTTCGTGTCTCCGCCCCCTGGTGTGGATTGGCCGCAAGTTGTCGGCCCAGCCGCCCAGACCAGTGCTAGGACCGAAGATGTCCACTGGGCGGCACTCGAGGTTGCGGAGGATGCATCGACTAGAGCTGTTGGCAAGTGGCCAGCTGCCCACAAACGGCGCCAAGCCATCTTCCCCCTTTCAGACGACGAAGCAGAGGATGCGGACATCTTCCGGCTCGTCCCTCGAAAGAGGAGGAGGCAAATGGTGTCGACAGAGCAGGGTGGCTCCTCTATGCCAGCAGTGATCGCATCACCGACCGCTGCAGCATAGAGGACAAGCGGGGGAAATGTCGAGCATCAAACCCCGGCGCTTGTACCAATGGTGGAAAGAGATCTGGTGGAACCTACCGAGCACGCAGAGCAGGGGCGGTCGAAGAGATGCTCCTTCGCCACATCATTCTGCGCGTCCAAGCTGTAAGTATCTGTAACTTTGATGTAAGCTTATAATTTGTATTGAATACTATTGTCTTCTGAACTTTTCTCTGATGTATTAGGTCGGTGTCCACCAAAATCCTGACCAGCTAGCCGGGTGCGGCACGACCTCGCTAGCAATGGCAGAAAAAACTGCCCAGCAGCCAGACATGGAGGAACCTATAGAAGAAACTCTACCGGAACCTTAGCTGGCGAGCGGCCCGATGACAGTCCCTGAGTAGCTGGTCGAGAAGATAGCCAAGCTAAGTGCAAGTGTTCTGAGCACTAACCCTGCTGAGGTGGATACCTTGGCGCCAAGGGAGCCAGACCAAGCCAAGGAGCAACAGCCGAAGGTGGCACAGAGCACTCTTGCCGATGCAATGGCTCATGGGAAAGCCATGGTGGTCGCAGAGACTGCAGATTCTAAACTAGTGCCGCCCCCTAAACAGGAGGCTATAGAGGACGAAGTAGAAGAGGTCCTGGGCCATGCCCAAGATAAGCGACAACATGTATATGTGTCGCGCTGGCGGAACAACGAGTGGGTTATGCATGAAGAAATCCCAGAGGTCGAAGAGACCCTAAGAGTCGAACGGGCAGCAAAGCGTCTGGTGACAGAAGTCCAGGTATGTTTGGCTTAACCGCTTGACCCTGTTATGTAGTCGATCTGTCTGACTTAGCTTGTTTATATGCAGGACTTGATGAAGACCGTGAAGTACCGAAAGATGTGCTTTGACCAGATTGAGGGAATCATGACGAATAACAAAGAACTGGTGGCCGAGGTGGAACACTTGCGCCGCCAACTTGAAGTCGCTGACCAGAAGAGGGCAGAGCTAGAGGCACAGAACCAGAACCTGGTCGGCCAGCTTAATAACAAAGAGCAAGAAAAAATAAGTAAGTTGTCAATTTATTACAGCAGGTGTGTAACACGTATTGTTGTGTTGTTAGTAGTGACAGCTGTAATGCGGGCTTAGAAGCTGAAGTAACCCGCCTCCAAGAGGGGAAAAGCCACGTGACCGCAGAGTGTGGTCGTCTGAAGGAGGACAACGAGAAACTAGCACGCAGCCAGTCTCAACTCCAGGACCACACCACCAAAATGAAGGAGGAACTAAAAAGTAAGTATTCCAGACCACCTTTCTCATTCTGTTGCCCATCTTGTCTTGTCGTGTCATTACATTTGACGTCTTGTACGGTGTTCAGTTTTAAAAGTCAATTCCAAGAGGCACCTAGAGGCCATGATCAAAGAGCATGACGGCTGGAAAGCACGATGCCTCGAGGCCACTGAGGAGCGGGACACGTGGAAGAACCGGTGCCAAGAAGTGGCAACTGGCATTGTGCCCGTCCTTGACCTTATCGACCCGGCGCTCATAGAGGAAGAGCCAAGGACGCCCTAGCTTGGACTGGTTGAGAGATGCAGACAAGCGTGGGGATGGTTCCAAGAGTTCGTGAAGGAGGCGGGTGAGTACACGGGTGCCCATGTACTAAGCATGGTGCATGCCCACTACCCCCTGATCGATCTCAAGCGCCTGGAGGCTGGGTACCAAAAGGAGGTAGACCCAGACAAGGCGGAGGAGCTTCGGACGGCCTAGCTGGACTTGTCGTCAAAGATAATTGGCGACATTAACCTGTGTGGAGGTGGGACAGCACCTGTACAGGGTACGCCATCGACAAGTCAGCTGGAAACGCCATCAGTTGCAAGCCAACCAACGAAGCCTGCGGTCTCGACCAGCCAGGCACCAACGGGGCCATCCCCTTCAGCTCGACTAGCACAAGAGTCCCCGAGACTCGAGTAGGATATCGGAAGCGGTGAGCAGTAAATGCCACGCGCCCCGACCAGCCAATGTAATAGGCTTAGAGCTATAGAAGGAGAACATATTTGTGTTATTGTAAACTTGAGCCTCTTCAGGCAAGCTTGTAATAACGTAACTGTATATCATTATAAGCTTGTTTGCTTTGTATAAAACGTATTTAAGCTTGAAACTTTATCTTGGTGTAACTAAGTGAGAATGTGTTAACGTTCTGTTTAGTTGTACCATTTTGCTTGACACATCATCTCGAAAAGTTTGTGCGGCCCTAGTTTGCCATGTGGTCGGAGTGTGAGGTACGATGACCTGTGCACACATAGACGTGGACAAGTCAAACCAAGGGGGACCTGCCGATCACCTGTAACATAGAGAGCAGATCCCATGCACATGTTGGGAGGAACCAGAGACAGGGCCTGCTCCGAAAACCGTAGAAGGAGTGGTGGTCGGCTTTTACTGGCTAAGTTAGAATAACCATAAAATTTGAAGTGACACATTAGAATGGTCGGAGAAATCATAATTGCTTTATTGAAGTAAATCGAAAGTACAAGAGGAGTACATATCTTAGTAGTTAAGCATAGAAACATCTAAGCTTATCGATGTGCCACGAGTTTGGTACGTCAGTACCGTCCAGGTGAGATAACCTGTAAGACGTTGGTCGTGTGACCTCCTTGATCATGAAAGGACCCTCCCATGGGGTTGCGAGTTTATGGACGCCAGCCTAGTTTGTCTTCCACTTCAGGACCAGGTCCTCGACCACGAAGAACCACTCATTAACGTTCTTGTTGTAATACCTACGCAAAATAGCAAGGTATTTGGCCATACGTACACAAGAATCGAGCTGTTTCTCTTCTGCGCTGTTCATTTCTAGTTCCCGTACTTCATTGACCCTTCCTTCGTCGAAGTTCTCAACCTGTGCTGATTTGAAAGCTATATCTACTGGAAGGACTGCCTCAGCACCGTAAACCATAAAGTACGGTGAGACGCCGGTGTTACGACTGGGCTGAGTTTTGAGGCCCCAGACCACGGCTGGTAACTCTTTGAGCCATCTTCTAGGAGCTTTGTCGTTTTCTCTGTACATCCTCTTCTTCAATGCATCCAAGATCATGCCATTTGTCCGCTCAACTTGTCCATTAGCTCTAGGGTGCGCCACCGAAACGTATTTTACTACTATGCTCCTTTCATCGTAGAAGTCCCAAAAAGCATTCCCGGTGAACTGAGTACCCAGATCGGTAATGATGCTGTTGGGTATGCCAAAATAGTGGATGACCTGGTCGAGGAACATGACAGCCTTCTCTAAGGATGCCTGTACCAAAGGCATGTATTCTATCCACTTAGAAAATTTATCAATCAGTACAAAGACGCATGTAAATTTCCTAGGAGCCGGTTTGAAAGGCCCGATCATATCCAGTCCCCAGCATGTAAAGGGCCAAGAGGCTGGTATCGTCTGGATCTCATGTGCTGGTATGTGGATTTTCTTGGCGAAGAACTGACAACTCTCACAGTGGCGGACTAGCTTCTCTGCGTTGGCTACTGCTGACGGCCAATAGAACCCTGCTCGGAAAGCCTTACCGACTAGTGTTCTTAAGGCCACGTGGTTGCCGTAGGAGCCAAAGTGGATTTGGTCCAGGAGATGTTCACATTCCTCCTGGGTTATACACTTCATTAAGATTTCCTCCTTTGCATTTTTGCGCCATAACTTGCCATCAACGAGCAGATACTGTTTACTGCGATGCATCAGGCGCTCGTTTTCTATCCGATCAGTATAACCGCTGCCATCTGTTAAGTACTTGATGAAAGGTATTCTCCAGTCGGGTTCATGAGTGGTCAGAGGTGGCCCGATGGTGCTCGACACCGGAACCATAGCCACCAATTGCTGGTCTGGAGGCTTGCCTGCCGTGGAAACTTCCTCTTCGATGGAAGGCATGAGCAGGTCTTGGACGAATACGCCATGTGGAATTTTGGCTCGGGATGATCCTAACTTTGATAGTGCATCCGCTGCTTGATTCTTGTCCCGAACCACGTGTATATACTCGATGCCATAGAACCTGCCTTCTAGCTTTCTAATCAATTTGCAGTATGCGTCCATCTTCTCGCTGGTTGTGTCCTAGTCCTTGTTGAGTTGGTTGATGACCAGAGCCGAGTCTCCATAGACATAGAGACATTTAACACCAAGCTCAACCGCAATGCATAAACCATGCAGGCATGCTTCATATTTGGTAGCATTATTAGATGCCGGGAAATAAATCCTGAGGACGTACCGGAGCTGCTCCTTGGATGGTGACACGAAAAGAACTCCTGCTCCCACATCGTCAATGTTGAGAGAGCCGTCGAAGTACATTGTCCAATATTCGTCGGATCCTGGAGAGGCAGGCGTGCTTAAGTCTGTCCACTCGATGATGAAATCGATGAGTGCCTGAGACTTGATTGTAGTATGGCTTGCAAATTCCAAGGAGAAGGGGCATAGCTCCATTGCCCATTTGACGATGCACCTATTCACATCCTTATTGCGAATGATGTCTCCCAAAGGATACTCGGTCATGACCACCACACGATATCCGTCGAAGTAATGTCTCAACTTTCAGGATGTTATCAGTATGGCGTAGAGCAGTTTCTGAATCTGTGGGTACCTAGTCTTGGATTCGTTGAGTACTTCACTAATGAAATAAATTGGCCACTATACCTTATAGGCATGGCCTGGCTCGTCGCGCTCGACCACCATGGCAGTGGAGACCACCCGATTGGTTGCCGCAATGTAAAGTAGGAGAGTTTTGTCTTCTTTGGGAGCAGTGAGGACTAGAGGTGATGTAAGGTATTGTTTTAGTTGTGTGAAGGCAGCGTCTGCTTCCTCTGACCACTCAAACTTCTCAGATGCTTTGAGTAGTTTGAAAAACGGTAGTCCTTTTTCTCCTAATCTTGATATGAAACGGCTAAGAGCAGCCATGCATCCGGTAAGCTTCTAGACATCCTTCACCTTTTTGGGGGGCTTCATGTCTAAGACAGCTTTGACTTTCTTTGGATTAAGGTGTATGCCATCGTAACTGATGACGTTGCCTAGCAATATACCAGAAGGAACACCAAAGATGCACTTCTTTGGGTTTAACTTCCATTGGAATGTATTGAGGGCTGCGAAGGTGCGTTTTAGGTTGTCAACAAGGGTATGTGCTTCCTTGGTTTTGACAACTACATCATCCACATAGGCCTCTACAAGGTCGTCTTTTATCTCGTCTATGAGGCAGGCCTGAATGGCGTGTTGGTATGTAGCCCCAACGTTCTTGAGCCTGAACGACATAGTCGTGTAGCAGTAGGCGCCGAAAAGCGTGATGAAAGACGTCTTGATCTGATCGTCCTTTTTTAGAGCGATCTGGTGATAACCAGAGTAGCAATCAAGAAAGGAAAGGAGCTCGCAATTGGTGGTTGAATCTACGACCTTGTCTATGCGAGGTAAGCCGAAGGGGTCCTTAGGGCAGTGTTTGTTGAGATTAGTGTAATCAACACACATTCTCCATTCATTATTCTTTTTGTGTACAAGAACCGGGTTGGCTAACCACTCTAGATGATACACTTCTTTGATAAATCTAGCTGCCAAAAGCCGTGTAACTTCTACCCTAATCGCCTCCTTTTTGTCGCGAGCGAACCGTCGTAGCTTCTGCTTGATAGGTTTGGCCTTGCTGTTGACATTCAAGGAGTGCTCGATCAAATTCCGAGGTACACTGGGCATGTCGGCAGGTTTCCATGCGAACACATCCACGTTGTTCCTCAAGAACCCGATGAGCGCGTCTTCCTATTTGGGATCCAGGTTGGCCCCGATAAGGGCCATTTTGTTGGAATCGCCGTCGACCAGCTGGATCACCTTGTGCTCCTTTGACTTGATGTTCTTGCATGGAGCCTCGAGCTCTGGGATCTCTAGGTGGTCAGCTAAGGTCTTCTTAGCGTCGAGCATGGTCTCGGCCATGCGAATAGAGAGGTCATGGGCCTCTGCTATTTTGAAACTATCGTCTTCGTAGGTGTAAGCGGCGTACACGTTACCTCGGAGGGTTAGGACTCCTTTCTCGGTAGGCATCTTGAGCACCAAATACCTATAATGAGGTATGGCCATGAACTTGGTGAGCGACGGTCGACCAAGAATAGCATGGTAGGTGCCGTCGAAGTCAGCGACCACAAAGTTGACATAGTCGGTGCAGAAGTGGTCCAGGGTCCCAAACTGCACAGGTAGCATGATCTGCCCAAGAGGTGTAGAGCTCTGTCCAAGGAGAACACCCTAGAACTATGCCTCATATGGCTTAAGATCCGCCTGAGCTATCTTCAGGGCGGGCAGACTGTTCTTGAATAGTATATCGATGGAGCTACCGCCATCGATCAGTACTCTGTCGAACTGGACCTTGTTGATACAAGGATCGAGGACTAGGGGAAAACATCCTGGCTCAGGTATTGCGGCCCATTGGTCCTTTCTGCTAAAAGAGATTGGTGAGACCACGGAGGGAGCCGCGGATCGGCGAGGAGGTTGTCGGCGTTGGCCACGTTCAAGCAAGCATGGGTGAGCAGCTTGTGTTCCCGCTTGGTCTCGATGGACACTTTGCCTCTGATGATGGTGTGCACGCGATCAGTTGGCTTGACATACTTGTGATGAGGGTCTGCATCGTCATTGTCGTTATCCTCATTGCGCTGTTCCCCTGCATCGTTAGGCTTGTCGGATGTATCCGAAGCCTATTGATGCGTATAGATAGACTTGAGAACGCGACAATTCTCCATGGTATGGTTTGACTTTGGATGGAGCTGGCAGGGCCCCTTCAATGTTTTGGCGTAGTCGTCTTCGTAATTACGACATCTGCCACCCTTTTTAATGGTATTGACCTCGCCGTCGTCTTCCTGAGCACGCTTGCTCCTGTAATCGTCACGGTGGTTACGCCACTAATTACATTGGTCGCAGTGGTCACGGGAGTCATTGCGCTGGTTGTGGCGGTCAAAATTGTCGTTCCGACCATAGTTGCCGCAGTAGTCGTCGTGGTGTGGGGGTGGTCGGAGCATGGAACCCTTGCTGCTTCTTCAATAATTATCTTCTTAGTGTCGTCGGTGTTCGCATATTTCTTAGCGGTGGATAGGAGCGCTGTGACCGATTTAGGTCTCTTCCGGAGGAGCTTGTCTCTTAGGGCATCGTGGAAGCGAAGGCCAGTGATGAAAGCCTTGATTGCCTCATTGTCGAAGATTGATGGGACCTTGATGCGCATCTCTGAGAAACGCCAGACATACTCACACAGTGGCTCATCTTTTCGATCTCAGATCCGTTGCAGATCATACTTGTTGCCCGGTTGTTCACAAGTAGCGATGAAATTGTCGATGAAGGCTTGCTTAAGCTCCTGCCAAGAATCAAAGTAGTTCGCCGGCAAGCTGACCAGCCATTGGTGACCTGCATGGCCAACAGCGACTAGGAAGTAGTTAGACATGACGTGCTCGTCAGCCATGGCTGATCCACACGTAGTTTCGTAGAGCATGACCCATAATTCGGGGTTTTCCTTGCCGTCGTACTTCTAAAGTTTCTCAAGCTTAAAATTCTTGGGCCATATGACTTGGCGAAGGTGTGGAGTAAACTGCTTCAAACCCGGTGGACCATGGGCAGTGTCATACTCCATACGGCGATAGCTTTCATAGGATGCTCGATCATCGACTCTCTGGTTGATGCGAGCGCGCAGATCGCGTCCACCGAGGTAATGGTGGAGATCATTATTGCCATCGTGGCGATCTCGATTGCCATCCGGATTAGCCCTACGACCGCAGTTATCGCGGTGATTGTCGCGGTTGTCTCAGCGATTATCATCCTGGACGTCATGATGGTTGTCCTCCCGACGGCGGTTGTCATCCTGACCACCATCGCAGCCACCGTTTCTGCCTTGACGATTGTCTGATGGGTTGTTGTTGCGCGAGCCATGTGGGTTGAGTGGTTGTGAGCGACTTGGGAGCTGGCGGCTGTGGCTTGACTTGACTGAGACGGATGGAGCCTGAACTTGATTTACAATCTCTGCGGTCTGGGCCATGGCAGCCGTCAGATAGGCTTGTATTTCATCGTGAACCGCTTGGGTTTCCGGGGTGTTGGGTAGCCGTTGCATTATCGCCATGGCGACGGCTATGTTGGCACTTGGAGTCCTAAAGACCTATTTGTCCCCCACCCTATCGAAAGCATTGTTGAGGTCGCGTGGCTGGACCCTTATGCGTCGCGCCTCCTAGTCTGCTTTGGCTTTGATTTGTCGGCGATTAAATCGGTCAATATTGCATGCTTCGCGCGCAGTCCTTTCTTGTTCTGTTTCACCAACCGCTGGCAGTTCGTCATTGCTGACAACATGGATCAAATCCCCTCGTCTTGGCGGGAAAGACGGGAATTGTGAAAACCCCAAGGCATGGTCTGGCAGATCTAGATCGTACTTGGCGCCGTCGTCTTCGTGATGCTGAAGCTTGGTGTGGACAGATGCATTAGATGCGATGCCAGACGAGGAGCTAGAGTCGCCCTCTTGTACTGTGTGGACGGATCCTTCTTGATAATCTTCAGTCCGGATCATGTTAAAGAGAGGTCGGTGCATAAAACACAAATCCAAACGGCGTTGTAGGTTATACATGTAGCTGGAGGTAGCGTTTCGTAGGCCGTAGGGCTGGACCTGGTGGTTTTCCGTCAAGGCTTCATACTCGAAGAGCTAGAGACCCATCGTGGAGGCTGGCCGGCGACAAGTGGAGCGCCCTTTAGGAGTAGATATGACCACGAGATCTGTACCAAGTCGTGCAGGATGACTGGTCCGAGCTGGTCGGGTAGATCTATTGTGGGGAGCAGTTACCTGCTCATTAGGTTGACTTTGAATCGTACTTACCAGAGCTAGGGTTTCAACAAGTTTGGTGCCGACCCGATCGATGGAGTCGAGCAGGTCGGTGTCGTCGATCTACTTCCCTTTGTAGCAAGGAAGCGGACGATGAGTTGTCGGCGTGGCCGAAGATGATGCAGGCGTGGTCGGAACTAGATGTACTATGGTCGAAGCTAGATCCATTGTGATCGGAGCCATACCCATCGTGGTCGGAGCCGTAGCCAATGCAGGTGAAGCAGTGGTCGGCGCAGACTGAATCCACACCTCCTCCGTGGTCATGGCGATGAAGTCATTAGAGCCGGTGGTCCAGGTGATCTGGCTGACAGTGAATGTGAGGCCGTTTGGCGTAGCCATGGAGGCAGAGACGATGACCATCTTGTTTGCTTGGAGAGCAGTACGCACACCCCCTACCTGAAAGGATCTAGGATGTCGCCTAGAGGGGGGTGAATAGGCGTTTCTGAAAAATCAACACCTTTAAAAGCGGAAACGATTAGTAATAGGAGTTTCCACAATGGAAACTCCAAATCAAAGTAATACAACCCCTCACAAGTTAGCCATAAAGTATATAAAAGATACTAGATAAACCTAGGGAGCCAAACAGCGGCAACCAAAGAATTGAATCAAAATGCACTAGTCAGTTAATGTCGGAAGTCCCGACAGTTTGGGTCAGAACTTCCGACGTGTCAGAAGTCCCGACGTTTGGGTCAGAACTTCCGACGTGTCAGAAGTCCTGACAGTTTGGGTCAGAACTTCCAACGCAAACTGTCAGCACTTCCGACCCCTGCGGGAAATGAACTACAAGTGCTAAAATGAACTTTGTGATGCCGATAACTTACAAACCCACTTCCTAGTGGTAAGGTAAGGTGTTGGGCCACTCTCTTGACGTTGATAAGCCACCACTCCGTAGATCGAGGCCCAAACCCTAAGAAATAGCTAGAGAGAGGAAGATAACCAAATACATGTAAATTCGAGCAAATCACAACAACAACAAGCACGTGGGAGACAAGAATTTATCCCGAGGTTCGGCAGCCCCACAAAGGAGCTCCTACGTCCTCGTTGTTGAGGTGACCACTTTGGTCGGAGTCTCTTCCACCTCCTTGCCTCACTCAAGGATACCACAAAGGTCACTTGAGTTTCTTCACTAGAAAACAAGGGTAATACAAACTTCCCAAGGCTCTTCCACAAGATGGAAGCTCTTGGGCGACGCCTCGCCGGCTAGGGGAAAATCCCCAAGAGTAACAAATGCAAATCAAACCGGCTTGACGAAGAAATCAAGTGCTCAAGCTTGCTCAAAGTGTTTTTCTCACTCAATCCACTCTCCAATCACTCAAACCCTTTAGGAATTGAAGTTGGAGGCAAAGGAGAGAAGAGTGGCGAGCCTAGAATGCTTGGGGGCTGTTTTGGCCGAGTGTTTGTTGCAATGAAATGAGTGGGCCACGGTTAGAATGGAGGAGACGGGTATATATACTCCAAGGCAAAATCTAACCGTTCAGATCTACGTCGGGAGTTCCGACGCAGATCTCGGGACTTCCGACGTATGAAGAAAACACTGTTCATGCGAGGTCAAAGTCCACTCGAGATAGCCAACGTCGGGACTTCCGACGAATGTCGGGACTTCCGACGGTCGGAACTTCCGACGAACGTCGGGACTTCTGACGTGCATAGTCAGCAGGTCAGTAGAACCATCGATGCCGGGACTTCCGGCTTGGGTCGGGACTTCCGACTGTCGGGAGTTCTAACTCACGTCGGGACTTCCGACGTCCACAGTCATCGCACAGGCAGTGACTGGGAGTCAGCACTTCCGACAAGAGTCATGACTTCCGACTGTCGGGAGTTCTGGCTTACGTCGGGACTTCCGACACCGACAGTCACAGAAAATTATTCTTTGTGCTCGTGAAGTGCTAGAGTGTCTCTCTTTTGATTTAATTATTATGCTTGAGCACGCTATCTTCCTCAGACCACCTAAACTTGCATCCCTCTTAATAGTACGGCATACCTATTAACTCAAGATCAAAAGAAAAACGAAATTAAACCTTTTGAGTTGATCTTCTTTAAATTGATGCCGTGTCTTTCAATCTTCATCAAGTGAGGGTGCCAACATGTCAATATTGATCTTTTCACTTGAGCATAGCCATCTTGAGCATGTGACTTGATTCCATTCATCAAATATGAATAACTCCAAATGCATCAAGTCACTTTAATCAACTTGTCCAATATAGATTTGATCCTTCACATTAATATGACCATCTTAGCTTGATTAGTACCTCAACTAAATGCAAGTACTTTCTTCTTCACTCTAGCTAGGTTCTTCGGCCGCCAAGCCGTCGCTTGCCCTTCACCCTTGCTTAGTACCTCGAAGCCTTTCCTTGCTATCTTCACCATCTCAAGCCATCAAGTCACATCTTGTGTTGAATCATCCATTCATGTATTGTTATCATTTTCATTTCAATCTAGCAAGCTTCAAATATGAGACCAATCCATATGCAATTCCTCATGTCTCATTAACTAATAATCACGAGCTTGCTTTCACATAGTACATGGAAATCCCACAATAATTAAGCCTTAGCATGAATTCCATTTGCATTATTGTCTTGTGCTTGAACTAGATTGTTTATACAACAACACACCATTTTGGCTTTCATTAAGTACCTGTGAGATAACCTATTACCTGTTCACACTTAGCAAACGGGTTAGTCCTTTAATCACGTTGTCATTCAATCAACAAAAACCCACTAAAGGGCTAGATGCACTTTCAATCTCCCCCTTTTTGGTGATTGATGACAACTTGATTAAAGCTTACAAAATGATATAAACATTTAAGCTTTTGGGTTCAATGATTTATGAGAGGCTCCCCCTTAATATGTGCTTAAGATTAGAATTCACAAAATGACCTCAAATGTCAATTGCACATACTAAAACATATAGGAGACTCCCCCTAAATCATTGCATCCGTGGGGTGCATGTGTGTGTGACAAAGTGAAACCATGATGTATATGATAAGATATATCACACAAGAATAAATATAAAGGCATCACATCAAATATTTTCATTCTAGCATGCATAGTCCTTATGAAAATAAATATAACACATGTAATTCACACATAGCACTCATTACACATTTTCTCAAGTCTAGAAACCACCGATATATAAAAAAGATCATGTCTCAAGAGATACATAGATAAAGCATAAGTGAGTCTCATCTTTCACATGATACAATCTATCTCAAATCCAAGATACATCAATGAAGCTCAAAAACAAGAACCGACAGCCTGCAGTACATATCTTCAGGTACAAAGATAAGCAAATGAAACTATCCTGAAGCTTTAATCAGTCTCTCTCCCCCTTTGTCATCTATCACCACAAAGGTCCAACAATGACATACTAAGGACAAAGGGGCTACAAGCTGTCACACTGAGTCTCATCTTTCACATGATACAATCTATCTCAAATCCAAGATACATCAATGAAGCTCAAAAACAAGAACCGACAGCCTGCAGTACATATCTTCAGGTACAAAGATAAGCAAATGAAACTATCCTAAAGCTTTAATCAGTCTCTCTCCCCCTTTGTCATCTATCACCACAAAGGTCCAACAATGACATACTAAGGACAAAGGGGCTACAAGCTGTCACACAAAGCACAAAGGGTGCTTAAGGTTCAAACTTTGTACTAATCTCTCCCTTTGTATTAAACTCTCCCCCTTTGTCATCTTAAAGAGGTTGTACTTGTCACTTGTTTGCAATTCAAAATAGATCAAGTACATGGGTTTACTAGCTCATGAACAAACTCATACACTAACCACTAGATCATATAATCATTCAAGCAATAGTGGTAGTCTATGAATCAAAAAAATTTCATTTATAATGCATGATCCTATAAGCATGTACTATATGCACTAACCGCATACTAGTAAGGGATGAAAAATGATCATGCACAATACAATGATACCTTTGCTATATTGGAGAGGAAGATAGTCATATAGATTTCAATTCATTTCTCCAATAGCACCATAAAGTCCAATTATAAGCTTGGTGAAGACCAATAGATACCAATTCTTTGAATTCCTATTCTTCACCCATATGAATTGAGAATCACTAATGATCAAGTGCACTCTTCTTGTTGTGGTTGGCTTGCTTCTTCTTTGATCATTGCTTGCTTGAGAGAACTAAAAAGATGCACCACTTGTAATACCACTTAGAATTTCATGACTTGTTCTCTTTTGGGTGTTGCTTGCTTTCTAGACCAATCTCTTGATTTTCTTCAACCAAGTACCTCAAATGTCCCTTTAGATTACCACTTTGATTTTAGCCATCCAAGCCTAGGATAAAGTGACCTCTCTCCAAAGAACCATCATTGATACTCACTTGAAATAACTTAAAAGAAAATCACTTGATCCACTTGAAAGATTTTGTTTGATTGATCCATATTGTTGGACTTAATTTGATGAATAACTTTGAATCCTTCTTTAAGTCATTTTCTTTCTACTTGTTTAAGTCCTTTTCTTTCTATCAAAAGATCTCCAATTATCACTAGAACTTAAACTCCATCTTCATCTTCATCTTGGTCTTGATCTCTAGCTTGAGTACCAAATGTGTACCAGATACACTCTTCAAACAAATTATCTTGTACTCATCATTTGTCATGCTTCTATCTCAAACCAAAACCAAAACATAGGTACCTCAATCACTTATAGATATGATTCTAATTTGAGGACCTTTGAATCTAAGTGACTTTTGATCAATCCAATAATTGTCACTTTCCTGGCAGATTCTATACTCTTCAAAGAATAAATCATATCTCCCAAAGTACATATCCAAAAACCACAAAATTTGGTGAAGATGTGACACACTAAGCCTTCTAGTAGCTGTAAAAATTTTAGCTTCTTTTGACTTCTATATTTCTACCAGATTTCATATCTTTCCACACTGCTACATGCTGAAAACTGCTGCACTATAGCTGACAAGATCTACTCCAAATCCGAAGTATCACTTATCCAAATCTCATGAAATTTGCACAGCAACTAATACCATAAGTGTAGAGCATGCAGACCAAGTTTCAAGCCAATACAAATAGATTTGGTTGCTCAAACATGTCAATGATCACTGCTAGCTCAGATTTTCAATATTGGACAGATTTCAATAATTGAGCTATTTTTCTCCAAATTGAACCAAACTTGAAATCAACTTGTTTGAATACTCTCACAAGATATATGTCCATTCAAACCACTTACTAGAAGAAATCTTATGAACATATCCAATCAAACCAACTTCAAACTTGATTACTTAAGCATTTAATCCATTCAAACATCTCATAGCAAGCAACATATGCATATATATATCCAATTCAATTAACTCATATGCACCCAAATAAACTTTGATCAACAAGAGATATACCTTGATAGCTTATGATCATCTTTGCAAGCTGCAACTCCACTTATTTGCAGGCCTTCAAATACATCAATAAATTCCCACAACTTGAATATGACACTTGTATGTTGATAGCATATGGACTTCAATCAATTTTGACTTGGCATTGGGATAGAATTGCACTAGGTTTTAATACTTGACTCAACATAAGATGAACAATAATAATTTCATTGAATCAAGTCTCCAATGCCATGGTACCTACAAATGATCATCCACTTTTCGATGGTACCCCAAACTAGTTTGGGTCCTCTCATGTTAGATGCAACATACTTAGGCATAGCCTTAGTATGAATAGCGGAATTTTTGCAATACTAACCAATAAGGTACAATAACAAACCTTCCTAGGCATAATATTTGCATCAATTGAAATAGGCTTAGGATTCTCACTTAGGGGACATGAATTAGCCAAGAATTGATTTTCTCTTTTACGAATATTTGGCAAATTTATGATTTTCAAAAAACCACACCACCTACACATGCTAGTTAGGGATTTTGAAAAAAACATCTATCCTATATCACACAAATGCACACACTAACATATAAAGGGCCTTAGATGCACTTACAATGCATGTATGTAAATACATACCTTTGCCTTGAGCCCACAATATCACCACTGAGATAATACATGGCATGACAACATCATGTTGACCTCACTTGTCAAATAATCATACCATATATGAAATCAATTTTCATCCAAAGGACTACAAATAATACTAGATAGATTTGTTAGTCCACAATGGTGCAAAATAGAAACTAAGCTCCCCCTAAATAAGTACCACAAGTAATTTGAATGACTTTCAACAAGCACTTTATTCTTTTAAGAATTTGGGAGTCAATTTTCTATTTTGACCAACACAAAGTAATTTGCCATATTTAAATTTCATTGAGACATACTCACAACCCACTTAGGTTTGATAGATCACAAGCTTCTGAGCAAATTAAGGATATATGAAATCGTATGGATCAAACCTCAATTACATCCCAATTAGTGCTCTGGTTCCTGCCATACCAGACATGTCCGGTAGACATACCGGACACGTCTGGCATGTGAAGAACATAAACACTTTTCCTTTCTGTCCTGGCCATACCGGACATGTCTGGTTGGCATAGGACAGAAACAATTGAAGCGCTGCTTGTGATTCTTCGTTTTAGCTCTAGTACTTCTTGTATGCCTGCATCTGAACAAATGCATTGCTCTACTAGAGAGCCATTAAAAGCATCACATGGCAAATATGATAATGATTAAATAAAACTAATTAGTCACTTCCAATTATTTCACAAATATGCTTATTTGTGAGCCATTGAGCACTAAACACAAAGTGGCTATCCTATAAGGTCTTTAGATACTTGTTACCAATGGTAGAGATGAAGTAAACGATATGGTCATTGATTTATCTTCGGGTCAACCATATATGAGATTATGATAAGAATTGATTGATAGATTGAGTGAATATTTTCAATTTACTTGCTCAACCACCCCGAAGCTTTCATCTCACCACCAAGTACCTACATTATCAACCTAAGCACATTTTGGTACCCAACTCTTGTTGGGTCCTTTTGGGTTAGTCAACAAGTGCTTAGGCACCCAAATGGCCTTAGTACTAGTTTGTGGTGAACACATCACCTTGCTAGTGCTAACTCCTTTTGTGGTCTTCCTAAGCATATTATCATAAACAAATGTGTTCGGCTTAGGGATGTTACCATTTGGGCAATCATAGCTTAGATGCCCCTTTCTTTTACAAGCATAGCATATGCGACCCTTGTTTGCTTTATGCTTGTTTTGCTTGTATGGACATCTATCAACCTTGTGGCCCATCTCATTGCATCCATAGCATCTTCTTGTTGCAACTTGGGCTACCTTTCTTGACTCTTGATATATTGGGCATTTCTTGGTAGGATGCCCCAATTTCTTGCTCATGAGACAAGCGCTTTGTCCATCACTCTTCACTTGCTTGGCCTCCTTGATTGAAGCCTTTTGAGTGGCGGCTTCAACCTTGTCGGCCCAATTCTTATGTGGACACATAGCCCACTCATGTCCATACAATCCACAACCATAGCACATACTTTTTCCATGTTTCTTGCTCTTGGTTGTGTTGGCCTTGCTTGAAATGTGATTCCTTTGTTGGGTTTTGAAGGAAGCAAGGTTTGAACCCTTCTCAAGCTTCTTCACCATGTTATCACGGTTATCTTGAGAAGGTTGTGCTTTCTCCTTACCCTTCAATCGAATCACATCTTTCTTTAATCTTTTCACCTCTTCTTTGAGCTCTATGTTTTCTATAAATTTTTGCTCAATCGAAGATTGGCTTGCTTGAGAAGCACACTCATTAGCACAAGAAATATTCAATTGAGATTGTGTACAAGTGAGTGTGTGAGTAGGAGGTTGAGATGATTTTACCGTTGTAATCACAACCTCATGAGCCACCTCAAGCATGATGCTTGATTCTACTAATTCTTCATGAGAGCACTTGAGATGAACATAGTTTGCTTGTAGCACATTATATTTGCTTGAGAGTTCATCTAATTTTGCCTTGAGCTCAAAGTTTTCCTTCTCTAGTTGTGAAACACTAGAAGAGGAGTTAGTAACTAAAGCATGCTCAATTGATAATTTTTCATACCTCTCATTTATGCCCTTTAGCTCTTGCAATTTGGAGATGAGAAACTTTTCTTGATTTTGAAGAGATTGCTCTTGTTTCTCATTCTCTTCCTCTAGCTCATCATTCTTCTCAACTAGCTTCATGAGAATGAGCTTGTCTTTGTTGCTTAGATGATCAAGAGTGTAGCTATCTTCAATTTCAATATCACTCTCTTCTTGATCATCTACTCGTGCTATCTCCTTGGCTTGATCTTTCTTGCTAGCCTTCTTCTTGCTTTTCTTGGCCATGAGACACAAGTGATGAGTATCATGAGATACTGAGGTTGACTCATCACTTGGCCACCACCGGGCTTGAGCCTCATCATCACAGACTGTCTGCTGTCTGACTGCCTTGGCCATACCGAACGCGTCTGGTAGGGATACCGGACACGTCCGGCATGTGCTTGCAGACAGCGCAGTCACCTCGGCTTGCACCTCTTGCTCCGGCTCGGCGCTCTTGAGATCTTGTGAGGCTTCTTCGCTGCATGAAGACATAATGGACATATTTTCCATTGAATCGACCTCAAGTGCATCATCGCATTTGGATTTTCCATATAACTCAATGAGTTTGTTCCAAATGAGATGAGCACTCTCCGGAGGTGGTTGTCCATTGAATATTGCCTCATCTTGAACCTCTGCACTCAATGTACTCAAAATGATATTAATAGCTTGAGCATTTAGTTGCACGCATATCTCTTCCTCTTTTGATAAATTCTTATAGTTGCTCCAATCAACTATAGGAAGAGGTATGCTTGCAAACACAATATGCTCAACAAGAGGACTAATATCTCTAAAAGCATTGAGTACATGAATTGACCAAGATAGAAAGTTTGAACCATCATTTTGGAGAAGCATCGGCTCCAACTCGATAGGCGTCGACATCCTTTTCTCACGGCGGTGAAGCTTTAGGTGAGAACCTTGCTCTAATACCAATTGAAAGGATCTAGGATGTCGCCTAGAGGGGGGTGAATAGGCGTTTCTGAAAAATCAACACCTTTAAAAGCGGAAACGATTAGTAATAGGAGTTTCCACAATGGAAACTCCAAATCAAAGTAATACAACCCCTCACAAGTTAGCCACAAAGTATATAAAAGATACTAGATAAACCTAGGGAGCCAAACAGCGGCAACCAAAGAATTGAATCAAAATGCACTAGTCAGTTAATGTCGGAAGTCCCGACAGTTTGGGTCAGAACTTCCGACGTGTCAGAAGTCCCGACGTTTGGGTCAGAACTTCCGACGTGTCAGAAGTCCTGATAGTTTGGGTCAGAACTTCCAACGCAAACTGTCAGCACTTCCGACCCCTGTGGGAAATGAACTACAAGTGCTAAAATGAACTTTGTGATGCCGATAACTTACAAACCCACTTCCTAGTGGTAAGGTAAGGTGTTGGGCCACTCTCTTGATGTTGATAAGCCACCACTCCGTAGATCGAGGCCCAAACCCTAAGAAATAGCTAGAGAGAGGAAGATAACCAAATACATGTAAATTCGAGCAAATCACAACAACAACAAGCACGCGGGAGACAAGAATTTATCCCGAGGTTCGGCAGCCCCATAAAGGAGCTCCTACGTCCTCGTTGTTGAGGTGACCACTTTGGTTGGAGTCTCTTCCACCTCCTTGCCTCACTCAAGGATACCACAAAGGTCACTTGAGTTTCTTCACTAGAAAACAAGGGTAATACAAACTTCCCAAGGCTCTTCCACAAGATGGAAGCTCTTGGGCGATGCCTCGCCGGCTAGGGGAAAATCCCCAAGAGTAACAAATGCAAATCAAACCGGCTTGACGAAGAAATCAAGTGCTCAAGCTTGCTCAAAGTGTTTTTCTCACTCAATCCACTCTCCAATCACTCAAACCCTTTAGGAATTGAAGTTGGAGGCAAAGGAGAGAAGAGTGGCGAGCCTAGAATGCTTGGGGGCTGTTTTGGCCGAGTGTTTGTTGCAATGAAATGAGTGGGCCACGGTTAGAATGGAGGAGACGGGTATATATACTCCAAGGCAAAATCTAACCGTTCAGATCTACGTCGGGAGTTCCGACGCAGATCTCGGGACTTCCGACGTATGAAGAAAACACTGTTCATGCGAGGTCAAAGTCCACTCGAGACAGCCAACGTCGGGACTTCCGACGAACGTCGGGACTTCCGACGGTCGGAACTTCCGACGAACGTCGGGACTTCCGACGTGCATAGTCAGTAGGTCAGTAGAACCATCGATGCCGGGACTTCCGGCTTGGGTCGGGACTTCCGACTGTCGGGAGTTCCGACTCACATCGGGACTTCCGACGTCCACAGTCATCGCACAGGCAGTGACTGGGAGTCAGCACTTCTGACAAGAGTCATGACTTCCGACTGTCGGGAGTTCCGGCTTACGTCGGGACTTCCGACACCGACAGTCACAGAAAATTATTCTTTGTGCTCGTGAAGTACTAGAGTGTCTCTCTTTTGATTTAATTATTATGCTTGAGCACTCTATCTTCCTCAGACCACCTAAACTTGCATCCCTCTTAATAGTACGGCATACCTACTAACTCAAGATCAAAATAAAAACGAAATTAAACCTTTTGAGTTGATCTTCTTTAAATTGATGCCGTGTCTTTCAATCTTCATCAAGTGAGAGTGCCAACATGTCAATATTGATCTTTTCACTTGAGCATAGCCATCTTGAGCATGTGACTTGATTCCATTCATCAAATATGAATAACTCCAAATGCATCAAGTCACTTTAATCAACTTGTCCAATATAGATTTGATCCTTCACATTAATATGACCATCTTAGCTTGATTAGTACCTCAACTAAATGCAAGTACTTTCTTCTTCACCCTAGCTAGGTTCTTCGGCCGCCAAGCCGTCGCTTGCCCTTCACCCTTGCTTAGTACCTCGAAGCCTTTCCTTGCTATCTTCACCATCTCAAGCCATCAAGTCATATCTTGTGTTGAATCATCCATTCATGTATTGTTATCATTTTCATTTCAATCTAGCAAGCTTCAAATATGAGACCAATCCATATGCAATTCCTCATGTCTCATTAACTAATAATCACGAGCTTGTTTTCACATAGTACATGGAAATCCCACAATAATTAAGCCTTAGCATGAATTCCATTTGCATTGTTGTCTTGTGCTTGAACTAGATTGTTTATACAACAACACACCATTTTGGCTTTCATTAAGTACCTGTGAGATAACCTATTACCTGTTCACACTTAGCAAATGGGTTAGTCCTTTAATCACGTTGTCATTCAATCAACCAAAACCCACTAAAGGGCTAGATGCACTTTCACACACCACTATCAACGAAATATGGTCGGCAGTCTACCTAGGGGTATGCCCAAGGTAGTAGATTATCGGCAGATAGATGCGCAAGCCACAAACAAGACGGTGACGCAAGACAGACATGAGGTTTTATCCAGGTTCGACCGCCAAGAAGACGTAATACCTATGTCCTGTGTCTGATTTGTATTGCTGTATGTCAATGAGAGATGTTTTTTAGAGGGATCCCCTGCCCACCTTATATAGTCCCGGGGGCAGGGTTATAGATCTAGAAACTAATCCTAGTCAGTTACAATTGCCATATGTGGCCGGATAAGGATTCCTATTCTAACCGACCAGGATCCTACTTGATCGCCAAATCCGTCTTGACTCCTTGTGCGGGACTCCGATCAGGTTGGCTGGGCCGCACATCGTCTTTCGGGTGGACCAAACCCATCGATCCGGGCCGGCCCAAGCTTAGCCGTAAGGGTATAGGCGTTAATACCCCCATAGTCATTAGCCTTCGTCTGTCAGCAGCCTTCATCAGACATTGGCCTTCGTCAGCCAGCAGCCTTCGTTAGTCATTGGCCTTCGTCAGCTAGCAGCCTTCGTAAGTCATTGGCTTTTGTCAGCCAGCAGCCTTCGTCAGTCAGTAGCCTCCGTTTATCAGCAGCCTTCATCGGTCAGTGGCCTTCCTTAGTTAGTAACCTTCATTAGTCAGTGGCCTCCATCAACAATCAACCTTCAACAGCCACCAAACCTTCAAACCCTCTAACGCTAACACTTCTTCTCATTTTTACAGGTTGTATCGTTCAATTTTTCTTTCTTAGGTCTTTATAATATGCATCAACCCTAATGTCATTTGAGCTAACCTTCGTAGGGAACTAATCCTTTTTACATTCAATATTACAAGTCACATCTATACCCATGTAGATTCTTGAATGGCAGCCTTTGCTAGCCATCCCAAACTACAACCCTCTCATTCGAGGACATTATTTCTTATATGCATAGTTTATCTTTTGTTCAAGCATAACCATCATTTTTGTAGGGTGCATGGTATGTTTACCCCTTCTAATATTCTTGTGCAAATGCATTCACTAGCATCATCATATACATACATGCATTGCATAAATGCATTGCACTACGGTAACCCAAGAAAGACCTATCCATAATCAGGCATCGGAACCACCACTCTAAAATGCTTCAAAAAGCTTCAGAGACTCTCAAAAACTTTAAAAAGCTTCCCAACAAAGACCTGCCCATAATCAGGCATCAGGACCTTCACACTTTCAAAAGCTTCAAAAAAACTTCACCCTTTTCATATTATATGAAATGACTAACCATCTTTTACAGCAAGTAGAAAGCCAGTGTCTTTCTGAGTGTCGAAAGACTTGCAAGCAAGTAGATATTCGATGAAGCTATAATGCCCAACCTAAGTCCCTAAAAATGCAGGAGATCAACTCAGGTGCATTTTCACGTGACTTCTCTAGCCTTCGGCACACAGCGTCGCTACTTACTTTGACATCACCACCGGCATGATGGGCTTTGCCACCATCTTCAGTGATTTCACCAACATCGCCTCCACCAAAGCACCTTTTTAGAAGGGCCTTCACCAAAAAAACTTTGCAGGAGGGCCTTTGCCATTACCTTCGGCATCTACACCAACCTCGCCTCATCCAAACACCTTTGCAGGAGGGTCTTTGCAAACAGTCATGGTGAACTAGGATGAATCGCTCTGCCAATGCATCGTCATGAGGGGGCTTCACCAATACCTTCATCGTCAATAATAATATCTACTCCACCAAACACCTTTGCAGGAGGGTCCTCGGCGGGAGGGGCTTCACCTACCACAATGGCTCGAGAGCCTTCGTTAGCACCTCTAGCATCAATGCCCACAATGACTTATCATCATCGCCAAGATCAATGGGCTTCATCAACTCCTTGGACACCAAGGTCTACCACACCTTCGTCAACCACTTCAACTCAAGGGGCTCATCAACAACTCTAGTCCGAATATGTACTTCCACTACTATGACTACATCAACTACACCAAGGAAGATGGAGGATTTGGTGATGAGCACCGACCAAGAGGGGCTAGGGGAGCATATCAAAAAACTAACAACCCCGGAATGCGGAGTCTTTTTGCCTGGCGCTCATGAGAAGGCCTTGATGAAGACCTCCATGCCGAGAAGGCCTAGAAGATGAAGACCTCCATACCTAGAAGGCTTAGAGATGAAGACCTCCATGCCAAGAAGGCTCGAAGATGGAGACCTCCGTGCCAAAAACACCTCAGACCCGAAGACCTTCACATCAAGAAGATATCGGAGGAGAAGGCCAATGAACCATGTCATAGAAGTGCAGAAAGAAGCCATAGCCCAAAGGTGAAGACATCTAGAAGAACAAGGCACTCAGTGGTAGACGCCTTAGGACTTAGAACATGTATAGGTTAGAGTCATGCGCGTGCTCTTTTCTCCATGCCCTTTTTTTCCACAGGGTTTTTCGGATGAATTTTTTAGTGAGGAATGCACGTGTGGTTTGTGAAGGGTAGTCCTCGCAACCAAGGTTCGAGTTGTATTGTGTCTCTTCTAGTATAAGCATCTACTAGGTCATGTAGTATTGACCATAACCTAGTAGATGAGGGGCCACTGTTAGGACATGCCATATTCATATGGACCAAGTCCTCTAGAAGAGGCCCAACTAACGTCATTGGAGTGGCATGTAAAACCCACCCTATCGAGGGGTCGCTTGTAAATTTTTGCTTGCCTATATAATGCCAAGAACATGAGGGAAAGGGGGGCTCTCTCCTCTCCCACTCATTTTTTGCAAACCCTAGCCACCGCCTTACTCTCCCATCTCATGTATAGCCTTCGTCGTAGGGCCTTCTTCGTGGAGCCTTCACACCAGACCTACGTTATGGAGCCTTCTCTGTGAAGCCTTCGTCATGGAGTCTTCTCCGCGGAGCCTTCGTATGGAATAATCATCAGGCCTTTGCCTGAAACCTTCGTCTAGAACCTTCTCTGAGAGACCTTCTCTCGCCAGCCTTCTCTAGGAGACCTTCTCTTGTCGGCTTTCTCCAAGAAACCTTCTCCTGCCGGCCTTATCCGAGGGACCTTCTCCCGTCAGCCTTATCTAAGGGACCTTCTCCCACTGGCCTTCTTCGGAAGACCTTCTCCTACCCGCCTTCTCCTAGAGGCCTTCTCCTATCGGCCTTCTCTAGGAGGCCTTCTCCCACCGACCTTCTCCAGGAGATCTTCTCTAGCCAGCATTCTCTAAGGAGCCTTCTACTCTCAACCCTGTTCAGAATGCTTGTCCCAACATCCATGTTAATTTCGATTGGGATATCACTAGCATGACAAATGCAACAAAATTCGATGCGGAAATGAAATTCATACCTTTCCATGACCGAACGCGATTAGGGCACAATAGTAAAGGGGATGAATACGTGTGGAGGTGCAGGCAGGACGCTACAAGAAGAAGCGAACGAGCCGAGCCCATGGAACTCGGTTCCTTTTCGATGTGGACTGAGGTAGCACACGCACGGTGCACCGCACACCAGCGGTGTGCGTTCTACATATGGAAGGGAGACACGGTGGAGTGGTGGTGCTGTGTCCAATGGCAATGAAGGGGAGATGCTTCATTTCAACTGCTGGGCCATCCACCCACGGAAATCATCCCGTCTGAACATTCGGATAGGACCGTGCACCAAACGAGGAGCGTGGGAACTGGACGACGAGCGCGGCAACCATGTCATGACTCAGGGCCACAAGTGTAGGGGCCCATGCACACAGAACGATAGAGGATGCCCCCGATGCTTATCTGCTCGCTGGGTAGATTCCTGTTCTTTTTTATGTTCCTTTCGTGGCTTCATTTGTGGTATTTTACTCTTGCCTTATTTTTTTATTTTTTATCTTCATTTATTTCTTTTTACTTTACCCTAATTAACCATTTCTTGTATTTTTTCTTCTATTCTATTTATTTTTTCCCTTCCTTCTATTTCTTTATTTAATTTTCTATGTGAACTTTTTTGTTTCAAGTTTTTTATATGTTATATGAGATACAAGGTAAGTTCGATAGTACACATGTGATTTTGATTTTTTTTCTTTCTTACTTAAACTATTCATTCATTCTATTTTTCTATAGTTTATCATTTGTTGTTTTATTTTTATGTGTATTTTTTTGTTATTTTACTCTAATTAATTAATTTGATAATTTTAATTTTAATTTTTTACACTATTTTATGAGATACATGTGATGTTCTATGATATATTATATGATATTCACTTAGTACATGTGATGTTTTATAATGTATTCTTTGATGTTCATGTAGTATACATGTGATATTCTATGATGTTTTAAGATGTATTGTGTGTTCATGTAGTATACATGTGATGTTCTGTGATATTCACGTCGTATTCTATGATGTTCTATGATATATTTCACGTCGTATACATCTGGTGTTATATGATATATTTTGTGTTGTTCATGTGGTATAACGTGATGTTCTATGATTTATTTTTGTGTTCATATACTATATATGTGATGTTCTATCATGTTTTTTTATATGTTCACGTGGTATACATGTGATGTTCTATGATATATTTTTTGTGATGTTCACGTAATATACATGTGGTGTTCACATAATATGCATATGATGTTCTATGATATATTCAGTGATGTTCTCGTAGTATATATGTGATGTGTTTATGATGTATTTTATAATGTTCATGTAGTATGCATGTAATGTTCATGTAGTATACATGTGATGTTCTATATATTTTTTGTGATATTCACATACTATACATGGGATGCTCCATGTATTTTAGGATGTTCATATATTATAAATGCATGTTCCACCATTATCTTTGAGTTCCCATGAAATATTTTATGGTATATTTTAGATTGTTTAAGTAATATCCATGTGATGATCTTTTTTAATTTACCTCTATTATGTGGATTTTTTTTCTTTTCTCTTGCGATTTGTTCTATGCATTTGTTATGCTTTCGTGATGCTTTTGTCTAGGTTACATCACATTCAAAAAATAGTTATAGTATTTAATGCTGTTTTTCTAAACTTAGAACATTACTTCTACTCAGTAAAAATATATTCTATCTTCACAAGATAAATATCCGTTATAAAATTTTATCTAAATATATGCATGTGGGATCTTATTTTGAAGGATTTATTACAAGAAACACGATGGTGTAATCATAATTTAATTTGAATGTTTGGTATGGCAGGTATAACTTTTTTTAAACTTAGCAAATGCTTATATAAGCCTATTATCAACGTGATTTTCTTTTTCAGCAGCATGCATGCATGTGGAGGAGGAGCTTCTAATAAAACAACAGTACCATTATTATTATTTTTGGTGAACCTGGGTGTGACATTATTATTATTTTTTTTTTTTTGTGAACCTAGGTGTGCCATGCGCAGCGGAGAGCGAGTTGAGGTGGGCCGTGGGCCAGCCAGATGCGACACATGGGGCGTAGAAAATAATTTATGGCTTCCGTGCGCGACGCGCGAGTGGGCGAGCGGGAAACATTCCGTCCGAACGGCCGGACTGCAACACCCCCGTCCGCCCGCCCGCTGTGTTGTGGTGCCTGCGTTTTTTTTTTTTTTTTTTTTTTTACCCCAGTGCGAACCCCTCGGCCCGCGAGGTTGCTGTGACATACCAGCCCAACATGTCGCGCCAACGTGACTCGCCCGCCTTAGGTGAGGCCCAGCCAGTCAGCGTGTCGGAGGTCGGACTGGGCTCACTCGGTCGGCCCATGAGCTCCAAGCCTCCCCAGTCGCAACTTTTTCCTTTTTGCCTTTAACTTTTTTTTTCTTTTTTTTAAGGAAAAACAAAATTGGATCCCCGTGTCGCCGTTCGCCACTGGGCTTTGGCCACTCAGCCAGCGCTCACGCCTGGGCTTGGCTTGGCTCCGCGCCTCCGGCCGTTGGCGTCGTCTACTCGCCGAAAACCTCGCCGAATCCCTGGCGCGGCGCAGAAACCCTTCGTCCCGGATCCCCCAACCTTCAGAATCCATCTGGTCGTCTCCTCTATAAAAGCGCCGGGAGGATCTGCCGACGTTGCCGTTCATAGGCGGCGCCGCGGCGGCTCTCCGGTGTCCTGCGCCTGCACTGCCCCACCCCACTCTTCCAGTGAAACGGGTCAAGTAAAATAAGCGATCTTTATGTACTACTAGTGATAAATCTATCTTGACCCGTTCTCGAATAGTGGTTTTACTTCTGTGTCTATCAATTTTTGGTGGAGATTATTTTCCTAAGTGAGACTGGGGTTATTCTTAAATCTTTGACTGCTGCTGTTGCTCCCCTATCCCCCTATCGAGCCTCTCTAAATAGGATTCCAGATCCATTTTATGGGGGAATGTTTGTACCTAAATTCCATTTGTCATGTATTATTAGTTCAATTCCATTTTGTTGTCATGTATTATTAGTTCATTTGGTTCGTTCCGTTCAAATTATTTCATCTCAAAATCTGAAGTATGAATTATAATCAAACCAAACACTTGGTAAATGAAATTGCCAAGTCAGTTGGCTTGGAAGTTGAAACCATATGGTGGCCTGATTGTTTTCTCCAGATTTTAGAACTAATGTGGCTGCTATCCAAACACCTGCAATCTAGCCTGTATTTGTTGTGTTCTCTTACGTGTAATGCCATTTTCTGGTCATCAACAAAGCACAGCTAATGTTCCCTTCTTCTTCTTTTTTGCCAGTTTCAAGGCAAAAACTCTCCTGGAATTAATTATTGAGCCATTGGAAATTGCATTTGCCAGTGCAAGCAAATTCCAGTGCTAAGGATGGCAACACAGCTAGTTTTCTCCAATGCTTCCAGTTGCCAGTGCCCACTAGGCATTTCGCCATCAAAAGTTGGGAAGTCACTTCTTGGTGAAAGTGCAAGTTTCCAGAGAAAGAAGTTGTTTTCTGGTGGTTCCTATCGCTTTTCTCGACTTGAGTGCTCTGCAAACTCCCGCCGAGCTGGGCCAAGGCGTACCAAGGATACCTTATATGACCTTCACCCTGAGATCTCCTTGCTTTATGGAGAGGATAATGGTGCAGCTACTGTATCCAGCAAAGAGCAGGGTATTGACACTGCAGCTGAAAGATTGGTGGACACTTCTTCCTCTTACCGCTATAATGAGCCCAGGATTAAAGTCATAGGGGTTGGAGGTGGTGGCTCCAATGCTGTGAACAGGATGATTGAAAGCTCCATGAAGGGTGTGGAATTCTGGATTGTGAACACTGATTTTCAGGCTATGCGGATGTCACCCATCGAACCAGAAAATAGGCTACAGATTGGCCAGGAATTGACACGTGGTCTTGGTGCTGGTGGGAACCCAGAAATTGGCATGAATGCAGCCAAGGAAAGCCAGGAGTTGGTAGAACAGGCAGTTGCTGGTGCTGATATGGTTTTTGTGACGGTAAGTACATATTGCTCAAGCTGTCAAGCATTACACATTTCAGTTTGATCTAGAATGGTGTGCGTTTCTAGTCATCATGGTAGTTAGATAATATATAGGGATTTGTATAATCAAACCATGTTTTTCCTTCGATTGAATGACCGATATAATGATATCTATCCATTCTTGAGAAGAATCTGGTAACCTCTATTTTGATCATCAAATTCATTTTGCAGGCTGGAATGGGAGGTGGGACAGGCACTGGTGGGGCACCTATTATTGCAGGAATTGCAAAGTCCATGGGTATATTGACTGTTGGAATTGTCACAACCCCATTTTCATTTGAGGGAAGAAGGCGGGCTCTTCAGGCACAAGAAGGAACTGCATCATTGAGAAGCAATGTTGATACACTGATTGTAATTCCAAATGACAAGTTACTGACTGCTGTATCCCCAAATACTCCCGTGACAGAAGCATTCAATTTGGCAGATGATATTCTTCGTCAAGGTGTTCGTGGGATATCAGATATAATCACTGTAAGAGAAAATGCTATATGTTATTATATCATCAATCTTATCCTTTTGTGAATAATTTAAATCATGTTCTGTCCAAACACTCCTGTTGTTGAAATATTATGCGTCGTAGACAAGCATACAATAAAAAAAAGGGCAGACCCAGTGCCGGAGGCTCCCACATGAGTCTCGGTTTATCCCTTCCCTAGACCCCAGATAAACAAATCCTACTGAATTAATGATGTTATATAAGTTATGCTAGCGATATGACCTTTTCCTTCTTGACCATGCACTGCCCCATGGTATGGGTTTCGTTTAGTGGTATTCAATGCAGCTGCACTCGGTTTGAAAACGGTGGTTTTACTGTCTAATTTTCTTTTTACATTGATGCAGAACCAACAACAAAGTAAAAGTTGAATAACATTGTTCTGCACTTGGTTTCTTCCTGAGTCATCCTTTTTGCAGAATTTGGTTTATTGGCACACCATTTGGAAATTGGAAAACTCACGCGCCTGAAAATTCAAACATTTTTAACACTTGCTTTCTCATAATGTTCACCTAGATGATGACAATTGTATGCTACCTACATGGCTAGAGTGGTCACTTCTATGTTTCATCTTCTGCTTGCAGGTGCCAGGTCTGGTGAATGTGGACTTTGCTGATGTTCGATCAGTTATGTCAGATGCTGGCTCATCATTGATGGGCATTGGAACAGCAACAGGTTAAATTTCAGAATTCAGAGAACCATGTTTATTTAGAATCAAATACATACATGCATATTATGCTATTGAAAAGATTAATATAACCCACACCTGCCAATCCTGTTGACCTCTTTGTAGGCAAGACACGAGCCAGAGATGCCGCACTCAATGCCATACAGTCTCCTCTACTTGATATTGGTATTGAAAGAGCAACTGGAATTGTATGGAATATCACTGGAGGGAATGATCTAACCTTGACAGAGGTAACATACATTCATATATATCATTTTTGGTGTTTGGCCAGTGCTTCAGCATTTCAGGAGTTTCTCCCGAGGTCGCTTACGGCAGGTCATTAGTTGCCTGTGTGATAAGCAGGTCATGGACTCGTGATCGTGTTCTGGTCTGCGGGGGCGCTTCTTTTCTCTGCTTGTCTATCAGTGTGCGTGGGGTGTGTTGGGAGGGCCTGTTGTAGCTTCTCCCGTTCTCTTGTTCATTTTGTACTGCCTCTTTTCTTAGTGAGACTTATTTAGATAACATGCAGCTCTCTTGAGTTGTTACAGATGACTTCTTGAAGAATACATTCTAACTGAATTCCACTTGCCATCCTTTTCTACAGGTGAATGCTGCAGCTGAAGTAATCTATGATCTTGTTGACCCTGGTGCAAATCTGATTTTTGGCTCTGTTATAGATCCGTCATACACTGGTCAAGTATGTCACTGTTTCTACTTTGTGGTTAAAGTTGTTTTATGTATCAAAACTTAGAGGCCCGTAAATTTCACAACTGTACTTGATCCTATTCTCCGTGTCAATAACATTATACATCTGTTCAGGTGAGCATAACTCTAATTGCAACTGGTTTCAAACGCCAGGAGGAAAGTGAAAGCCGGTCTTCACAGGTACCTATTGCGACTTCATTTGTCTACTTTCCCTTATTTCTTCTATGTATTGTTATGAGTCATGACACTCCTTGCCCAGGCTGGAGGAGACAGCAACCGCGGTCGCTCAGGTTGGTTTTCTCCCACTTCCCAGGAGGAAGGTCATGCATTGCAGATCCCAGAGTTCCTACAGAGGAAAGGGCGTTCAGGGTTTCCACGAGTCTGAACACACTTTGGTTTATTGTTTTTCTTGTCATGGTTTTTTTCCCCTTGGCTCTTTATGGTAGTTTGGCACTATGCAGGTTTGGTTTCTAGGTCTCTTAGTTAGCAAGGTAGAGCAGATGTTTGAATCCTAACTGTAGTTCGTGAACCGTATCCTATCTGTGTGCGAACTACGCCAGCTGAGTGGATTGGCTGGGCGGATTTGCTTCTCAGGAACCTGCGGTGAATCCGGATCTGAGATCTCAATTTGCGAGTTATGAATAAAAGTCAGCGCTGAGATCAAATTATAATGTTCCGTGTGAAGGATTAACTCCAATTTCCTTTGCGTTGAATCGTCCTATTTGATTGGCTTATAAGTTATACTTTTTTAGCTAACGAATATTATTTTTCTCTCATAATAAATCAGCAACAGTCATGGTTTATTAGCGAAGCGAATAGGGCATGTGTTTGTGTTTCTGGTGCAGTAGTAACAACCTCTATCCGATGATTATATGACGCGTGGCAAGTGGCATACAGTAGATTGATTGATTTCATTTGTTATTTTTGTTTCGTTCAAAGTTTGGTACATATGAGTCGTGTACTCATGTTGTTGCTCACTTGCAGTGCGTGACGTATCATTCATGTTTCGGCTTGGTTCGCATTTATCCTTATTTTAGAGCATCCCAAGAGTTTTTAAAAAACAAGCATGTCCTCAAGAATTTTTTCAAACTATTGGAGATTGTAACGCCCCAACCTAGGATGACAGTTAAGATCCACTCTACGCGTTGAATGGACCACAGGCCTGCTAATTAGCTCACTTACGCTTTTGTCCTCGTTTCGCGTAAAAGGATCAATCCGGAGTTAACAGCCTCTCAGATCCAGGCTTTTAAGCTAGTTCGGTACTGCCTCTGGTTCCGATGTGGACTAAATTCCCATAGCTACAGTGTCCCACGATGCTGTAGTAACTCGCGTCACCCTATCGCTACAGTGTAACTTCTACTTGAGTCACCTTTCCCTCCTTTTGCTTTATAAAAATTGTATTTGCATGCCGACAGGGATGACAACAACCATGCAAAAACGATTTCAACCTTAGCAGATTAAAGGTTTTTCACGTGGCTACATACTACATATGGTGGTCATTGTTCACATGTAAGTATAAGAGATATCTTTAAACTTTTTAAAAGTATCTTTTTACTCTATTATAGAATACCATCACATAGGCTGGAGAAAGGTTGTTGATATGACTGCAGGATGTAGAATACAAGAGGTAAAAATCGGTGCATTCATTCATTGTACACACCAAACGTGCTCTTCCTACCAAACTGTCCCAATTCATTCATTGTACACACCAAACGTGCTTCCACCGATGACCCAATCAGACATCGACGGAGCTCCTACGAGCCATCAGCTCCTCCACTAAACGCGACATCATCGTAAGAGGACCCCACCCTTGGCCACCGCTCGCCTAGCCTTCTCCCCGAGCTCCTTGGCTTTCTCCCGTATTGCCTCCGCTTCCTCGCCGTCACCCATCACTTTCCCGATGACCTCCGTGATCAGCTCACCGCCGATCACGCGCCGGGTCTCCGGCTTTGACACATAGTCCACGGACCCCACGCCGACACCGACCTTGAGCAGCTCCACTACCAGTTTCTCGTTGTAGAACTGGTCGGCGTAGCGCGGCCTGTTAGTTGATCTCCACCAATAGACCCAACGGTTTATTGGGCCATTGTCTTTGCTTCCTGATCGGGGGAGCCCAACCCTAATACGGTTGGTGGGCCCCTGTCGCACAGCACATATAAAAAATAAGGTGGGGATCAGAGCTCGGGTTACGAGGTTCAACAGAGTCGCCGCCATCCCACCCACAGAGAAAACCTAAACTGATCTAAAGCAGTGCTACAAGCGATAGGATGCCCCACCGCACCACCGTGACCTTTGCCTCGCCTCTACAGGACACGGGATCACCATTGGACCTCGCCACCGAGCCGGAGCTGCCTCGACACCGGCATCCGCGAGGTTGCAGCGCAGCCAGGGCGAAATAGATGAACCCTAAAGAGGTCTACTCCGATCTACGGTCACAGAAAGGTACACCTATACAATGCTAACATTGGTACCGGAGCCAGGTTACCAGTGTGTAACCCTAACCCTAACCGGATAAAAGCAAAGAGAAAGAGAGACCGGGGTGGCGGATGTCACTGTCTACCGGTCACCACCGCAACGCGCGGGGGAAAAGATGCTGCATCGCCGTTCTCACCGGCGCACAGCAAGAACAGAACAGACCCAGTTCGGATCTAAGGAAAGAAATACAGTGGTTCCCCAACACTAACCCTAACTGGGTGAAGAGGAAGGGCCCTCGGCTCACGAAGCTGAACCCTAACCATGGGGAAGAACAACAGTGAACCCGATTCGGATGAACTAACCCATCCTCATCCCAATCGGAATCAAAACCGTGAAAAGAAATCAAAGAAAAGAAAGGAAATCCAAACAAAGAAGAAGAACAGGGGTCGGAACTCGAACCCTAACCCTAGATCCCGATTCGGATGAACTCCAAAAAGAAAAGAAATCAAAAGAAGAGAAAAACTAAATCGGTCGAATCGAATTAGAAAAGAAACCCTAACCCTAATCCTAATCCCCACCTCCGGTTCGAAAAAGAGAAGATCAATCCAAATCGAAAAGAAGAAGGGGATGGGAAAGGAGAAATGGAAGGGGGAACGGACCAACCTCGCCGTGCGTCGGGAAAACCCTTCGCCGGCGCGAGAGAAGAAGGGCCGAACCGGGGGCAGCTGCTCACCGGGCTCGGCCAAGGGGGCGCCGTGACCAGGCCGCTCGATGGCGGCGTGCTCACCCATTGGGGAGCACGCACGCCGGCGAGGGGGCTGGCGATGGCGCCATGGCCGCCTCGCTCCACCGGCTTTGCTCACTCTCGCTCATTGCGTCGCTCGGTACCTCGCTGCGGCTGAGAGAGAAAGAAAGAGGAGAGCGATGACAGAGAGAGCGAAGAGAGAGAGCAAAGGAGCAAATGACCTAGGGTTTTCGGGTCAGAGGCCGTGGTCGCGTTTTTGTTCATGCGAAATCGACGCGCAGCCGTCGATCTCCATCGGACGGCTCAGATCGAGTGGGCCAGCGATCGGCCCAGGCGGGCGCGCGCGGCCATGTAGCTTTGGTGGCCCAGGCCCAGGTTGCGGCCTAGGAGCCCCAGCGCGCGCGTCAAAGGAGATGGGCTGGGCCGTTTTCCCGGCTGGGCTGAATGCACAGTAAGAAATGTTTCAGTTTTTTGTTTTTCCTTTTTCCAGTAAATGTTTATTTCTTGGAAATTGATTAATGGCTTAAAGAAAATAGAAAAAGTAATTTTTCCCTGTGGGTAAAATTGAAGAAATTTAGTATATGTTTTCCACTGCTAGAGAAATTATTTATTCTCCAGTTAATTTGTACCCTCATGATATTTAATTGGAGAAAAAGGAAAGTTATTCCGCTGCTAAAGAAATTATTGATTCTCCAGTTATTTTGAACCAATGTGGTATTTAATTGGAGAAAAAGAGTTTTGACATGATTATGATGTTGTTATTTTCTGACCAACGTTGTTAATAACAATATCATAATTTTAATGATTTATGCATTAATTCTATTTCTGCCCAACGGTAATGTAGAATTAGTGTATAAGAACAGTTGTAAATTTTAATGATTTATGCATTAATTTTATTTCTGCCCAATGGTGATATAGAATTAGTGTGTAAGAAAGTTGTGAAAGTTAAAGATTTATGCATTAATTCTATTTCTGCCCAACGGTGATGTAGAATTAGTGTATAAGAATAGTTGTATGTTTTGATTTTGATCAACGTTGGAATCAAGGCATGTAAATGGTGTTATTTATATATTAAGAAAAGGTTTGACCTAGTTTTCATCTTGGTTAAGATGGACTGGGTAGTCACCTCATCGTGTCTCACTGATTCTGTGGTACCGGTGAGGGAGACAAATGAGCATGATGCCACTTGGGCAACTAAAGAAAGGGATTTTGAATCCCAAAAGATGTTCTATGACTTTGAGCATAGGAAGTGGGTCACTGCTAACATGAAATATTTGGTTGTGATAAAGAACACGATTGAGCCTGTAATTGTGGGCTCAATTCCAGAGTATGACATGGTCACCGAATACCCGATAGAATAAAGAGTTAGTTCACTGGCTCTTCAAAGACATATGCTACCCAGCTGATAAAGCAGCTGGTGATAGAGAGTCACTCTGAAAATGGTGGCATAAGAGAGCTCACGATGCGTCGTCGAAATTATGGCACTGTCATTTAGGCCATATTTCAAGGGGGAGAATAGAAAGACAAGTTAAGAATGATATTCTTCCTCCATTAGAGCTCTTAGATTTAAAACAATGCAGAGAATGCATAAAAGGAAAGTGTATAAAGAAAAGTAAGAAAGATGACAAACCCAGCGCAGGAATTTTATAGATTATTCACACAGACATCTGTGGTCAGTTTCCTGTAAAGAGTGTGGATGGTAATGATTTGTTCATAACATTCACAGATGATTACTCCTGTTATGTCTATATTTATCCAATCAAAGAAAGAACATAAGCATTGGATAAATGTAGATATTTAAGGCAAAAGTTGAAATCCAACGTAATTTAAACATAAAGATAGTCAGGTCTGACCGTGGAGGAGTACTACGGTCGGCATACCCCATATGGCCAAGTTCCTAGACCTTATGCAGGGTTCTTATAGGATGGCAAAGTAGCCCAGTATTCTATACCAGGCAAACCTCAACAGAATGGAGTAGCTGAAAGACGCAATCGTACAATGAATGGATATGGTGTATAGTATGATAAGTTACTCCACCTTACAGTTGAGCCTGTGAATGGAGGCGTTAAAACCGCCATTCATATTCTCAATAGAGTATCAAGAAAGTCGATGCCCAAAACACCATATGAGTTGTGGACAGAAAGAGTACCCTTTGCGTGTGTGTGGGGGAGCCCTACTGAGGCTAAAGTATTTAACCCAAACATTAGAAAGTTAGATCTCAAAACAGTAAGTTGCCATTTGTTTGGCTACCTAGAAAAGTCAAAAGGTTTTCGTTTTCTACTGTCTAGAGAGACATACAAAGTTTGTGGAAACGAGACACGCTGTCTTCCTAGAGGATGAATTGATAAGGGGGAGCATGGTAGCTTGAGAAATTGACCTTGAAGTAAAGCGGGTGTAAGCGCCCACTCCAATGATTCATGAGCTATTTTCTCACTACCTGCTGTAGCTGCACCGACAGTGCTAGATATTGTGGTGCCAGTACCTGTTGTTATCCCACCTATGGCAACAATGAATGACGATGAGGAACCTGTTCTTCGAGATCCTATAGAACATATTGCCACACATAAGGGGAGCAACAACAGCCTCAAACAGAAGTTGTGCCAAATGTGAAGGCCCCTAGAAGGTCTCAAAGAGTTAGAAAAGCAGCTATTCCTACTGATTATGAAGTGTACAACACTGAGAAATTTCAAATGAAGGATGATCCCACCTCATTTGAAGAAGCAATGAGAAGTGATCATTCATCAAAGTGGCTTGAGGCCATAGAAGATGAAATGAAATCAATGAATGCAAATAAAGTTTAGGATTTGGATATAATTCATAAAGAAACCAAAACAGTAGACTGTAAATAGGTCTACAAAACAAAACTTGACTCTCAAGGGAATATAGAGATATAAAGCGTGACTTGTGGCAAAAGGCTTTATGCAAAGAGAAGGGATTGATTACAATGAGACCTAAAAGGATCAAGATGCCCAAGAGGGAGGGTGAATTGGGCTAATTCTAAATTTCTTTGCAATAATTAAATTCCATGGTTAGCCCAATTAACCCCTTATGCCTAGAAAGTATTCCTAATTGTTCTACCGCACAAATAACTTGCAACCTAAGTTTCAATCATACTCTATCATGGTAATTTTAAGAATGTAAAGACATGAATTGAATTGCTCAAAGTAAGTGCTCAAAGTAAATAGAGAGGAAAGGAACGCGGTAATGTTTTACCGAGGTATCAGAGAGTCACCACTCCCCACTAGTCCTCGTTGGAGCACCCGCGCAAGGGTGTAGCTCCTCCTTGATCCGCGCAAGGATCAAGTGCTCTCTATAGGTTGATTCTTCGACACTTCGTCACGGTGAATCACCCACAATCGCTCACAACGTGAGTTGGGTCACCCACAAGCTCCGCCGGGTGATCACTGAACTCCCAATCACCACCAAGCCATCAAGGTGATGGCGATCACCAAGAGTAACAAGCACGAACTCTCACTTGACCATGGCAAGCCTAATGAGAAGGTGGATGCACACTTTGCTACTCTTGATCTTCACTAATGAGGGCTCTCTTTGGGATTCTCAAATCTCAATCACCTCACTAGGACCTTGCTCTTCTTGGCACTCTCTAAGGTGTTTCTCAGCTGTTGGAATGAGCAAAAGTACCCCCACACACGAGTGGAGGTGGTATTTATAACACCGGCTGAAAAACAAACCGTTATGTGCCTCTGCGGGGTGACCGGATGCTCCAGTCATGTTGACCGGACGCTCCGGTTAGTATACCCCGAACTCTAGTGTTTACAGTGTGACCAGACACTGCTAGCGTCCGGTTAGCACTGACCGAACGCGTCTGGACACAATTTTCCCTCTCTAGAACCTTACTGCAGTCGACCAGACGTTGGCTTTTAGCGTCCGGTCACTTGACCTTCCAGTGTCTGGTCACACCAAATGATTTTACCTTAGTCAAATGAACTAACTGGACTCTGCGTCAGCGTCCGGTCACACCGAAGCCAGCGTCCGGTCAGTATTTGACCCTCCATTCACTTCCAACTCTCGATCATACATGAATGAAGTTTGCTCCATTGGATCTTAGGCATATGTAGGAGCTACCTAGCGCTAGTTTTAACAAGTGTGTACCACACCTAACTCACTAGACTCACCTAGCTCAAGCTACCCATCCATACCCCCCTTAATAGTATGGCCAAAGGAAAAACAAAGTCCTAAACTACTCTAAGTGTCTCTCCAACTCCAATCGACACTTAGAACTAGTCATCCTTAACCTTGTCGTCCATCCTTTGAAAACCAAAATGATTTCCATCGTAGGGGCATGACCACCTTGATTGCCCAATCGGTCTCCATTACCATGACCTAACTTAATTACCTCTGCAAAACACATGTTAGTTATAGTAATCTTGTATTGTCATTAATCACCGAAACCCTACTAGAGGCCTAGATGCTTTCAATCTCCCCTTTTTTGGTGATTGATGACAATACCACCTCGAGTATATGAAAGAGTTGAGGTTTTTAACAAGCTTGGATCATATAAGCTTTTGTCAATAAGAACAAAGGTGTTAGTCAAGCTTATATGAACCAAGTGAAAGCTCTAGTTTGGTTTTGATTAATTGATGAAATCCTAAGTGCTAACCTAGTTTATCAAGATGATTATGAGATAGGTAGCACTACCCCAAGTGATGAAGCAATGGCGAAGATCATGACAATGGAGATGGCATGGTGATGGTCAAATGTTTAAACTTGGAAAAGAAGAAAGAGAAAAACAAAAGGCTCAAGGCAAAGGTATAAAATGTAGGAGCCATTTTGTTTTAGTGACCAAGACACTTAGCGAGTGTGATCACATTTAGGATAGATAGTCATACTATTAAGAGGAGTGAAACTCGTATCGGAATGCGGTTATCAAAGTGCCACTAGATGCTCTAACTTATTGCATATGCATTTAGAATCTAGTGGAGTGCTAACACCCTTGAAAATGTTTGTGAAAATATGCTAACACTTGTGCACAAGGTGATACACTTGGTGGTGTTGGCACATCTACAAAGGAGGTGGTGTTCGGCGCTTTTGGGAAAATGGAATGCCTATTTTCTATTGCGCCGGATGCAAAATTCTTGGTGGTTGGCACATTTGAGCAAGGGTGAAGAAGTTAGAGTTGAAATGGAGTTGGTCGAAATGATGCTGGCGTCGGTCTACTGACCAGACGCTGGGTCACTCAGCGACCGGACGCTGAAAGGCTGTGTCCGGTCGAGCTGTCAGACAACACAGTGGCTAGGGTTGAGCACCGGACGCTGGTCTATGTCCGGTCAAGGTGGACCAGACGTGACCAGTCGAAAAAATATGCCTCGGGGAGCTTACTGGAAATGACCGGACGCTGGGGCTTCAGCGTCCGGTCAGTTTTACCGGAGCATCTGGTCAGCTTCGTAGCCGTTGAAATCTGATGAACAGTGTTTGAAGCTGGTGACGCATGGCGTCCATCGGGTGACCGGACGCTGAGGGCCAGCGTCCGGTCAGTATGACTGGAGCGTCCTATCAGAACGTGTTTTGCCCAGTGAAGGGGTATAACGGCTCTATTTGATGGGGGCTCTATTTATAGCCCCATGGCCGGCTCAAGGGAGTACTCTTGCACATTTTCATTGATATAGCAACCTTGTGAGCTTAGCCAAAGTCCTCCCACTCATCTTCATCATTGATTCATCATCTTTGTGAGATTGGGAGAGAATCCAAGTGCATTGTGTTGGTGTTTCGTACAAGCACCGGCAAGTAAATTTATAGTAATGCGCGTTAGGTTCGGATGGTGCGCTAAAGGACACAGGAATTATACTGGTTCGGGCGGAACGTCCCTACGTCCAGTTTGTTGCTGCTTGTGTTATTAGCACCGTAAACGATCTATAGTAAGGGATACAAACTGTCGAGAGAGGGACTGGTCCCAAGTCTCTGATCGAAGGATTGAAAGGTGGTCAAGAGCTTCATAGCTGCTTGAATGTGTGTGAGTGCGTTCTATTGTTCGGTCCTATTTTTCCCCGTCCGTTTGATGGAGGACATGCCTCCCCTTTTATAGATGAAGGGGCTGGCTTTACAAGGGTGAGAGCTTCAGTGTTTCGTACACTACCTAGTCTTGTGGCTCCTGTTTACCTGGTCAGGTCCCCCATTCTGATGAGTGCGCAGGAAGATAAGTGCTTACGATGTTGTCGATATCTCTATAGGATGTCAGATTAGTCACAGCATGCTGCCCCCAGGGTATGGGTTGTGGTACAGTGGTTTTGACTTAGGGGCCTCCCCCCAGCCTTGCTCCTCACGCCTTCTGGTTCCCATGATGAGAATTCGGGGTCGGGGTCCGGTGTAGCGCCGTGGCCAAGGCTCTCTGACTTGGAGGACCTGAGGGGTCGGGAAGAGGGCCCCCCGCTCCCTTGGGTCCATAGCGTGGTGACGGAGTATCCGTCGTTCGTGGAGATAGCAAATCCGTTCTTGGAGCGTAGCGGTTGTCGTATATCTTCGTTGGGTTCCGTGTCCCAGAGCTGAAGGCGGCGCCTACAACTCTACAGAGTGAGGTGCACGCACCTGTAATACCTTTTGGGCTCTGCGGCACCCGGAAGGGTCTAAGCATCAGTCCTGTCGTTCCCTGACAGTTCTCTTCCTGTCAGGGCGCAGGGTATGGTTGTTGGAGTCATGGTTGACCCGAACGTCTTGTCTCGTCCTGTACCCATCGTTACCAAGGATAGATATCGATCAGGGCGAGGCTCGTTCTGGGCCGTCGGGTGAGGCGGAGGCCAATCCCTATCTCCTGGGCGAGACTAACCTTATCCCTCCGGGATCGGGCGAGGCGGAATCTATCCCTTAGCCTTCGGGCGAGACCGAGCCCGCCCTATAGGTGTCGGGCGAGACGGAGATTAGCCTTGAGCCTTTGGGGCGAGGCAGGGTTATCCCATAAAGGCGTCGGGTGAGGCTGACCCCACCCCTCTGGGATCGGGCGAGACGGAACTCATCCCTCAGCCCTCGGGCAAGACCGAGCCCGTCCTCAAGGCGTCGGGCGTGACGGAGTTTATCCCTCGGCCCTCGGGCGAGACCGAGCCCGTCCCAAAGGTGTCGGGCGAGGTGGAACCAAACTCCTGTCACTCGAACAAGGGATGACATGGCGCCCTTATGCGTCCAGAAGTTTTCTACATTTGGTGGTTATCGGTTCCACCCCCTGGGGTAGCCTGGTATTAGGTCCCCGACAGTAGCCCCCGAGACTCTAGGTGATTTGGGTAGAACCGCCTGGAGGGTGTTGATTGATTTCGTTGAAGCTAATTTGCCGGAGGGTGCGCGCGAGTAAGGCTGAAGGACTTAGTTTTTCATCAACTGGGTGTTTTTTCGAGTGGGTCGTGGCGTCCCGTTCGCTGGGGACTGACTCGGGGCTGTCATAACTGGTGCTTCTGCCCCTGATGGCGGATCGTTCGTGAATTCCTTCTTAGTTGGGCTGGCCGGTGAGTTGCTGGACCCTAGGTGGGCTAAAGAGAAGAGAAACAGGCCTTTGTGGCTTGCGCTTCCTCGGTGGGCAGAGGGTCCGGATTCGCTTGGGGAAGGCGAACCATCCGTCGAGATTTTTGGGATAAGAAGATAGGGACTGCGGGCGCGTGTCCCGCGACGTGACGCGGGGGCGCGCGTGGCAGGCCCGGAGATCGAGGCGGACGGTTGCCCTTCTCGTGTCTGTCGCCACCTATAAAACCGCAGGGTTCGCCCCCAGGGTTCCGTATTTCGCTCCCCTTCCTTGGCGTTCTGAGACATCCGCCGCCAATCTTCCCTGCCTCTCACGCCCGCATCGCCACCGTTCGACCGGCCTGCGTTCGTGTTCCAGCCGCCGTTAAGCTCGCGCCTGCCCTTCTCCCCTACTGCTTCAATGGAGTTGTGGGGCAGAACAAGCATCACTTCCCGACATTTGGAGGGCCTCGTCTGCCGTGGCCTTCTCCGCCCACAATCCGCCGTCCAGGAGTGGTTGCTTCCTGGTGACGAGGGTGAGCCGGTGCCGCCTGAAGGGTATGTCGTCTCCTTTGCCCTCTTCCATGAGCGGGGATTCGGGGTACCCGCGCATAGATTCCTTCGGGGGTTATTAGATTACTATGAGGTAGAGCTGCAGCATCTAACTCCCAATGGGATACAGCATATGGCAGCGTTTGTTGCCCTGTGCGAGGGTTTCCTGGGGATCGATCCCCATTTTGATCTGTGGCGGCATTTCTTTAGCGTTAGTCTGTCGAGGAGGAAGATTGGGGGGAAAGAAGTAGACGCACCGATGGGGTGTGCCAGCATTCACCTGCGCCATACCCGATCGAAGGGTTACCCGTACATGCGTCTGGCCACTTCCAACAAGGGATGGCATTCGCAATGGTTTTATGTTAGGGATGATGCGAGTGCCCCCCTACCGAAGTACACCGGACGTCTTATTGTGGATGCTCCGGCGTCATGGGGCTGGGGTGTCCAGACTAAAGACAAGAAGCACATCTCCGACCTTCTCTCCGCCCTCCATGCCCTGAAGGGTCGGGGTGCAAAGGGGTCGGAGATTATCGGTGCTTACCACGCGAGGAGGGTGGCGCCACTGATGGCGCGCGTGCTTCCCCTGCATCGGATGATGCCAGGGATGTCGTTCGAGGGAACGGTGCTCGTTGACGAGGCGCTCCCTTATTCGGAAGTGGCGCAGCGTGTCAAGGAAGCGACGGAGCCGATGAAAGATTCTGCCGGCATGGTCCTTGACATCGTGTATCCGGTGCCCGGGCATCCTCCAATGTGGCCGGAGCCTGGGTTCTTCGAATTCGTAAGCCCTCTTCCCCTGCACTCTTTTCTTTCTCCTGAATCTCCCTTTTTAATACTTGCTTTTGTGATGTTGGGGCTAGCCGAGGGGGCTAGTCTTCAAGGATAGTCCGGCTCCACTGCCGAAGGACAGGGCTGTGGCGGCGGCGAATCGACTCGCGGCCGAGCGGGACAAGAAGGCAAAGGAGGAGATGAAGAAGGCGAAACGGCTGAAGCAGGAGGCATGGGACTGGGGAGAGGACGTGAGCAGCGAGGATGACGACGATGATGATGATGATGACGACGACGACGAGGTAGCCGTCGACGTGGATTGGGGTGTCCTGGCGGACGAGGAAACGCTGACAAGTGGCCACCCACCCGTGCAGGGGCCCTTCGCTTTTCACGCAGAGGGAAGTGAATCAATGAGGTCAGTGGAGGCCGGCGAGTCCGCCGCTTTGCACGGCGCGCCGGCCGAGGATCGGTGGATGGGGGACACCGGGCTTGCTGTCGCCGACCCTGAGGCAATCGTGGAGGGGGGTGGTATTGGAGCCGCGCCCAGCTTTGGTGCCGCGCCTTGTGAGGTGATGGAGGGGAGCAGCTCTGGTGCTGCGCCCCATGAGACGAGGGAGGGGGATGGCTCCGGTGCCGCGCCCGGCGAGATGATGGAGGGGAGCGACTCCGGTGCTGCGCCCGACGAGATGAACCCCCCTGCCTCGGGGCAGGGGGCAGGTATGAAACGGTCCTGTCCGGACGAGTCAGGGCAGGGGTCTGGGGATCCATCCCCAAAATGCTTCCGTCGGCCGAGGACGTCAACGTAAGCTCTTGACTCCTCTGTTTTCATCTTTTTTCCATTTTTATTTTGACTTAACGGTTATTACCTCCGTGTAGGTTCTTGCGGACGGGTCACCCCCTGGGGCTGGCGCCCAAGAAGAGTCTCGCCCTTCAAGCAGGACAGACGGTGTCGCCTGGAGTCACCCCTGTTTCGGGCAGGGGTGGTGCCGACGTTGGGGCCGCGTTGGCCGAACCGACGGCGTCCATGGTGGCTCCCACGCCCGCGGAGGCCACTAAGCGAGCGGCTTCTTCCGCGGCGGGCGTGGAAGAGCCGGCCGAGGACCGCATACCGCCGGTGAAGGTGATCGTGACTGCGCCGAGCCAGGATCAGCCGGGCGCGGTCGTGGTGGCACCCGAGGGCGTGGTGCAATCCGCGCCACCAGGTGCCCATGTGGATCCGCCCGTGGCGCCCGAAGCGGTCCAGACGGAGGAGGGTCCATCCGGAGGGTCCTTGAGTGCGGCGGTGGTGCCACACAGGGTCAGGAGGGAGCCGCCACCGGCCCCCTTATCGGGAGGAAGCCGCTCCCCTGCGCGGGGGGAGCCGCCGCTCCAGTGGATGGCTGCTCAGGACCCGACGTCGACTCTTTTCTCGCTCGATGATCATTCCGAGAGTATGGAGCGAGAAGGTCTTGACATCGGGATCTCGACCATGCTGAACGCCCTGGATCAGGCCAGAGGAGCCCTCCGTGAGATCGTTATCCCTACCTCTCAGGTATTCTCTGGACTTTCTTTTTTCTTTCTTCGTGTGTTTGTGGATTCTCGCATTTCTGATATCAGTCTTCTTCTTTTTCAGATTCTTGTTGCTCGTAGCCGGAAAAAATCCCAATTCCTCTGTGAGCAGAAGGTAGAGTGGGATCGCCTCTCCGAGGAGGCCCGGCTGCGAGCAAACATGGCCGCCCAGCTTGCTATCGTCCAAGAGCGGGAGGCCCAGGCGCGTCAGGATGCGGAGGAGGCGCACGGGATGTTCGAGGACCTGTCGGCGAGGTCCAAGCTGGATGGAGAGGAGATTGCCAAACTCCAAAAAGAACGAGACGAGCTGCTGTAGAGGAATGCCGCGGCTAATGAGAAGGCCAGTGAAATCCTGAAGGAGCTGGAGATGGAGCGGGACCTCCGGCAGAAGGCCGAGAGTAGGGCCACAGCCCTCCAGCAGAAGGTGGACGAGGACGTCGGGGTGGTCCGCTCTCTCCGGGCGGAGCTTGATGACGCGGTGAAAGGAAAGTTGAGTGCCGAGAACGTCGCCGCCAAGCTGGAGAAAGAGGCTGCCTATACGCGCAGGGCCCTTCAGGCGGAGAGCGATGAGCATGATCTTCTACAAGCTGCGGTCGGGGTGGTCCTTAACGCCCTGAATGTGACGGAGCCTGTGGAGACCAGCCCGCTCGCGGCTCGTGTCGGAGGTATCACGGCTCGGGTGGGCCAACTTGAGGAGAGTGCCTTTCACGCCGGGATTACCCAGGCCTTCACCGTCGCCCACGCCCATTATGAGAAGGAAATAAACCTGAGGGTGATGAGCGAAGGCTTTCCATCCACCTACGAGGATGAAGAGCTAGAGGAAATGGAGAAGATGGTCGCTCCTCTTGCGAAGAACCTGGCAGACAGTCTGAAAGAAATGGTTCTCCCTTCGCGGGAGTAATTAGTCGAACAATTTTGAGAATAGCTTATATGTAATATGTGGACAAGTGTCGGTATTTTTCGAGTCTGGATGCCTTTCGTGCTTTTGCGTCTTAATTTCGTTTTGTTTGATTTTTTGCCATTTGATTTTTTACGGTCTTACCAATATGTTCCCCTGAATTATGCCGCTGATTATAATGTGAGGAGATTGAGGAGGTAGCCGTACCTTAACAGCCCCCGAGTAAGGTCCGACCCCCGCACCTGGCTGGGGTCGGGTGTTACTGGAGACCGGAATCGTGGTTTTGGTGACAATGGATGTCCTCGCAATAATCCCTGCCCTGCCTTCCAACAGAAATCCCAACTGGGGACTCTATGGGCTCGGCAAGGTGGGGCCTTTGCTCGTGCATTGTTTGGCCCGAGCCCTCGAGCCTTGTCAGGGTCTGATGGGGGTCGGCCGTTATTTGCGTGTTACCCCGTCCTCGGTTTTCGCAATCGGAGGGGCTGAGTGAACGACACTTGCCTCGATGGCTTGAGTACCGTGCTCAACGAGCTCGCTAACGGGTACGTTCGTGTGGAATCCGGGTCCATCATTTGCTGATGGGATCGGCAGAGCCCTCTGGTGGCACTCCACAACTTCTTAACCCGCCTCTCGGCAGATGCCTGAGTCGTTCGATAAGCTCAGGGGGCCCGATGGCCTCTCCTCGATGGAGATTCTGTGGGTTTGGCTCGAGGTTAGAATCGAACGAGAGAAGGTCGAGACGTCCCGGTTCGCTTCTGAGCGGGATCGGGCAGGGCCGCTGGGGCTCGTCTTGGTTATCTCTCCCTGGCCCTGTTTGGCGTGAGGCGGCCTCGAGCCCTCGCGGGCCGGCCTTCGAACCTCAGCCTATGGTTGCCTATATCGAATGAGAATGTTTTGAATGCAATATTTAATTGAAAATAAAGGCGGGGTCGGTAACGTTACCTTGGTGATGTGAGTGGCGGAAAAGCTCCTAGCAGATGGGTTCGGGCCCCGACGTTTGTGACGAGGTTGAAAAAACCTGCGTAAGAATTGCTATTCTTTGTTTTCGTGTCTCGGTGACGATCCGAGCCGTTCGATTAACTTGGGCAGCCTGACAGCTTCTCCTTTGGGGGAGACTCTGTAGGCGGACCCCTCCGATCCCTTCATTGAGGGGGCCGACGTCGAAACTAGAGACGCGAGGGGCGTTGAGTAGGATTTTTCTGGTAAACAGAAACACCGTAGCTACCAGGGCGTAGGGTTTGCTAGTTCATCCAGTTTTACTCAAAGCTTTGTGCCTGTATGTCGCGCCCTTAGTTTCGGGCGTACGGAGGGGTCGGGTGAAGAGGATGTCTAGACTGGTAGTCATCCTCGATAGCCCCCGAGTCATGCTCGCGTCCCTGCTATTTGACGGGGTCGGAATCTTGCGAACGAATTTTAACGTATAAAGTGAGAAAGCTGAGAGGCTTATCTTTCTTTGTTCGTGTCTTCTGAGCTGAACGGTCGACCCAGGAGATCTGAAGGGTCCCGTCATCGGGTCGTCCGTGGTCCTGCATGGGAAGGCAAAAAAGTTGTCTGCCTATGTGGGTGCCTTAATCGCCGCGTCCAGAGCGGGTCAGTGGCGGGCCATACCCAGGCAGTGTTCAGTTTGACCAAAGAGGGACGCTTCGTAGACCGGGGTTCGTCCCGTCACTTCCGGCGCGTCCCCTCAGATATCAATCAGCATTGATTGCGTATTAAAAAAGGGGAAGGGAGAGGGTTTTTCGTCTGACCTTTCGCCTTTCCTTAGTTACTGCGCCTCCTCCTTAAATAGGGAGGGGGAGAGGAGTTCTCATCCCACCTCCCCTTCTGCCTCCGAGCCACTATCTCTCCTTCTTCTTCCTTTCCGTCCAACGCGTCCGTGCGTCGCGGTGGTTCCTAAGTGAGGAAGAGTAATGCCAGAGAGAGATAGAGAACTTACAAACTTGCTCGTGATTCTGGTGCGTGATGTCGAGCCGGTGGTTATCCAACGTAGATGAGATGGTGTGCGCGGCCCTTGCTGAGGAGTCGCTGCTGCCGAAGGAGAGGAGGCGCCGGTGGGCGTCATACGTCGTCGACTGCGTCGTCGTTCGCTGCGCTCCTCCCTTGGCTGGAGGCGTTTCCTACCCCTACGTCGTTGTCAGGGTTATGGCTGGGGATGATGGCGTAGTCCCCAGACGCCATGACGGTGGCGTTGCTGCCGGGGTTGCGGCTGACGACGATGGCGTAGTCCCCGGACGCTCCGGCGGAGGCGTCATAGATGGTGGCGCCTTCGAGGGTCCAGCGAAGATGTCACCGATGGAGAGCGTGGTACGGCGCCCGCAGTAGATGAGCTGGCCTGTGTACATGCCCTCGACGTCGCCGATGGAGAGCGTGGCACGGCGGCCGCAGTGGACGAACTGGCCTGTGTACATGCCCTCGACGTCGCCGATGGAGAGCGTGGCACGGCGGCCGCAGTGGACGAACTGGCCCGTGTACATGCCCTCGACGTCGCCGATGGAGAGCGTGGTACGGCGATCATAGTAGCACTTGTGGTAGAGCTGAGCCGAGACTGTAATGAAATAACGTTGTGGGGAAGCCCCCGAGTAAACAATCTTCAGGGTATATTGTTCCTTTTTTGTAATGACATCGCTTTGTAAGTGGTGAATTCGTGCAAAAAATGAACAAAATTACATCCTTTGCTTGTGGCAAGTCATTTTAGCGCTTTCCAACTCTTCTCATGGTCTAAGTCATAGGAGGCTAGGAACGTGGGCAAACTAATTCTGATTGAACTGGTGAGCAAAGAGGTTGCAGCCGCTGGGGCGTGGGTGTCTCGCAGTCCTACCAGTTGTATTCAGAATTAGCTCCCAAGATCTTAGCCCTCGAGACTCATTTACGAGGCGAATGGAAAATCTATAGAATGTTTGTAAGTGTAACACAGGGATTTTTTGCAAGCGCGATACTTGTACTACACATGACATATGTTACGATCACATGCCAGCCCCCGAGTGAGGTCTGACCCCTCGCGATTTGCAGGGGTCGGTAGTTACTAAGGATCGGAGTTCTGTTAAGACAAAAACTGATAGGGAAAAGTGTAAGCTTATTTTAAGGATAGAAACGACGTAGCTGCTCAATGTTCCAGGCGTTGGTGAAGACCTCGCCTTTGATGGTTTTCAACCGGTAGGCGCCTGGGCGAAGTATTTCCGCGACGATGTAGGGCCCTTCCCAGGGCGGGGAGAGTTTGTGACGATCCTTGTTGCTCTGTACAAGACGGAGGACGAGGTCTCCGACGTTGAAGGCTCGACCCCGCACCCATCGGCTGTGGTACCGCCGCAACGCTTGCTGGTACTTGGCTGAATGGAGGAGGGCGATGTTGCGGGCCTCGTCCAGCTGGTCCATGGCGTCTTGGTGAGATGCCCCGGCTCCCTTAGCATCATATGCTCTGATTCTTGGCGCTCCATAGTCGAGGTCCGTCGGGAGAACGGCCTCAGAGCCGTAGATCATGAAAAAGGGTGTGTAGCCGGTGGCCCGGCTAGGAGTCATCCTTAGGCTCCAGAGCACAGCCGGGAGCTCAGCGAGCCAACGCGCGCCGAATTTGTTCAACCGATTGAAAATTCTGGGTTTGAGGCCTTGGAGCATGCCGTTTGCGCGCTCGACCTGTCCGTTTGTCCGGGGGTGCGCGATGGCTGCCCAATCGATTCGGATGTGTTGTTCGTCACAGAAACGAACAAATTTCCTACCGGTGAACTACGTGCCGTTGTCTGTGATGATGGAGTTCGGTACTCCAAAGCGATGGATGATGTCGAGAAAGAACAGCACAGCTTGCTCGGATTTGATTGTGGATACTGGCCGAGCTTCAATCCATTTTGTGAACTTGTCTATGGTGACAAGCAAGTGGGTAAAGCCTCCGGGCACTTTTTTAAGAGGCCCGACCAGGTCAAGCCCCCAGACCGCGAAGGGCCACGTGATGGGGATCATCTGGAGAGCCTGGGCCGGGAGGTGTGTTTGCCGAGCGTAGTATTGGCACCCTTCGCAGGTGCGTACAATTTGCTCGGCATCGGCTACTGCGGTGGGCCAATAGAAACCCTGTCGGAATGCCTTCCCAACCAAGGTTCTTGGTGCGGCATGGTGTCCGCATGCCCCACCGTGGATGTCGCTCAGTAGGAGTTTTCCCTGTTCGCCAGGGATGCAAAGCTGAAGAATTCCGATGTGACTTCGTTTGTAGAGTTCGCCTTCTACAAGAACGAAGGATTTGGCGCGTCACGCGAGCCGTCGGGCTTCTGTCTCGTTGGTTGGTAGTACATCGTGGAGGAGATAGTCGATGTAAAGCGTTCTCCAGTCATTGGGAGGATCGGACTCCATTGCTGGGTCTTCTTCAATCTCCATGACCTCGGGGTCAGGAGGAACAGTTGGCGGATCGGCCTTAGGGGTCGGACTAGAAGGGCCATCGTCGGCCTGTTCCGACCCCGCGTAGCGTACCGAGGGTTTGTGTTGATCACTGGCAAAGACGCCTATTGGAACCGGCTCTCGGCTGGATGCCGCTTTTGCGAGTGTGTCGACCGCTTCGTTGAGGCGCCTGGGGATATGATTGAGTTCGAGGCCATCGAATTTGTCCTCCAGACGTCGGACCTCTTGACAGTATGCCTCCATCTTGGTATCGTGGCAGCCCGACTCTTTCATGACCTGGTTGACGACCAGCTAAGAGTCGCCCCTAACGTCAAGGCGTCGGATGCCCAGCTCGATGGTGATTCGTAGGCCGTTGATGAGCGCCTCGTATTCTGCAGTGTTGTTTGACGAGGGAAAATGAAGCCGAACCATGTACCTCATGTGGACCCCGAGGGGGGATACTAAGACTAGTCCTGCTCCGGCGCCCTTCTTCATCAGCGATCCGTCGAAGTACATTATCCAGTACTCTTGATCGACGGCTGCTGGTGGTATCTGGACCTCGGTCCACTCCGCGATGAAGTTAGCCAGTGCCTGAGATTTGATCGCCGTTCGGGGGACATAAGAAATGCCCTGATCCATCAGCTCGAGCGCCCACTTTGCGGTTCTTCCCGTAGCGTCATGGCTACGAATGACCTCGCCGAGGGGGAATGACGTCACTACTGTCACGGGGTGTGACTCGAAGTAGTGGCGTAGCTTCCTTTTGGTGATGAGGACGGTGTAGAGGAGTTTCTGGATCTGGGAGTAGCGGGTTTTGGAGTCGGATAGCACTTCGCTGATGAAATATACAGGGCGCTGCACCTTGAAGGTGTGCCCTTCCTCCTCTCGCTCTACTATTAAGGTGGAGCTAACCACCTGGGTGGTGGCTAATATATATAGTAGGAGAGATTCTCCATCGCGTGGAGGAACTAGGACCGGCGGCTTAGTTAAAAATTGTTTAACCATGTCAAGTGCCTCCTGAGCCTCGGCTGTCCACTCGAAGTGGTCAGCTTTCTTCAGAAGTCGATAAAGGGGGAGTCCTCGTTCGCCGAGGCGTGAAATGAATCGGCTGAGGGCGGCAAGGCACCCTGTGATCCGTTGAACCCCCTTTATGTTTTGGATCGGGCCCATCCTCGTGATGGCCGATATCTTCTCTGGGTTGGCTTCGATGCCACGCTCGGAGACGATGAAGCCGAGCAGCATGCCCCTCGGGACCCCGAAAACACATTTTTCGGGATTGAGCTTGATGCCGTTCGCCCGGAGTTTCGCAAAGGTGCGTTCAAGGTCGGCGACAAGGTGGTTAGCCTGCTTGGATTTGACTACGATGTCGTCGACATAGGCCTCAACGGTTCGCCCGATGAGGTCCCCGAAGCAATTAAGCATACAGCACTGGTACGTTGCCCCAGCGTTCTTTAAACCAAACGGCATTGAAACGTAGCAAAATGATCCGAAGGGCGTGATAAAAGATGTCGTGAGCTGGTCGGACTCTTTCATCGCGATCTGATGGTAGCCTGAGTATGCGTCAAGGAAATAGAGGGTTTCGCACCCCGAGGTGGAATCGACTATTTGGTCTATTCGGGGCAAAGGAAATGGATCCTTTGACACACATTCTCCATTTCCCACTCTTCTTTTGGACAAGAACAGGATTTGCTAACCACTCTGGGTGGTATACTTCCTTAATGAATCCTGCGGTCAGTAGTTTGGCTATCTCCTCGCCGATGGCCCTGCGTTTCTCCTCGTCGAAGCGGCGCAGGCGTTGTTTCACCGGCTTGGAGCCCGGGAGGATCTGGAGGGTATGCTCGGTGACCTCCCTCGGGATGCCCGGCATATCCGAGGGTTTCCACGCAAAGATGTCCTTGTTGGCGCGGAGGAAGTCGACGAGCGCGCTTTCCTATGCGGAGGAGAGCGCGGTCCCGATTCGGACTTTTTTGCCCTCGGAACTACTGGGATCCAAGAGGACGTCCCTAGAACCCTCTGCTGATTCAAACGATCCAGACGACTTCTTTGCGTCGGGTGTCCCTTCAATGACCTCCTCCCTGAGGGTGGCGAGCTCTTCGGACGCGATGACCGCGGATGCGTGTCCGCAGCATTCGACCTCGCACTTGTAAGCGCACTGGAAGGAGGTGCCGATGGTGATGATCCCACGGGGACCTGGCATCTTCAGCTTTAGGTATGTGTAATTGGGTACGGCCATGAACTTCGCGTAACATGGTCGCCCCAGAATGGCGTGGAAAGTCCCCGGGAATCCCACCACATCGAAGGTGAGGGTCTCAGTCCGGTAATTAGATCGATCCCCAAAAGTGACGGGCAGGTCAATCTGCCCTAGTGGCACAGCTTGCCTTCCAGGCACGACGCCATAGAAAGGTGCTCGGACGGGACGGAGGTGCGTTCGGTCGACGCCCATCTCGTCGAGCGTCTTGGCGTATATGATGTTGAGGCCGCTGCCCCCATCCATCAGTACCTTGGTGAGCCGCTTTGGACCGACGATCGGGTCGACGACAAGCGGATACCTCCCCGGGTGTGGGATGGCATCTGGATGGTCGGACCGGTCGAAGGTTATGGCGGATTCCGACCACCGGAGATAAGCTGGCATAGCCGGTCCAGCGGTATAGACCTCTCGACGTGCGACCTTCTGGCGGCGCCTGGAGTCGTAGGCCGCTGATCCTCCGAAGATCATGAGGGCACCGGTCGGTGTTGGGAAGGCGTCGTCCTTCTCCTCCGTGTCGTCAATGGTGGGAACAGGCTCCTTCCCCTTCTCCTCCTTGCTCAGGCCCCCGGCCAAGTATTTGCGCATAAGGCCGCATTCCTTGTATAGGTGCTTGGCCGGGAAGGCATGGTTTGGGCATGGCCCCTCGAGCATTTTCTCGAAGTGGTTCGGAGTGCCCTCCGCGGGTTTCCGGCCACCTTTGCGGTCGGCTGCGGCCACGAGCGAGTTGTCGCGCCGCTGCTTCTTACTTTTCCCTTTGGCGGGACGGTTGGAGGCGCCTTCGCTGGCGCCCTCGTCCCGCCTTGTCTTTCCGTCAGAGCGATCAAAGATGGCTCCGACCGCCTCTTCTCTAGAGGCGTGACTGGTGGCGATGTCCAGAAGTTCCTTGGTAGTTCGCGGGCCCCTGCGTCCTAGCTTGTGGACCAGGGACTCGCAGGTCGTTCCGGACAGAAAGGCTCCTATCACGTCGGCGTCGGCGACGTTTGGGAGCTCGTTGCACTGTCGGGAGAAGCGCCGGATGTACCCGCGGAGGGTTTCATCGGCCTTCTGACGGCAGTTCTTGAGGTCCCATGGGTTTCCAGGGCGTTTGTACGTGCCCTGGAAATTACCCACGAAGATCTCAGTTAGATCCGCCCAACTCTGAATAGCATTGGACGGTAGATGCTCCAGCCATGCTCGTGCCGAGTCAGCCAAGAACAGCGGGAGATTGCGAATAATAAAATTATCATCACTCGCACCACCGGCCTGACATGCAAGCCGATAGTCTTCGAGCCAAAGCCCGGGATTTGTTTCGCCAGAATATTTAGGAATGTTCGTAGGCGGTCGATACCTTAGGGGGAATGCGGCGTTGAGGATGTGCCGGCCAAAAGCCTAAGGGCCGGGCAGAACGGGGCTCGGGCTTCGGTCTTCGTTGCTGTCGTAGCGCCCTCCACGTCGGGGATGATAGCCGCGGCGCGCTGCTTCTCCCTCGTCACCGTGGGCACGTCTCCGGGCGTCGATGATGCTGCGTACGTCGCGGCCACGGCCGAGGCGTTGATGTACAGGGACGACGGAAGGCTGCCCGCCGGCTGGCGGTGTTTGGTGTACGGATGCGTCCTTGGTGGGACGCACTGAGGGCGCGTGCTTGCTGGTGTCGGGTTCGCGTCATCGAGACAACGAACTTTCCGCTTGCTGCGCTGCTGCACGCTCGAGCAACGTGCGAATCTCCCGATAAGCGTGTCGATCCTTGGACGTCACGGCCTCCGGAAGGCCATGCAGCAAAGCGGTCGCTGTGGCGATGTTCTGGCTGGCTCGGGCAAAGTGAGGAAAGGCCCCATCGTCGGTGAGGATCCTTTGATGTATGGTGCGGGCTATGGCGCGCGCGCGCCCCCCGTCTTTGCGGCGTTCAATCTCGCGATTGATGTCCGCGTATTCCCGTGCGAGCCCTTGCCCGGCCTCGTCGATCTCTTGCTGACGAGCCCTTAGCTGCTCCATCCTCAGGTGAGATGGGGCTGTCCCCCCTTCCCCGGATCTGCCGTCAGGATTGTTTGTAGGGGTGGCCTCTTCCCTGGAGGCGCTTTCGACGTGACCCTCGGGGGTCTACGTCATGTAGCACTCTCGGGAAGGATGGTGGCTCCCCCTACTAGAATCTGAGCTGGAGAGCGATACAGGCTTCTCATTGAGGAGCTCGTAGAGGGTCTCCGTATCGCGCTCAATCACCCCCACGAACTCGATGTCCGTGGGTGATTGAACCACACGTAGCGCCCAAGGGCGGCCGGCGGTCGCCGCTGCGTTGCGGAGACCGAATGGAAACGCTGTCGGGGCGCTCCATACGGACCTTTCCGGATACATGGTGGCGTCGTGGGAAGCCCCCTTGGGTGACGGGACTCCTCGGGAGTTGTCTGGTGGGCCCTCAAGCCTGAGACGGCTGAGGTTGATGGAAGGGGGAGAGGGGGCGGCTGAATGAGTCAGCGCCAGCTCTCCTCCTAGCGTGATGATGAAATCCAGGTCACCGAAACGCACGTGTGCGCCCGGGGCCCAGGTGATTGCGTGGGTGGCCATCCGAGACCTGATTTGGAACGCGCAAAGCCCCTACCTGGCGCGCCAACTATCGGTGTTTCGTACAAGCACCGGCAAGTAAATTTATAGTAATGCGTGTTAGGTTCGGATGGTGCGCTAAAGGACACAGGAATTATACTGGTTCGGGCGGAATGTCCCTACATCCAGTTTGTTGCTGCTTGTGTTATTAGCACCGTAAACGATCTGTAGTAAGGGATACAAACTGCCGAGAGAGGGACTGGTCCCAAGTCTCTAATCGAAGGATTGAAAGGTGGTCAAGAGCTTCGTAGCTGCTTGAATGTGTGTGAGTGCGTTCTATTGTTCGGTCCTATTTTTCCCCGTCCGTTTGATGGAGGACATGCCTCCCCTTTTATAGATGAAGGGGCTGGCTTTACAAGGGTGAGAGCTTCAGTGTTTCGTACACTACCTAGTCTTGTGGCTCCTGTTTACCTGGTCAGGTCCCCCATTCTGATGAGTGCGCAGGAAGATAAGTGCTTACGATGTTGTCGATATCTCTATAGGATGTCAGATTAGTCACAGCATGCTGCCCCCAGGGTATGGGTTGTGGTACAGTGGTTTTGACTTAGGGGCCTCCCCCCAGCCTTGCTCCTCACGCCTTCTGGTTCCCATGATGAGAATTCGGGGTCGGGGTCTGGTGTAGCGCCGTGGCCAAGGCTCTCTGACTTGGAGGACCTGAGGGGTCGGGAAGAGGGCCCCCCGCTCCCTTGGGTCCATAGCGTGGTGACGGAGTATCCGTCGTTCGTGGAGATAGCAAATCCATTCTTGGAGCGTAGCGGTTGTCGTATATCTTCGTTGGGTTCCGTGTCCTAGAGCTGAAGGCGGCGCCTACAACTCTACAGAGTGAGGTGCACGCACCTGTAATACCTTTTGGGCTCTGCGGCGCCCGGAAGGGTCTAAGCATCAGTCCTGTCGTTCCCTGACAGTTCTCTTCCTGTCAGGGCGCAGGGTATGGTCGTTGGAGTCATGGTTGACCCGAACGTCTTGTCTCGTCCTGTACCCATTGTTACCAAGGATAGATATCGATCAGGGCGAGGCTCGTTCTGGGCCGTCGGGTGAGGCGGAGGCCAATCCCTATCTCCTGGGCGAGACTAACCTTATCCCTCTGGGATCGGGCGAGGCGGAATCTATCCCTTAGCCTTCGGGCGAGACCGAGCCCGCCCTATAGGCGTCGGGCGAGACGGAGATTAGCCTTGAGCCTTTGGGGCGAGGCAGGGTTATCCCATAAAGGCGTCGGGTGAGGCTGACCCCACCCCTCCGGGATCGGGCGAGACGGAACTCATCCCTCAGCCCTCGGGCGAGACCGAGCCCGTCCTCAAGGCGTCGGGCGTGACGGAGTTTATCCCTCAGCCCTCGGGCGAGACCGAGCCCGTGCCAAAGGTGTCGGGCGAGGCGGAACCGAACTCCTGTCACTCAAACAAGGGATGACATGGCGCCCTTATGCGTCCAGAAGTTTTCTACATTTGGTGGTTATCGGTTCCACCCCCTGGGGTAGCCTGGTATTAGGTCCCCGACACATTGCTTGAGTGATTACATCTAGAGGCACTTGGTATTCGTGTTGCGCTGTGGTTTTCACTTGTTTCTCTTGGTGGTTGCCACCACCTAGACGGTTGGAGCAGCGGTGGAGGATCGACATGAGTTGATGATTGTTCGTGGCCGTCTCCGGTGATTGTGAGGGGAGTTGTACCTTCCTCGACGGAGCGCCAAAAGGTAACTCTAGTAAATTGCTCGTGTCATTGAGTTACCTCACTTGTGGGTCGGTTCTTACGATGTCCAATCGTGTGGATGAGGTTTGTGAAACACCTCTTAGCCGCCGAACCACCAAGTGTTGGTCGACACAACGGGGACGTAGCATGTTGGCAAACACATGAACCTCAGGAGAAAATCAATTGTCCCTTGTCTTTGGTATTCTCCCGGTGATTGGCTATATATTCATCTTGTGATTGGTTCATCCCCTACACGTTGGTATAATCACCTTACTCACTTATTTATATTCTTGCAAACTAGTTGACACAAGCTCTTTAGTGTAATTAGAATTGAGAGCTTGCTTTATTATTTATATTCATCTAGTTGAGCTCTTTAGAGTAGCAAGGTTGAGAGCTCTTAGTGAGTAATTACATAGCAAGTTTGTGTGCCTAAGTAATTATTGCAACTAGAATTGTTGGATAGGTGGCTTGCAACCCTTGTAGAGCTAGAGCAAGTTTGCTTACGCTATTTGTCATACTAATCAAATTGCTCTAGTTGATTTATAGATTTTTAAATAGGCTATTCACCCCCCTCTAGCCATATTAGGACCTTTCACCAAGCCAACATGATGTACTCAAAAGATATGAAATAAGCATGAGTACAAGTAATAAAGCTCATTTGCATTAGAGTAAAACGTGGAAGTAAAGGCAAATGAGCATAACACAAGTGATATGACATATAAATAATTCAAAGTAGAGAGCACATATGTCATATATCACGGACACGTAGATATCACTATCACATATATATAGTTCAATGCATGAAAGTAAACACACGATGAATGCATAATAGTGTATCACACATAAAAACTCCAAATGTAATATATAAGCTAATAAGATAACTAAGCTCTCCCTAAATACATAGCTAATAAGATAACTAAGCTCCCCCTAAATATGTCACTCCCCCTAAATCTATCATACTCGAACCCTCTCCCCCTTTGACGTCAAACACCAAAACCTAAGGGTCGGTCGGCAGGGCTGCAGCGGACAAGCCAGGCGCTGAAGTATGAGGAGCAAGCTGAAACTGGTTAGCATCATCATCTGATCTGGAACTCTGAGCAGCCTGACCCTCTATAGCTGTAATTGGTGTTGTAGCAGTCTAGGTCGGATTAGGAATTGGAGCTATTGTAGACTGAGCTGGTAGAACTATAGTAGGCTCTGATGATGCCACTGAGAAAGGGAGCGTCTCTATAGTCCCGGTAACAGGTGCAACTGTAGAAGGACCTGGGACATGTAGATATGGAGGAGTAGGCATCCCTATCAACTTACTAAAGGAAGCACTAAGGCTCCTAGACACTATGGTCTTTGGCACTAGCAGCGAGGGTGTCTCATCTGGTGTAAAGCCCATCTGAAGCGGTGTGAACTGTGGAGCTAGCAGTGATGTAGCAAAATACTATGACACCTGCTCTGTAGGAGAAGCAAACTGTGCTGGTGGCTATCCCTGACTCTGAAGCCCACTAGGCTATAATGCTAGAGTCATCGAGGTAGTGGCAGTCTGACCAAGCTGGGGCAAAGGCTGTGGCGGTGGAGCCCCAATAGCAGTCACAACATGCTGCATAAATCCAAGGAGCTACTGCTGCATGAGTATCTACTGCTGATGCATGGCCTACTGCTTCTACTGCATGAGTCACTTCTTATCTTCTTAAACTTCACTTTAAATTTATTTTGTGCTCTCTTGGCAAACTTCTTGAAGCAAGATGCAACTTCAGATTTGTCATGAAGGAAGAATACCCATGTATACCTTGAATAATCATCAATAATCATAAGACAATAAAGATTTCCTCCCAAACTCTTGTATGTTATTGGTCCAAATAAATCCATGTGAAGGAGTTCTAGCACTCTTGCGGTTGATATAAAAGCTTTTGTTGGATGGGTATTTGCAACTTGCTTACTGGCTTGACATGCACTACAAAGCTTGTCCTTCTCAAACTTCACATCCTTCAACCCTCTCACCAAATCATTCTTCATAAGCTTCTTGAGTGAGCTCATCCCAACATGAGTAAGTCTTCTATGCCATAGCCACCCAAGTGTTGTTTTAGTGAATAGGCATGTCTTCAAGTTTGCATCTTCAAAGGTGAAGTCCACTAGATATAGGTTGTTGTATCTAAATCCTTTGAATATCACATGATCATCATCCTTCTTGGACACAACAACCTCCTTCTCAGTAAACAAGCATTTGAAGCCAAGATCACACAATTGTCCAATGAATAGCAAGTTGAAACTCAATGAAGCAACATATAGCCTAAATCCTTTAACCTTGCCCTTTGAGTTATCTCCAATTTGATTGTTTCTTGCCCATCTACTTCTTCATCTAGTGAGGTGAACATATGAGGATCACCGGTCATATGTTGTGTGCAACCACTATCAATAACCCAATGACTTCCACCAGTTTTGTAGTTCACCTACATACAAGAGATCTAGCTTTAGGAACCCAAACTTGTTGAGGCCCTTCACCTTCTCAACAAGTGACTTTGCAACCCAAATTTTCTTAGATCTATTCTTATTTGGAGGTCCTAAGAATATCACTTTCATCTTTCCACTAGAATCCTTTCTAAGCATATAGTGAGCATTGAAGGCAAAGGGTCTAGCATGCTTAGGCAAGGGTTGTGGTGGTGGAGTTTGGCACTCATGAGCAAAGTGGCCTTCTTGTCCACACTCAAAATATCTCTTTGGCTTTGGCTTTGATTGTTGTTGTTGAGCTTGAGCCTTCTTCTCTTTGTTTGCCATGTACCCAATGCCACTTCTATTCATCTTTATGACGGTGTTTATTAGGAGCTCACTTTGAAGATATTTGCCTCTAGTGAACTTGCTCAATTCAATCTTGAGATGCTCTTTTTCTAACTTGAACTTCTTGTTCTCTTCCTTGAGTGCATCACTACTTTTATCTTCCTTGAGTGCAACATTGCTTCTTTCTTCCTTGAGTTTCTTGTTTTCTTCTTTTAGCTTCTTATTCTCAAGAATCAAGTTGCCATCATGATCAAGAGTTTCTAGCACAATGGTGTTGTGGGTTTTGAGCTCTTCAAACTCTTTTTTTAGCTTTTTATTGTCATGCTTGAGCTTGACATACTCATCATAGTCATTGCACTCAACCACTTGCTTGCCTTTGCCACTAGATCCTTGCTCAATGCTCTCATCAATAAGATCATCACATGATGTAGCTATATCAATTTTAACAACATCATTAGTGGCTTCATGTGGCTCATTAAGTAAAAATTCTAAAGCAATAACAAGGGTATCATGATTAACCTTAAGAGTAGTATATTCATCCTTTAGCTTGTTATGGCTAGTGATGAGCTCTTTGTGCACCCACTCAAGTTTATCATATTTATCTTTAAGCTCTTTCTTAGAAGATTTGAGCTCCTTGAGTTTGGATGACATAGCATCATTTGCTTCTCTAAGCTCAACACTAGCCTTTTTGGCTATCTCACATTTAGCTAAAAGAGAATCATTCTTAATCTCAAGCTTTTCATTTTTAGCTCTAGTCTTTATAATGATCTTAGTGTATTTCTATAGTAATTTAGCAAGATCATCATAGGTAGGTGACTCATATTCATCATCGCTATCACTATCACTATCATCATTATGAGCATGATCATCACCACTACTATCATCATCATATGATACCTTGCGTTCACCCTTGGCCATAAGACATAGGTGTATAGAGGATGATGGCGGTGGTGGCGATGAAGATGATGAATCAATAGCAATGGCGGCCACCTTCTCATTGTCACTTTTATCATCGGATGATCCACTAGATGAATCAATGTCCATGAGCCAATCACCGACGATATAAGCATTTCCACTCTTCTTCTTCTTGTGAAAGTCCTTCTTGTCATCTCTCTTCTTATATGGCCTGTTCTTTTTCTTCTCATCTTCATCTTCATTGCTTGAGTCATCTTTCTTGCCCTTGTTCTTGTTCTTGAACTTGTCTTTCTTAGGCTTTGTGCATTGATGAGCTAGATGACCAAGCTCTCCACAATTATAGCAATCCACCTCGGAGATTGGCTTCCTTCTAGAGCTTGTGAAGAACTTCTTCTTCTTGCCATCAAACTTGATGCCACTCTTGTTGAGCTTCTTTAGCATCTTGGCGGTCTTATTTATCATGAGGGCAAGACTTTCATCATCAACTTCATCTTCACTTGAGCTCTCATACTCAAGTCTTGCTTTGCCTTTCTCTTGGCTAGCCTTGAATGCTAAATCTTTTTCTTTCTTCTTTGTAGAGGATGAGCCATCTTGAGGTGTGATGTGCATATACATCTCATGAGTATTAATCTTTTTCAAGATTTATGTCGGTGTAGCGGTGGAAAGATCATCTTGATGTAGCACGGTCACAATATGCCCATATTTGTCAATGAGAAGGACACTCAAGATCCTTCTTACAACATTAGATGGTTGCATTTGAGTGAGTCCAAGCCCATTAACTTCCTCTACAAGAACATTCAATCATGAATATATTTCATTAGCATATTCTTTAGGAAGCATTTCAAAAGAGTTGAGCTTTTTTATGACAAGATGATAGCGTTCCTCACGCTCACTCTTAGTTCCCTCATGGAGCGCACAAACGTTCGACCATAGTGCATGGGCGTCTTTATGGTTTCTCACACAATTGAACACATCTTTGCAAAGGCCTCTAAAGATAGTGTTTCAAGCATTTGCATTCCACTTCTTATAGTTCACCTCATTGCCTTGTAGGTTAGTAGTATCCCAAGGTTTTGGGAAGCCTTGTGAGGCGGCTCTAAGTATACCAACATCTAGAGCCTCTAGATACGCCTCCATGCAAATTTTCCAATAAGGAAAATCATCTCCCTCAAAGATAGGAGGAGGTCCATCCCCGTGAGACATCTTGCTCTAGGCAGTTAAGCCTAAAAACATGAGTACGAGGCTCTGATACCAATTAAAAGGATCAAGATGCCCAAGAGGGGGTGAATTGGGCTAATTCTAACTTTCTTCGCAATAATTAAATCCTATGGTTAGCCCAATTAACCCCTTGTGCCTAGAAAGTGTTCCTAATTGTTCTACTGCACAAATAACTTGCAACCTAAGTTTTAATCATACTCTAGCATGGCAATTCTAAGAATGTAAAGACATGAATTGAATTGCTCAAAGTAAATAGAGAGGAAAGGAATGCAGCGATATTTTGTTGAGGTATCGAAGAGTCGCCACTCCCCACTAGTCCTCGTTGGAGCACCTGCGCAAGAGTGTAGCTCCCCCTTATCTGCATAAGGATCAAGTGCTCTCTATGGGTTGATTCTTCAACACTCTGTCGTGGTGAATCACCCACAACCGCTCACAACGTGAGTTGGGTTACCCACAAGCTCTGTCGGGTGATCACCGAACTCCCAATCACCACCAAGCCATCTAGGTGATGGCGATCACCAAGAGTAACAAGCACGAACTCTCACTTAACCACGACAAGCCTAATGAGAAGGTGGATGCACACTTTGCTACTCTTGATCTTCACTAACGAGGGCTCTCTTTGGTATTCTCAAATCTCAATCACCTCACTAGGACCTTATTCTTCTTAGCACTCTCTAAGGTGTTTCTCAGCTATTGAAGTGAGCAAAAGTACCCCCACACATGAGTGGAGGGTGGTATTTATAACATCGGCTGAAAAATGAACCGTTATGTGCCTCTGCGGGGTGACCAGACGCTCCGGTCAGTATACCCCGAACTCTAGTGTTTACAGTGTGACCGGACGTGTCTGGTCATGATTTCCCTCTCTAGAACCTTAATGAAGTCGACCGGACGCTGGCTTTCAGCGTCTGGTCACTTGATCTTCCAGTGTATGGTCACACCAAACGATTTCACCTTAGTCAAATGCACTAATCGGACTCTACGCCAGCGTCCGGTCACACTGAAGCCAGTGTTCGGTCAGTATTTGATCCTCCATTCACTTCCAATGCTCGATCATACGTGAATGAAGTTTGCTCCATTAGATCTGAGGCATATGTAGGAGCTACCTAGCACTAATTTTAATAAGTGTGCACCACACCTAACTCACTAGACTCACCTACATCAAGCTACCTATCCATACCCCCCTTAATAGTACGGCCAAAGAAAAAACAAAGTCCTAAACTACTCTAAGTGTCTCTCCAACTCTAATCGACACTTAGAACTAGTCATCCTTAACCTTGTCGTCCATCCTTTGAAAATCGAAACGATTTCCATCATAGGGGCATGACCACCTTGATTGCCCAATCGGTCTCCATTACCATGACCTAACTTAATTTCCTTTCCAAAACACACGTTAGACATAGTAATCTTGTATTGTCATTAATCACTAAAACCCTACTAGGGGCCTAGATGCTTTCAAGACCTTTTCTCCAGTCTCATGTAAAGTTTTCTTTAGAATCATAATGACATTAATAGCACATTACGATTTAGAATTACATCAGATGGATGTAAAGACGACATTCCTCAACGGGGACTTAGAGGAAAATGTTTACATGGCACAACCAAAAAGTTTTGTCATGGAAGAAAAAGAACGAACGAGATGCCACCTAAAGAAATCCATTTATGGATTAAAACAAACTTTAAGACAATGGTATTTGAAGTTTGATCAGACAATAAAGAATTTTTTGTTTTAAAGAGATGTAGAGGACAATTGTGTCTATACAAAGTTTAAGAATGAGAAGTTTATCTTCTTTGTCCTGTATGTGGATGATATCTTACTTGCTAGTAGTGATGTCAGTCTACAACTGGAGACAAAGAAGTTTTTGTCCTCAAAATTTGATATGAAAGATCTTGGTAAAGCCTCGTTCGTTCTAGGGATCGAAATTCACCGAGATAGAAGAAAAGGGGTATTAGAACTGTCACAAAAGGCATACATAGAAAGAATTTTAAAGAAATCCAGTATGCACAAATATAGTCCCTCACCTGCTCCTATAGTCAAGGGCGACGGATATGGGGATTTTCAATGCCTTAGGAACTAATATGAGCTCAATCAAATGAAAGTGGTTCCATATGCTTCAGCTGTCGGAAGCTTGCAACATGCTCAAGTATGTACGCGCCCTGACTTGACATTTGTTACCGGGTTACTTGGTAGATTCTAGAGCAATTCTAGAATAGAACAATAGAAATTGATAAAAAAAAGTCTTGCATTATTTGCAAGGAACGAAAGGCCTCATGATGACGTATAGAAGATCTGATTCACTCTATATAGTGGGATATTCAGATTCTGATTATACGGAAGATGATAAAAAAATCCAAGTCTGGATATGTATTCACTCTCGCAAGGAGAGCTATTTCATGAAAAAGCTCAAAGCAAACCGTCAATACATCGTCCACAATATATAACAGTTTGTAACATGTTATGAGGCAATGGACAGGTGAACTGGCTAAAGAAGTTCATACCGGTTTGAAGGTGGTTGACGACATCTATGGACCACTTAAGTTATACTGCGATAATAATCCGGCAGTATAGTATGCTCACAACATAAGTCAAGTGGTGCTGCCAAACACATTAACATAGAGTATTATGTTGTGAAAGATAAAGTCCGGGATCAAGTCATAAGTCTTGAGCATATAAGTACAGAAAAAATGCTCGTGGATTCGCTTATAAAAGGCTTACCACCCAACATGTTCAGAGAACATGGTATTCAGAGAATATGTAGCTAGCATGGGTTTAAGGGAAAAGCCTAAAATTCCTGAACAAAAAAGACCCAAAGATAAGTATCTATTTCAGAACAGAGTAGTGTGTTGTAGCTGTTAAATCTATCGGCAATGGACCGTAACGATGAGACATGTTCTATGCGCTAATCTGTAATGGAATGAACAAAAGTAAATGATATAAAATTAAAAGATGATAGTGAGATCAAGGGGAAGAATGTTAGTTGATCTCCACCAATAGGCCCAACAGTCTATTGGACCTTTGTCTTTGCTCCTTGATCGGGGGAGCCCAACCCTAATATGGTTGGTGGGCCCCTGTCGCACAGCACATATAAAAGATAAAGTGAGGATCAGAGCTTGGGTTACGAGGTTCAACGGAGCCGCCGCCATCCCACCCACAGAGAAAACCTACACCGATCTAAAGCAGTGCTGCAAGCGACGGGATGCCCCACCGCACCGCCGTGACCTCTGCCTCGCCTCTGCAGGACATGGGATCACCACTGGACCTCGCCACCGAGCCAGAGCTGCCTCGACACCGGCGTTCGCGAGGTTGCAGCGCAACCAGGGCGAAATAGATGAACCCTAAAGAAGTCTACTCCGATCTACGGTTACACAGAGGTACTCATTCGATTCTAACACGGCCACGTCACCATAGGCACGTCGACGCTCACGGCCTCCGGCGTCGAGTTCCAGCCGCAGTGCGTCACGAACCCGCCCACCGCCAGGTGGGTCAGGATCAGCATCTGCGAAGCCCAGCCCCGGATGATGAAGCCGCGGTCGCCCCTCATCGCCGCGTCCTTGCTGGCGAGTGTGATCGGCCCGACAAGCCATACGCGGCGCCCGAGCGTCGTGGTGTAGTGCTCCAAGTAGTCCGGCTCCAGCTCATGGAAGCTGTTGAACACCTCGCCGTAGCTCCTCTGGTCCACGGCGTTCATGCGCTGGAAGAAGGCCCAGTGCTCCTACCGCTTCTTGGGCTCCGTCATCTGGCTGCGCCTCAGCTCGATGAGGTGCGGCAGCCCCGGAAGCAGCACGAGCGCGTCCAGGTCGTCGGGGGCGGCCTCCACGGGGTTGTTGCGCACTGTAGTGTCGCTGCAGGCCCGCGAGAACAAGCTGCTGCCGAGGAACGCTATCCGCGGGACGCCGTGCTCCGTGGCGGCGTCGGCGGACCAGTTGAAGAAGCTGTCGGTCACGACGGCGTCGGGGCGATTCTCCACCAAGAACCGGTCGAACGGCTCGCGGAGGAGTAACCGGGCCCCGTGGAAGAACTTCTTACGGTCGGCCGCTGAATTAAGGGCCGGGGCGCACTCGACGCCGGGGGGTAGCCCGACGTCGGGGAAGGGCACGACGGCAATGTCGATGGCCAGGGCGCCCTCAGTGCCGCGGGAGGAGTCATTGGCGCGGTCCACCGCCGAGCGGATGACTTGGGCGTTCACCGGGGTGGTGAGGATGGTGCACTTGACGCCTCGGGTGGCGAAGAGCGCGGCCATGTCGGCGATCGGGATGAGGTGCCCCGGCGCGAGGAACGGGAAGAAGAGGATGTGCAGCGGCTGCTCCTCATCTTTGATGGCCATGGCTGGCAGCGTGCTGGTGCCGGTGCCGGTGCCGGCGCCTACGCAGCTGCGCTCTTGCCTCTTGGGAGTAGATCAGGTGGAAGGGAGTGCGGCACGAATTTTAAGGGCGTAGCTAGAAAGCGGAGTAGCAAGAAATCTGGAAACTTTTGGCGGAAGTAGCATGATTGGACAGACTTTATTTGCAGTTTTCGTATAACTCGTAAGGGATGCTTCATAAGTTCAGATAACGAAACATCGACTGCCTCCTCTCCCGTTCGTGACCTCCTTCAGACCCCCACCAAAGCTTGCCTCTGCCTCGTTACTCCGCTTCATCTGCGGTGAAGAAATGTTCGAGCACATTGAATGATTGAAGCTACTCTCGAAAAGTACTCGTTCGTTTCGTCATTGCTTACGTAGCATGTCACCTCGAATTATCCCGCCGAGTGCTGCAGTTTCCGGCAACGGATAACATGCAATGGCGGAGGACGGAAAAAATTGAGGTATGGCGAAGTCGATTAAGGAAAAAAGGCATAAATTTACCAATCCAAATTAAGTAATTATCCATAAATTAAACAAATAAGTGAATGAACAAACACAAAAGTGTTATCGTCATTAGGCCTTACTGATCGATTTTGCTCGCCTCCTCGGCCTTGGCGGTCACCTCAGAGGTTCAGACATTACTTTGGCAAGTAGAATCAGGGCAGACTAGCAGAGGACAGCAGGAGCAATTTGCGGATTTGGCTGTTCGCACGCCGCACCGCACTGGTGAATTCGTGATTGGAAGTATGTTGAAACGTCACTGCGTTGAGGAAAGGATTTAATAGGCGGGCTAACAGACGGCACTGTAGCCTACGGAATGAAAGCCCATATGGCTATATAAGTGCCAGCCTGAGCCACGGCCCACATGGCCCAAGTAACGCTTCGATGAGTTGAGTCGCAGCTATCATCTTCCTCACAGCTACGCGTTCATCTTCAGACTACTCTGAGTCCCTGACAGTCTGCAGCCTGTTCGTTTGTCTGTAGCTTGTCGTAAATGATCGTAAATTTTCAGTTGAAATAGTATTTTTCTCTCACACAAACCAGTCAGCAGTATTTCTTTACGAACCAGCAATGATACGAACTAGCCAACCAAACAGACTGCTGACCTTGCATCCATGGCTGCCAGCAGGCGGTGATTCGGGATGGGGATTTGCGGTGGAGTCAAGGTATGGCGAGTGCCCTACGGGTCCTCCGCCCCTGATAACATGAATCATGCTCACGGGGGCAGGCAGTCAAGTCAGAGTGTAGTTAGGACGTCCGCCATGCCAATTTTTAAATAGTTAGCTAGATGAGACATAAAAATAATAAAAAAGAAATATTATAGTGGAGAGTTACGTGAGGTATGAGAGAGGTGTTTCTGAGAGATCATGCTAGACTAGCTATTTAAAAATCGTTAGCTATTTGACCTCTACTTAATGGCAAAAAAAAACCTTGCTAAACTAGCCATTTGAAAACCATTGAGGACGTCCTTATACTGTACGTGTCCCATATATATAAATGCAATACTGTCATACTACTGTGGTGTGGGTGTGTCCAAGCGTTGTGTGAACCGGCTTGCATTTTCTAGGGTATGTTTGTTTGCCTGAACGAGGGCCATATGCAGGCTCAAGGGCTGCACATCACCTTCTCTGTTTGTCTGAACTCGTTTTAGGCCTAGCCAGCACGGCGCTTTAAAGCACCTGTGAGCCCGCATCCCAAAAAACGAAACATGCCTTCTCTGTTTGTCTGGACTCGTTTCAGGCCTGTTCGGCTGGTATTAAAGTTGACTGATAGATCGGCTAAAGCTATTTTATTGTGAAAGAAAAATTCTAACCCGTGCGAGAGCACGAGTTGATGGACTAGTTTTTTATGAATTGAAACATTTTAGCTGTAGTCTGATCTAGTAGCATCTACCAGAGAGTCTTGTAGATGTACTCCGTAGTAGCTAGTCGATGAGACCCTCGCGTTTAGCCTTTCACGGGGATCGAGGCTGCCGCCCGCTCGGTAGTCCGATGGACGTCGAAGGGGACGGAAAGCTGCCCACAATGTCATTTTCAGCTGGCCCAACACGTAACGCATACAATACTGTTGATGGGGAACCCTACAGGCCCCCCATAGACTGTACGATAGGGAAGTGGACCTTGGTAACAAGGCCCACAACCCAATTGCCAAGAAGAACACGGAGCAAAGCAACGTGTAAGACCAAAACTCTAATTCGGACTATACAAGGAAAGGCACCCGAAGCATAGCTTAGGACTCTGACCTTATATCTGAGTAGAACACAAACAACTCCTCTCAGCACCTGGACTATAAAGGGCTGGTAAGGATATCCCTTGTAAACGACTGAACATACCCAATACTCAAAGCAACACGACGCAAACAGGCTAACGCCAAACTGAACGTAAGGTTATTACTCGACCAAGTCGAGGGCCCGAACCATTATAAATCGTGAGTCTCTTTGCGTAACCGTCGAGTTCCACTATTCGTCGAAGCCTGAACAACTATCCCGGGTACCCCCGTGGCAGGCTATCGGTGGTAAAACATCGATAGCTGGCGCGCCAGGTAGGGGCTTTCGACGAATTTTTTCTCGAGAGCTCGGCGGACCTCAACCTCAAGATGGCTTTTCCGGCGGGAACAACCTTCGTCTTCGGAGCCTGGATCTGTGAGGCTGACAGCGACGGCAAACTACGTACCCGTCTCCGAGAAGAAAAAGAACTCGACGACAAAGTTGAATATGAACTCGCCAAGAAGATGATGAAACTTTCAACTTCGGATCCAACTCGGAATGAAGAAGAAAGCGGATACGAAACCGACTCTGAGAAAGAGATACAACCCGACTCCAAGACAATCTTCACAGCAAAAGAGCCAAGCCTAATTAGACTCGGAGACGCAACAACAATCGTGAAGGAATACAACCCGTACGACTCCAAAAAGAACTCGGGAATGTACGGACTATACAACACGGCATCAATCTACCAACACTTTACCCAAGACAAGATGAACTCAGCAAGAAAAATACTCCTGGAGGGAGCACAAGAAGGGATGATCATGACAGTTACCCCACAAGACTGTGTAGTGCATTGGTCGGATTCTTTCACCTCAAGCAAAGCCCAGACTAGCACATAAACTGAAGAACTACCTTATCAAGAGGGAAAAGAACTCGGATCCAGCTCAGAAACTATCGACAGCTCAACCAAACGAAGGATGAAGTACCGTACAAGAAGAGCTCGAAAGAAGTACACTGTATACATGGTAGAGCAGTTAGAACAACCTTTGGAACCACCATAGATACCAGAAATAAAATCTTTAGATGAATCAAAAGGCAACATCTCGCCGGATGAGAAAAGCGACAACAACGAAAATGATGAGCAAAGGCTAGCAAGACTAAAGAAGAATAAATTGAAGGCTGGAAAAAGGAACAGGGCTAAACAAAGGAAGCAAATCTAGAATAAGTACAAGGAGAAACTAACGGAATACAACAGAAAAATGGTGGAAAGAGAAGCCGCAAAAAGTACAAAAAGGGAAAGAATTGAAGAATTAACAAAGGAATTGCACACCCTCACGAATAACGGAAAAACAAAGGAAGATCAGAAGAAAGAAGTCGAGGGATCAGAAAAACAACCCGGCGAAGAAGTTCCACAGGAGCCACAAGGAGAGCAACCACCCAAAAAATCAAGTTTTCAAGGCTAGGACCAGTAGAGAGTGCTGATGTTAATGGAAGGCAGGAACATTACTCAAAGCAACAAGAAAGAGGCAAACCAGAATTGAGCCAACACTACCAAGAAATATCAAGAAGATTTGACAAAGAAGATGACTACGAAGAGTCCGAGTTAAAAGAAGACATGTCTTATTACAGAAGAGCAAGATCGCTAGACTATGGAAGAACGGAACCATACGACAGATTCCCTTGTTTCGCAGGAAGATTACAAACATTGAAGCTACCACACAAATTTAAACCAGCAAATCATTCCAAGTACGATGGCAAAGTAGAACCAAGACAATGGCTAAGAGTTTATTCCCAATCTATTGAGTTAGCCGGAGGAGATGATGACATCAAGGCTCTATTTTTCCCAATGGCCCTCGAAGCAATGCCACTATAATGGTTTAACAAATTGAGGCCAAGATCAATAAGATATTGGGAAGACTTGCAAGAGGCTTTCTGCAATAACTTTGCAGGCATTATTACCCATCCAATGACCGTAGCCGAGTTGAAAGGAGTAAGGCAAAGGAGAGGAGAAAGTCTAAGGGAATACTATAGAAGATTCAGAGAATTCAGGGCTCAAGTCCACGACATTACCGACAGAGAAGTGATAGAAGCCTTTGCGGAAGGAATCTTAGCAAACTGGCAATAGAAAGACTATTTCAATGAGAACCCAAGAACAAATGAAGATTCCAAGAGGGTTGTTGAAAAGCTGATTTCATCAAAAGAAAGAACCCGGCATCGGTTTGCTAGGGACAACCTAGAAAATAGAAGACCTGATTACAGACAGCAAGACAAAAGGTCGAGGCAGGACAACATGGTGGCAACCACAGACAACAAGAGAAGATACAATGACAACAGCAATGGTGGCAATTACAATGGCAACTACAACAATAACAACAATAGTAACAACAGCGGGTACAATAGTAATAGCAACTATCGGAGCAACAACTACCAAGGAAGAGCACCAAAAAACATAGAGAACATGTCATGTCACATACACCCAGGAACTAGACACAAGTTAGTTGAATGCAGTACTTTTCAGCAGCAATTTATGAAGAGAGAAAACATGAATCAAAACAACTCGGAGCAAAAGCAAGAAGAATCCAAGGAGGAAAAGAAAGCTGAAGGAGATTATCAAGAACCCAAACGCTAATTAGCAGTTATATTTTCAGGTGTTCCTAACACACGAAGCAAAAGGCAAGAAAAACTAGCACACAGAGCCATCATGGCAGCTGAACCAGCCACCCCAAGATATCTAGATTGGTCAGAGTACCCCATCCACTTCACAAGAGAAGACCAATAGACCAGTGCAGCAAACACAAGATGCTACCCGCTGGTATTAGGTCCAACTATCGTAGGAGTGGCAGTAACTAAAGTACTCATCGACGGAGGAGCCGGGCTCAACATAATTTTTGCAGATACTCTCAAAAGGATGAATTTGGATTGTGAAGGACTAATGACACCAACAAGCACACCATTCTATGGAATAGTACCCGACAGAGCAGCTATGCCACTCGGACAGATAACCCTACTAGTCACCTTTGGCACATTAGACAAATACCGGACGGAATTCATCAAATTCGAAGTTGCAGACTTTGAATCATGCTACCACGCAATACTTGGGAGACCAGCTTTAACAAAATACATGGTAGTGCCACACTATCCATACCTACTACTCAAGATGCCAACAACAAAGGGTGTATTATCATTGAAAGGAGATCTAAAGAAAGCACATGATTGCGATGTACAAGCAGTACAAATATCCGAAAGATTACAAGACATAAAGGAAGGAAAGGAGATTGCAATACTAGCCAACGAAATGAACCCGGATGAGATTCAAATACCGGCTAAGAAGCCAAGCAACTTTGCACCATCGAAAGAAGCCGCTACCAAGACTATTGACTTGTTGACTGGTGACCCAGAGAAGACGGCAATCATCAGTGCAAATCTTGATCCCAAATAGGAACTCGCGCTCACCAACTTTCTTTAGGACAACAAAGATATCTTCGCTTGGAAGTTGGCCGACATGCCAGGGGTCCCAAGAAAGTTGGCTGAGCACATAATTGATGTGAACAAAGGGTCCAAATCCGTTAAGCAGAAGCTACGAAGATTCGCTCTAGACATAAAAGCAGCAATCAAAAAAGAGATCACCAAGCTCATGGCAGCGGGATTCATCAAAGAAATAATCAACTCGGATTGGCTTGCCAACCCGGTCCTAGTTGAGAAGAAGAATTCAAAAGAATGGCGCATGTGCATTGACTACATAGACCTCAACAAACATTGCTCAAAAGATCCATATGTTCCACCAAGGATTGATCAAATCATCGACTCAACAGTAGGATCAGCTCTATTATCCTTTCTGGATTGCTATTCAGGCTATCATCAAATATCGCTAAGAGAAGAAGACCAAAGCAAGACATCGTTCATTACACCATTTGAGGCATATTGCTACAAATCAATGCCTTTTGGGCTAAAGAATGCAGGAGCAACATATCAAAGAGCAATTCAAACTTGTTTAGGGAATCAAGTCGGAAGGAACGCAGAAGTATACATTGACGATGTGGTAATCAAGACAAAAGAACCCAGATCATTGATAGAAGACCTCAAGGAGACTTTTAAGAATCTAAAAGCATGGCAGTGGAAGCTAAATCCCACAAAGTGTGTTTTTGGGGTCCCATCAGGACAACTACTTGGATTTCTAGTCAGCAACCAAGGAATTAAAGCAAGGTTAAAGCCATCATGGATATGAAACCTCCAAAGAAAGTTAAAGACATACAGAAGCTTACAAGATGCATGGCAGCACTCAACAGATTCATCTCCCGGCTAGAAGAAAAAGGGCTACCTTTTTTCAAATTATTGAAAAAGGCAGAAAATTTTGAATGGATAGAAGAGGCAGAAGAAGCATTCCAAAAGTTAAAAGAATACCTGGCACCATCACCAGTAATGACACCACCAAAAGGCAAAGAGGACATGATGCTATATATTACAGCAACCAAGAACGTTGTCAGCACAGCAATTGTGGTTGAGAGAGAAGAACCCGGACATGCTTACAAAGTGTAGAGACCAGTCTATTACATAAGCGAAGTACTAACAGAATCAAAAGTGAGATACCCACACGTGCAAAAACTACTTTATGCAGTGTTGATATCATCAAGAAAGCTGGGACATTATTTCCATGAACACAAGATTACAGTGGTAATCAATTTTCCACTTCAAGACATTCTACGCAACAAAGATACAACAGGTCGGATATCAAAATGGGCAGAAGAACTCGGTGCTCTCAACCTAGACTTCAAACCAAGAACAGCAATCAAATCTCAAGCATTATCCGACTTCATTGTTGAATGGACAGAAATCAGTCAAAAAGAACCTGAACCAATACTTGATCATTGGAAAATGTATTTTGACGGTTCCCTAAAGTTAGGAGGAGCCAAAGCAGGAGTTCTATTCATATCACCAGAAGGAAGATAGTTAAAGTATGTGCTACAAATACTTTGGTAGGCAACTAACAATGAAGCAGAATATGAAGCGTTAATACATGGTCTAAGAGTTGCAAGCTCACTTAGGATCAAAAGGCTACTTGTCTACGATGATTCAGCTATAGTAATCAATCAAGTCAACAAGGATTGGGATTGTACAAAAGACAATATGGATGCATACTATGCAGAAGTCAGAAAATTGGAGAAAATTTTCCAAGGGCTCGAAATCCATCATGTACTAAGGGATTCCAATATTGCAGCAGATGTGCTAGCCAAACTGGGATCAGATAGAGCAAAAGTACCACCTGGTATATTTGTAGAAGAACTCACAGACCCATCTATCAAACAACCCGGGAACACAGAAAAGGAGAAGGAGACAACAGATCCAATGGAAATAGATCAAGCAGAAGAACCAGGCCAATCAAGACAGATCATGGTCATACAAAATGATTGGAGACAAACATACATTAATTTTATCAAAGAGAAGAAACTACCCGAAGACAAAGCAGAAGCAACCGGGGTTATACGAAGAGGCAAAAACTATGTTCTGGTGGGAGACAAACTATACAAAAGAGCATCATCATCTGGAGTACTACTTAAATGTGTTCCAACAGATAAAGGAAAGGAAATCTTGGATGAAATCCACTCAGCATGTTGTAGAAATCATGCAGCCTCTAGGACACTGGTCGGCAAAGCATTCAGAACCGGGTTCTATTGGCCAACAGCACTCAAAGATGTAGAAGAACTCGTCAAAACATGCAAAAATTGCCAAATGTTTGCCAGATAATCACATGTGCCCGCTCATAATTTGATATGCATACCACTAGCTTGGCCGTTCTCATGCTGGGGGCTGGATCAAGTAGGACCACTCAAAAAAGCAAAAGGAGGCTTCGAATACATATTTGTGGCAATCGAATTTACAAAGTGGATTGAATATAAACCTTTGGTCAAATACAGTGCAGAAAAGGCAGTGGAATTCATACAAGACATCATGCATAGGTTCGGCATGCCCAATAGAATAATCACGGATCTCGGTTCATCATTTACAGCAAGAGAATTTCAATACTGGGCAAAAGATTATGGGGTAGAAATCGACTTTGCATTAGTAGCACACCCACAGGCCAATGGACAAGTCAAAAGAGCAAATGGACTCATATTACAAGGCTTAAAACCAAGATTATATGAAGATTTGAAAGATTATGGTGGAAAATGGATCGACGAACTACCAAAAGTAGTATGGGGTTTAAGAACCTAGATCAGCAGAGCTATCGGCTACTCACCTTTCTTTCTGGTCTACGGATCAGAAGCAGTACTACCAGCCGACTTGATATGGCTATCTCTAAGAATAGAACAATACAAAGAAGGCGAAGCCGAAGAAACAAGGCGGTTAGAAATTGATTCAATAGAAGAAATAAGAGACAGTGCAATAATCCAAAATGCAAGATATCAGCAAGGACTACAAAGACATTATGACAAAAGTACTTAGCCCTGATCACTAAAGCCAGTGGACTCAGTATTATGACTAATCCAGAAGAAAGATGAATGACACAAACTACTCAGTCCATGGGAAGGACCCTTCATCATAAAAAACGCAACAGGACCCGGCACATACGAGTTGATGACTCCAGATGAAATACCAGTGAAGAATACTTGGCATATCAGCCAACTCAAAAGATTCTACAATTAGTACAACATATTGTACTCAAGCTTCAAGAGAAATAAAGCATAAATTCTTCAAGAAGAATGACTTCAAATATGAGCCCTGTCCAACGGACAGAACCAACTCGTAATCAGGTTGGGGAAAAAGGGGCTTCTCTGTTAACAGCCAACCCGGAAATGGTTGCGCTACACGGGCAATCTTGTCACTCAACCATATGGAGATAGTTTGACTGACGGCCAATGGCCAAATAGCTTCTTGGGTAAGGAGACCCAAGCTAGCATTTGTCACTCTACCATAAAAAGAGATGGTACGACTGACAGCCCTGTCCAACGGACAGAACCAACCTGTAATCAGGTTGGGGAAAAGGGGGCAGCCCTGCAGACAGCTCAACCCAGAAATGGTTGTTGCTAAACGGGCGCAATTGCTTACCCCAAGAGCTGGTACGATTGCTTACTTACCCTGCAAACAGCCAACCCAGAAACGGTTATGCTATACGGGTCCGATCGCTTACCCCATGAGCTAGTACGATCGTTTACTATGCCCAACAAGCGGCGCTATCTACAAAAACAACTCGGTTGCCTACCCCAAGAGCGGTACAATCGACTACTTCGCCCAAGGAGCGGCACAAGCACTCCAACAACCCGGTCACCTACCCCAAGAGCGGTACAATCGACTACTTCACCAAAGGAGTGGCACAAGCACTCCAACAACTCGGTCACCTACCCCAAGAGCGGTACGATCGACTACTTCGCCAAAGGAGTGGCACAAGCACTCCAACAACTCGATTGCCAATCAACTACTTCACCCAAGGAGGGGCACAAACACTCCAACAACCCGATCACCTACCCCAAGAGCGGTACTATCGACCACCTTGCCCAAGGAGCAGCACAAGCACTCCAACAACTCGGTCACCTACCCCAAGAGCGGTACGATCGACTACTTCGCCAAAGGAGCGGCACAAGCACTCCAACAACTTGGTCGCTGACCCCAAGAGCAGTATAATCAAGCACTCCACACAAAGAACAAGCGCAGTCAACTCTACAACTTAATCAATCGACTACTTCACCCCAAGAGCGATTCAATCACTCCAACAACTCGGTCGCCTACCCCAAGAGCGGTACAATCGACTACTTCGCCCAAAGAGCAGCACAATCACTACAACAACTCGGTTGCCTACCTCAAGAGCGATACGATCGACTACTTCGCCCAGCAAGCGGCATCTACAAATTTACAACTCGGTCGCCTACCCCAAGAGCGGTACGATCGACAAACTTCGCCCAATAAGCAGCATGATCAAAGTCAACTTGGCTACATATTCCAAGAACAGCATGACCAACTGCCTTGGCCCAAGAGCAGCCGAAACAATTATACAATCTAGCAAGAATGGCCGACCAACTCGCCCCAAAAGCGGCAGGAAACAACCCTACAAGGATGGCTGTCTACTTAAGAAAGCAGTATGATCAAATCCCACGCCCAAAAGGGTGGCAAAAAACAACTCTACAAACCAGATATCAACATGCAGTCGATTATTGTTATCCGAAGAGCGACAAAACCAGTCACACAAAGTGGAAGGACTACTCAGAAATTACACAAATGCAGTAAAAGAAAGATAGGTCAAAGCCTGCTCATAGCAGTCAAAGACAGATTCAAAAGCAGGGCAAAGCCTGATCATATTCACAGAAACAAGTATATATTACAAGAAACCACAAGTTCATTACACAAAATGTCTAAGGAGCTAGAGACACAGCAGGAAGCACATTCACCTGTTCCAAGATTTGGTCTGATAGACCACTAAGCTCTACTTTGGCCTCCTCCCACTGTCTTGAAAACTCAGCCGTTACAAAAGCTTTAGTAATCCGCTCAAGAGGGGCATCAGGAGCAACAACCCGGACATATGAAACCACATTGTTGATGCATCGGTGAAAGCCACCCCTTACAAAATCATAAAACCGGGAAGAAAGCACCGGTATTATGCCTCCAAGGCCCAGATCTCTGTCTTCTTGCCGACAGACTGAAGCAATGATTGGAGCAACTGCAGCATAAAGAGCCCAGAATTGCTCATGGGTAGCCTTCAACTTCGCCTGCAGATCTCGAACAGATTTTATGGCCTGAACAAGATCTCAGTTAGCGCCAGATCGTATCAATTTTGCCTGAGCAAGAATATCTTGGGTTTCTTTCAGTTTTAAATCAACAAGGGTACTTATAGACTCAGCCTGATTTTGTGAAGTACGGAGGGTGTCAGTCATCACCTCCCTATCTTTCAACCAGTTTTCTTTTTCACGAGCAAGAGCTGAAAGAAAGCAAATCAACAACTCAGAAAAGAAAAAAGAGCAAAACTAAGGAAAAGCAATCGATCAACAAAAGATTAACTTACCAGCCAGCCTCTCCTTCAAGTCAGAATTCTCAGCCTGAGCGGTATCACGCGCCTTCTCAGCATCAAGCACCTTGGCATTAAGGGCGGCCTCCGTCAGAGCACGCTGCTCCTTCTCATAAGTCAGGACAACTTTAGCCTGAGCCAGCTCATCTTCCTTTCTTTTCAAATTAGCCTCAGCAATGGCAATAAATTGTGCCTCATAAGGACCGAATAAGACATCCTGATCTTGAAGTAAAGACTGCAAAACAAAAATATGTGAGACAGAAGCAGAAGAAACCAATATCGAAAGTCAAAAAAGAACTCGGATACCTTAAGCTTAGCGCCATAAGCACCGGAAAAGGTTTCCCAAGAAGAAGCCAACTTGGCCAACCGCTCAACTCGGCCAAGCTGAGCCATTTCCTCTCCTGAACGAGTTAGCAGAAGAGTACTCGGCCTAGATGCTGACGGCCGGTCAGCATTAGCAGTAGAAGCAGGGGGAGGGTAGTTATCAGAACCCTCATCCACTGCCGCATCAACTCAAGCAGTAGCCTCGAGGGAGTACAACAGAGATGACCCAAGTGGTAAACGAGCAGCAGCAAAAATGCCCGAGGGACTATCCATAACCCGGTGCTCCGTCTGAGAGGACACCAGGGCCCCAACATTCTGTTCCTCAACATGTGGCTCAAGAGGAGCAACACAAGGAGGAGAACCTACAAAAAGCAGAATTATAAGTCTACAAAGATATAGAATACATAAATTATACAAGAGACAGAAAGGCAAGGAAGAACAAGAGCTCACCAATAGTAGATTCTTGTAAAGCTTTTTTAGCCCCAAGGGCCAGAGAAGACAAGGCATCCTCAGAAGGCCTACAATAAAAAGAACTCGGGTCTATCAAAAACAGAATAAGATATCAAAATCAGAACAACCAGGAGAAAAACTTACTTGATGACCTTCTTAAAATCACCAGCCACCTCCGAGAAAATGAAGTCGGGAAGTGGCACGGAAAACAAATCATCCTCAACCACCTCAAAGGAGGGGATTGGGATGGCCTCCGGGACAGAAGTAGAAGCAATTGTTACATTTGGGACACAAGGAGCCCGTGCACGACTACAGAAAAAAGAACTCAGTCAGAGCAAATCTTACAAAATACAAGGGCACTCAAGAAGTAAAAACTTACGAACAAAGATTAAGGGGGACTTCATCATCAGTCACCTCCTCATCAACAGCGATAGACTGACCATCTATCAGAAGACAAGAAGAACTCAGATGAATACACAAAAGCAGGTCAAATCAAGACAAAGCCAGGAAAACAACTTGGGAAAGGCTCAGCGCAAGCTCACCTACGAGAATATTACCTGTTGGAGGGTGTTGATGAGCTGAACATCGCCTCTTGGGCAAAGACTACTTAGAAGCAGCCTCAGTCCGCCGCTTCCTAGATAACAGGATATATCAAGCAGTCCGAGGATCAGGAACATACTCAACATAGGAGTGTTGACCTTCAAATAAGCCAATAGACAACCTGGCAGAAGAAGAACCCGGCCCTAAAACAACGGTTTCAACCACATTGCTAGCAGCAGCGACAACATCATCTTCATCTTCTTCAGCCTCCTCCTCGGCCACATCATCATCAGCAGCAGTAGGGACAACGAGCTTAAAAGCCCGGCCATAGTCCTGCATAAAAGAGACAAAATCAGTATAAGATCAAAAAGACCCAATACAAAAGAACTCGGGAAGGCATACACATACCTCAGGAGGAGGATGAGCAGCATCATACTCATCCACACGGGCAGGCATCACCGAGACACCACTAAGAATTTGCCCCAACCGTTCAAGGACGATTTCTTCAGACAACTCGGTGTCCAGAATAAGCCGAGAAGGATCTGGGGAACCAGTGTACTCAAAACCAAAGTGCACCCTCTGCATAAGAGGCTGCACCCGGTGATGCAAAAAAACTAGCAACTATGCAGTTACCAGTTAAGCTCAACTGCTACAAAACCTTAACTCGAGCGAGTACATGCTTGAGAGTAGTAGTTTCAGCAGCAGAAAGCTTATCCTTCCAAATAGGTAAAGCACTCGGAGTCACAGAAAGATCAGAAGAAAAAGAAGGAGCTGGCTTTGGGACATAAAACCATTTTTCAGCCCAATCTTTAACAGAATCAGAAAGAGTAAGAGAAGGAAAAGTCACCCCTTGACGGGTTTGAATAAGGCAGCAACCAAAGAGGGGAGGATTCTTAGAATCAGAGAGCCACATACAAAAGAAGTAGCGGAAAAGAAGAAGACAAGGTGGAATTCCAAGAAAAACTTCACAAAAATGTGTGAAGGCAGATAGAAAAAGAACCTCGTTTGGGGTAAGATGATGAACTTGAATCTGATAAGATCCAAAAAAACTCTAACAAGAAGTCAGATGGGGGATAACAGAGCCCCGCCCGCACAAAAGGAACAAAAAGAATAGACTGATCAGGAGAAGGTGACAGAATCAAATGCTCACCAGGGGAAGAGAAATTAGAAAGAAATTTCTCCTGGATGAGCCCGTGGGCAACTAGCAAGTCTAGCTCCGCCTCCTGCGTCATCGGTTTCGGGAACTGCTTTTGCATCCGTCTCATGGCCATGAACTCAGGATTGTCAATTTGCTTAAGAGTTTTCTCCTCGTCAACAAACTCACCCTTGCCCTTGTTCTTCTTCACCATCAATCGAAAGCAAGGGCCAGATGCAGTAGCAGCAGCAGCAAGAGATTTGAGGCGGCGGATGCAATGCTAGGGTTTTCTCAGCAACGAGGATTGAGGAATTTTTCACCGCAAAGGCAAGTGGAGCAATAGTAACAGGGCAGTCATTTTTATAAAGGGAAAAAATACACGGCCCACGCGACCCAAGTGAAAATGATCACCAAAAATTACCGTTCCGCAATCAATGACATGCACAACGGAAAAAGAAAGCAACGGTCCATTTAGATCTCAATGGTTAGATGCCAAAACCGTTCACAAGGAAGCAACGCAGAAAAAGGATACAACAAGTCGGCAACAATACTACACTACAGCCAAAGCATGCAGATATAGAGAAGAACTCGGATACAGTAATAGACAACTCGGCCTACAGCAGAAACCATCTTATTCATTATTTCTTTCACTCGAAGAACATTGAGATTACAATGGAGTACAAGATTTGATAAATTCAAAAAAGAAAGCAAAGGAGATCATTCTAGAGTGGCAGCAAAGAACCTAGTGGAATTAGAGGTTGCAACCCTCCATACCAAGATTCGATATAACTAGCAGAATAAACACAACCTAGATACATCACAACTACAGAGGATGAAGCAAATCCTGGGTTATGAACAGGGAGACAACCACGTTCTAGACAAGCACACTGATATAGTTACCTTCAAACCAAGACCAGCAAACGACAAGGACCAAAGGAGTACAAATCAAGAACCTTCTACCGGCTTCTTCTCAACAGAGAAGAACCCGGAGAAGGCTCGGGGGCTGCAAGTACCCACCACAGAAAAGTAGATTTTTAATTTTTTGACCCTCTAGTTTTTTTTACCAAAAACAAGAGGCTCGGGGGCTACACTCAATGAGTGCAATTTTTTGTAAAAATTGCACTCGCTGCACTCAATGGAAAAGAACTCGGAGGACATCAAGACCCTCTTGCTTTTTGTGCCAAACAGCTGAGGCTCGGGGGCTGCACACACTGAGTGCACTTTTTTCAGCAAAAGTGCACATTAGTCAGAAGAAGAATCAAAGAAGACCATCTCAAGATTTCACTTCAAGAAGAACTCGGATCAAGTCTACAACAACTCGGCCCTTGAAGCTCAATCATGAAATGCTCGGGGGCTTGTCGATGGGGAACCCTACGGGCCCCCCATAGACCGTACTATAGGGAAGTGGACCTTGGTAACAAGGCCCACAGCCCAATCGTCAAGAAGAACATGGAGCAAAGCAACGTGCAAGACCAAAACTCCAATTCGGACTATACAAGGAAAGACGCCCGAAGCATAACTTAGAACTCTGACCTTGTATCTGAGTAGAACACAAACAACTCCTCTCAGCACCTGGACTATAAAGGGCTGGTAAGGATATCCCTTGTAAACGACTGAACATACCCAATACTCAAAGCAACACGACGCAAACAGGCTAACGCCAAACTGGACGTAAGGTTATTACTCGACCAAGTCGAGGGCCTGAACCAGTATAAATCGTGAGTCTCTTTGTGTAACCGCCGAGTTCCACTATTCGTCGAAGCCCGAACAACTGTCCCGGGTACCCCGTGGCAGGCTATCGGTGGTAAAACATCGACAAATACGTACTCCAGTAGAGGTCGATCGATAGAAAAGCAGACACGTGGACTAACTTTGAAACAAAACCGACATGACCTGATTTGCGGGAACTCTGCCACGTCACCTGCCAGGCCATTCTCTCCTCTGGGAGACGCGGGGAGGGAGGGAGTCCGTGGTGGACTGGACTGGACTGTAACGGTTGCATTGTTGGTGATTCTTAGGGAAGGAAGAAAAATCCATTATCCATTGATGGTCGAAGGCTTCTTTAATTAATTCTCTCCATCGTCCATCGGACACGTAGCTGGAAGGCATCGCATGCTCCGTCAGCGTCACCGCTACAATGAGCAGGCCTAGATGCCATGACGAGGCCATGCGGACAAGCCTATGCTCCGACCATGCCTAGCTTTGCCTCGCCGCGCCATTCTTTATGGCGTGTCAGTGCCGCGCTCAGATCCGCGACGCGGCACACCCGGCCACCTCAGCGTTCAGCGGTCCTGGTCGCGGCCACGTCATCGCTCCTACTACGCCCCCATGCATGGTGCGGCAACGCAATTTCGCCGCGTCATGCGAATAGACGCGACTAAAAGGATTAGCTTTGAAGAAAAAAATAAACAGTGTCATATTAAAAAGATAGTTTTAAAAAAAATGTTAAAAAAAATTCTCAACCAGAAAGACAACCTGGCTGTTAGTGAAGCACCAACCCGGAAGAGGAAAAACTGAAAAAGGAGGAGCCAGACCGACGGAGTCGGAGCGCAACGGGGAGCGCAACGGAACCGCAACAAGCGACTGGCGACACCAACCAAACGAATTTCGCCTCCAAAAACGAGCTCCAGAGCCGCAACGCCAACGCACGAATTCGCCTTCGCGCGCTGTCTCGCAGCGCGCCTCGTCCCTCGTCCCTCCCTCCTGGCCGTTTGGAGTCAGTTCGTCGGCGGGACGGACCGGATCCCGCCCCATGGCGGAGGGCTTCGGGCGGTGGGAGTCGGATCCGCTCTTCCCCGCCGCCGAGTGCGTGCAGGACTCTGCCGACAGGTACGGCCTCCGCTCGCCCTGCTGCCTGCTTCTTCCTTGATCTGCTTGCTGCCTGGCGCCGGAGTTGCACGCTAGGTTGGTAGTTCTTGCCTCGTGAGATTCGTGGCCGTTTAGGAAAATTCATTGCCTGTTCTGGAACTGGACCCATTCTGGAGCCCCAGAATCTGTCTGTGTGGTTTCTTCTGTTTGTCTAAATTATTTGCGAATTAGAATTTTAGACCTCTAGGACTAGAATAGTAGGTGAGTATGAACGTCGGAGATCCTTCGGTTACCTTTGCTCTTCATGACAAATGATGGCGAAATTATGAGAACATGAGTTTGACAGTCTGTTTCTATATAAAAAGTGGCCGAGAGGCATTCAAGCACTGTCACGACTGAGGTGGAGCCTCCAGGGAGAAGATCGTGGTTGTATATCTGAGGCATGCCTTTCTGGTGGCACGAATCTGTTCTATTCATCTGTATCGGGCCTGTTCTATTCATCTGTATCCGATGGGTACACATAATTTTAGTTGGTTACTTGGTTACAAGTATTGGGACTGTTTGGTACAGCTTATAAGCTGCTTACGGCCAAAATAAGCTGAAATCAACAGCCAAACGAGATGCTTTTTTGCAGCTTATTTCGGCCACACTTATTCTGACCACCCTCGTTCGTACTAAAAAGCAGAAGCTGGATCAAACCAGCTTATTTTGACCGTCGCTTTTACTCTATTTGTCCGGCCATAACTTATGTTTTAACTAAACTAGCTTTTCTACCAGTGGGACATTTACTTGTGTCCCCAAAGGCTGCAGAAAATGAATAGTGCTTTCTCAGTGTTAATGAACAATAATTATTTGGCTCCCATGAGGATGCGCATCCTGATGCACCTTGGATTGTCAAAGATTCGTTCTAATGGTGGTTTGGGGTTTAGAGTATACAATTCTCAGTAGGGGGGGGAGGCTGGTCAGTGATGATGGTGCAGACATGGCGGCAGCAGTCGGCGAGGCGGAGGGTATGCTGCCAGCCATAGGAGGCTCAAGACAAACTGACAGGCGGTGCCTGGGTGGCAGCACCATGCGTGGCTCGGCTCGTGTGGAAGCAGGAAGCAGCGGCAGATCCAGTAGCAAGACCTGCGAGAGATAATGAAGGCTGGCAGGGCGGGGGCATCACATCTTGTTGGGTTTGTGTGGAGGTGGGAAGCAGTGGCAGATTTGGCTGCTGGAGCAGGAACCATCATTTTGCGTTGGTTATTGGAGGTGAGGAAGTCGGTTCTGTTTCACTCCATCTACTTGGATGGCCAAGATGTCGAGGACACCTGTCCCCTGGGCACTGTTTCCGCTTTGGTTAATGATAAGAGGGCATTTCCAATGTTGAAAGCTCCCATGCAAGGTGTAGGGTCTTGGGAAGGGAATTTCTAGGCAGCCTTACCCTTGCTTATTTCAGTGTTAACAAGCTGTGAAGATTTTGTTCTGACTAGAATTTGGAAATTTCTAATTACAGACCTATGGCTTTTTCGCTTCCTCATGTTAATACGGTGCCTTCTGGGAGATTAGAATTAATGTGTATATGCCTTTTCTAGAAGGAACTAGGAAGAAATGTGCAATTTAGTTGTTTTAATATTGGTGAGGTACTGAGGTACAGTTCATTAAATGCCACCACCAAGTATTTGTGTTCAATCTTGCATGAGCATCTCCAAGAGATTAGCCAAATCGTTTTCTAAAGGTAAATTTGGCTATTATTAAAAGAAAACGTCTCCAACAAACCCTGTAAATGACTCTCCAAATTTAGTAGCTCTCCATCTCACCTCATTCGCTCTCTACTTTTGGATAGCCTACCTCACTAGCCATCCAGCCTCTTGTTTTACAGAGTCTGTTGGAGTACTCTTGTATATTTTTGTCAAATCTATTTTAGAGAGTAGTTAAATCAGTAAATTTGGATAGTCTTTTTGGCTAATCTCTTGGAGATGCTCTAAGGCTTTGCATTGCTGTGGCTTTTCAAAAGTATTTATTTTTTTGCTAGATTTGGATGGTGTGGTTTGTCAGAAGCATCTCTTTAAGGACCTGTCACTGCAAACTGTTTCTGGGATTTGTAAAGGTTTCCGCAAAAGCTAGGTTTTGCAGCGTAGCAGCACTACAACCTTAAATTGGCCCTAAGTAGTCGAAGTGTATAAGTGGATGTCAGGCTATAAAGATTTTGCTTACATTTAACAAAGAATAGTTTTTTTCTTAAACATGCAGTACTGCTGCGTAACTTTATATTAAGAAGAGGTAAAGGGGATAAAGAGCCCCTACAGAAACCAGAACAAAAAAAAAAAAACACCCAAAGCACAGAACACACGCCAGTTTCTCTCTCCCCCCCCCCCCCCCCCCCCCCCCCCTCTCTCTCTACAACGGAGGGTAAAACACGTCGACAAAGAATAAGTAATGGGCGGCAGCTTGCTGATTGTATTGATATCTCCTTTTCGATTGGTGTACAGAATGGAGGGTGTCTACCGCCTGCTTTTGCATGAAAGGAAAGTTATGCAGGATGGTACTTCCGATGCAAAGTTTCATGCTCCAATACAATACGAGAGAGATGTGATTACTTCTCTTGGAACTACCAAATGGCAGGTTCAAACAGTCAAGCTTTCCATATATAGCCTCCAACCACTCCGAGTCTTGTATGATTTATCAATATTTTAGAGACTAACATTTGCATTTGTTTCTTCTAAGGCATTTACTTTCTAACTTGCAGCTGGAGCAATTTGAGAGGGAGGTGAATGCAGCTGCATTCTCTGACAAGTCAAAGTCAAGAGAAAATGCAATCTTAAAATTTAGGCAATTCATTAGAGCTATAGCGGACCAGATTTCTCAGGTGGAAGAAAGCTTGGAGAGTCTTAGGCTAGGTTCTAGTAGAACTCCAAAACATTCATACTCAAGCGAATATGATGGAGATGGGCTGGCATCCTTTCTTTCTGGTTCCAGCAAGGATGACCATGCATATCATTCCACCGGTACAGATGAAATTGTGGAGCTTAAGCTCGACAATGTTCCTTTAGTAAATGGCTATCATTCCACCCAAGAATATACAACATACGAACACAGGAATTCAGATAAAGATGTGGAAGGAGCGGGGAGTGCATGTGAAGGAGATCATAACAATAGGAATATGTATGTTTTGGATGCTGATGACTCTATGAGTTGGAGGCTTTTTTGCAAAAACAAACTAATCAGACAATACCGTAGTTTTATAAGAAACCTATGGTTTGCAAAACAAGGTCGTGAAAGCTTTACGAAGAGGAGGAAGGATGGAGAAGATATGGATAGCTTGAGAAATGGAAACATGCTACCTTCTTTCAATTTACCTCAATCTGGAAGGGTAGTTTCCTCTTTCTTAATCACGTGTTTCATTTTCTGATTCTCTGCATGCTGTAATCTATTTTAGGCTAAAAGTTTTCTGGCGCTTTCAAGTAATTTTTTCTGTGCACTAATATTTACATATAATAACTTTATGTTTATATTGTTGCAGGTTATGTATTTCTGGCCCGAGGTCATTAAGAGGAGATTATGTAGATCTGAGTATTTTACAGATCATAATCGTCCTCAAATCCGTTTAGTGACAGCAGTACTGATTGCACTTGCTGTTCTCTGTAAGTTTCTTTCTTCCATGGGTCATCTGTTCTTTTTAAGCATTTAAATATGATGATTGATCACATTGTTTTGGAACAAAACGGTTAAATTAACAGAAGAAATTAAGCCAGATGTTTATTGTTTAGACCTGAAGAAAAATGAAGAACAGAACACCCTTATTTTCGTGCTGTTCTATGTTCCCTCAGACCCTCACAAATATACTGTCATCAGTTAGTGGTAACTGATAGCTTTCCTGAAAATTGGATTGCTGGAAATGAAAGGTCCAGGGTTGATAACTCTTTAATACCATTAGTATTCGTTTTGCATATGATTCATAACACACTGTTAGTTATTTCTTTTGACTAAGGACATGTTTGGATACCAAGGGCTAATTGTTAGCTAGCTAAAAATAGCCCTAGCGCATCCAAATAGGAGAGCTAATAGGTGGGTTAATTTTTTAGCCAAGCATTCAACTAGTTATTAGCAACTCCAACAGCTTGGCTATTTTTGTTTTGGAGGCTATTTTAGAATTTGTATAGCAAAAAGTAGGCTCCAACAGATGTGCTGCCTTTGTAAAATAGGAAGCTAGCTATCCCTTGATTTTCGGTTGCCATAAAAAGCCAACCACGGGCGCTCGCTATCTGGAGATGAGAAATAGCAAGGCTGTTGTAGTCCTCTTCTTTTTTTAGGAGTTCCCTATTTTACAAAATAGCTACGACTATGGAATTTGGCTACTAATTTTAGCCAAGCTGTTAGAGTTGCTCAGGCACCTAGCTAGCCAACCCCAGCTAATTTGGGCTCATTTTTAGCCCCAACTAGTAACTAGCCCTAGCCCCTTGGCTGATCCAAACAGGCCCTAAGACAACATAGAACTGCTAGAAGATTGGTGTGAACTGCCTATGTGATTCTTGAAATGCCATTTTATGTGTTTAATATTCTTTTACTGTCTAATGTTTAGCGAACTCTTTACTTTGATCAGCAAAGTTGTAGATTATCTGTTGGAGATCTAACTGGAATCTGACCAGGATAAATTTTCGTGCAATCTGTTCTGTTCCCATTTATCTGAGATTATTTCCTGCTTGCTGCAGGCTTGCTGGTTTCCCATGTGAAATGACTGAATCCCGTGAATCTAGTTTTGGTTCACGTTGTGTTACATATTACCACAGTCCACGTTGTACTCATAGTGATCATGCTTGTGCCCTGTCATGGATTCTGGAGGACCATCATTGTTTCGAAGAACTTCAATGTTGCACTCCAATTTGCCATGCCCTGCAGATGAAGGTTTGGAAACGGCCTTTTGCGGTTGATAGCTTTGGTTGCTCTGTCATTGGCATGACCTGTCACCAGCACCTCTCAAAAAGAAATTCACTAATCCCTGTATTTGTTCAGAGCCTCTACATGTTGTAATAGTTTTTGCTCACACATCAGATATAACTCAGAATTGCCAGATCAGCGAGACTGGATCCGGAGTGTAGAATTTTCTGGGGTGCGGTACCTTGTGTTAATATATTGTTATGAAAGTGAAGGCCGGATTGAATAGAAATGATTCATTGTATTGTACCTATAGTTTGTAACTGCCCCTACCTGGGATATTGTATGAAATAGGTGAGTTCACCGCCCGTTGCTGCGGAATTTAAGAAAACGTTATCATTGAAAGAAGCAAAATATTTTAGATGAAGGATTATGGAGACATGTAGAGAATTTGGAGTTTCCTGAGAGCGTGACATGGTGCATTATTTCTCAAATGAAGGAAGCTCGTCATGGGTTTAATGACGACTTGGAAACTACACAATAGAAACCGACACTACCAGAAACGAAATGGACAAATACTTTAGAGAAATGGGCTTGGGGAGGGGACTCTCGACCTTCCCACACTCTTGCTCTCCTAGTCTGACTCTTCTAGTCTCCCTCTATTGTTGTGATCTCCAATAAATATATATTACTAACTTAAATAATAGACTTATTACATGCAGTATATATAAGATAGCTTTTAGTTATGTTAACTATATAAGAAAAGTGTTATTATTTTGGTCTCTATAGATGGCTCAAACGCAAATCTTGGAAATCCTTGAGCTGCATAAACTACACCAACGTGAAGATAGCCGATCATAATGGTAAAGAAAAGATATATTGTTTCTTCAGAAAAAAAAACAACCTGTAGAAATGGTTCCGGAAGGATCCAACGGCACGAGAAAAATATAAGAACATATATGTTAGAAAATGACAAACTTAACTGATGGGCAGATATGGACCTTCCGCCTTTGCGATGGCAGCTAATTCATGTTCATTGTTTAAACCAATAAAAAACATTAATAAGAACAGCTAATTGAGAATCACCAGATTAATTTGGGGTGTATCTTTTTTTTCCCCTCTTTTGAAGCAATCTGGAGGGGGTATTCTAAACGACATAGTAGTATGCATCGCCAACAAAAGTATGCATGTAATAAAATCTGAATAATCAGCCATGTCTCAAAACCAAACAAAAGCATCTAACCGAACCATGATTAAAAAAATTAAATAGCTAACAGTGTCTGATATCATTGACTAACTTTATTTATTGACTTAAAAGAGATCACATGTGTACCCGCTGCAGATGGCTTATGCATAAACAATTGGATAATACACCATAAGTTGATTTGAGAGAGAGAGAGAGATGAATCACTGATGTCTATCAAGGCTTTGCGATTGGGCAAGGGGAAAATACACCAAGTGTACCCGAACCATGATGTCTATCAAGGCTTTGAGATGGATAATACACCACCACGCACCTTTCGCTCAAGGAGCACAGCCGTGTGCCGACCAGCCCAGGGCAAAGCAGAGGCGTCGCAGCCGCGGCCGCGGCCAGTGACAGTTGGGTTGGGGACGGAGCCAGCCAGCCGCCGCCGAGCCGTCGACCAGTCGGAGGGGTCGTTCCTCGACGAGGGCCAGATGGCCCAGGGGTACCTCCTCACCTGCATCTCCTACCCCAAGGCAGACTGCGTCATCCACACCCACAAGGAGGAGGAGCTGTATTGAGTTGCTTATGGATGCTTCAGTGCTTGCTCCAATGGTGGCGCGTTCGTTGATGTTCCATGGCAGGGGAATGGGGGTTTCGTTGTTGAAATGGGCTAGTTCAGCCTGCTTGTTTGACCGTGGCTTGTTATAAACGATCGTAAATTTACAGTTGGAATAATATTTTTCTCTCACATAAACCAGCCAACAGTACTTTTTCACGAACTAGCAACGATACGAACCAGTCAACCAGCCTTGTCATCAGTTTCAGTCGTTCGATGAGATCATGGCATATGAGTTGTGGCAATAATTATGCCCATATTCAGTTCCAAAAAGAGTTTTAAAAAGTGCTACATTACCTGTCACATTAAATCTTGCGATACGTGTATGGAGCATTAAATGTAGACAAAAAAAACTAATTGTATAGTTTGGTTGGAAATCGCGAGACGAACGTTTTGAGCCAGTCCATGATTGAACACTATTTATCAAATAAAAACGAAAATGCTATATTACCCAAATTTCAACTTTCACTCCAACTAAACAAAGCCTATGGCAAAATATGGTTTCGCAATTCAATCTGCATGTGACCAGCAGTGGCAAAAACTGTACCATATGGGAACTTGTGAAATTGGCATTGTGTTCAATTGGATAGTTTGGCTCGGGTTTTCAGTTTTCACCTCCATTTGGAGGTCATTTGGGCCCAAAGTTGGTGCTTAGTGTTGCTAGATGGAAGCCCACTTATATGAGTGTTGTCTAGGGGTGATCGCTCGGATTACCTAAAAATTTCAGGTCTGGTAATTCGGATTTCTAGAAATGTTAGTAAGTTCATCTGAAATCACCGTTTACCTGAAACTCTGTATTAATCCCGAATTATCCTATTGCATTACAACAAGAGAAAATGAACATCTTTTCAAAGCCATCATATTTGACAGTAGGCACGGCACAATCTTTATTCGGCGCACATGTGTTGCTTCATGATCAGTAGGTGAGAGGTCCTTGTTTTCCTGATCCGAACCCTAGCCGCCGCGCCCTCTCCCTCCCCTCCAATCTCCAGTCGCACCGCCGCCGGAGCGGTCCGCTGGCAAGGCCGCGCGGCCGGCCGGGATGGCGGCGGCGTGGCCCTCTCAGCCGGTTGTGTGGCGGCGCTGGACGACGCGGCCAGGTGGGGTGACTCGCCCGAGCCACGTGGGGCTCGGCGAGGTCGCCGACCACGACCGCGGCGGGCGCAGGGCGGTGCGGCGGTGGCGGACTTCTCCGTCATCGGTGTGCAGTCGCCGTGGCGGCGGACGGGCGGATTTGGGCCCTGCGGGCCTGGATCTGGCGTCCTCGGTCTGGGCTGGTGCTGTCCCTCTGCCGGCAGTACCCTGCTCTGTGTGGTGGTGGATCGTCGGCGGCGGCTGGCGTGCCGTTCGTCTGGCGGCGGTGGCGGCGGGTCAGGATTGGGCCTCCTGGGTCTGGATCTGATCCACGGTCAGCGCCGGGGATGCCCGCCTTCTGAGCGTCTCTGATGGTGACCTTCCGGTGAAGGCGGTCTTCCACGTTGGCCGGGCGCAGTGTCGACGGTGGTGGCGGCGGCTTGGGCGAAATCCTTGCCTGGCGTGTTACGCCGGGCCGGCGGCGATGGAACTTCTGTGCCACGCACCTTGTTGAAGGCGCCGCTGAAGCCGTTGGTCAGTCCGTCCCTTGCTGCATCCGCGGGCGTTCAATAACTGGGTGAAAACCTAGCCTGGTTTCTCCGGGCCGGCGGCGATGGCGCAGGCGCGTCGTCGAAGTTCTTGATCGCCAAGGCCGGGCAGTTTTCCTGTGTGGTTACCCTGTTCGGTGTTCAGCTCAAGGCGGAGGCGGCATTCGTTGGTGTAACAGCTCGGCGTTTGGTGGTTTACACCAAGTGCTTCGTGCTGTTGCCAAGGAAGAAGCATACAGTCTTCAATGGTGGTCGGTGTCCAACGTTTTCAGTACCTTTATTAGGTCTGACAAACGTGTTTGGCGGCTTCGTCTTGACGTTGGTGATCTTATTCTGTGGAATTGACATCACGGTGGAAGTCAGAGGTCACGTAGGACTACTCGAGCTCCTTGTTGGGGATGTATTTTCTTCGGTCAATTTCTTTCTTTAATTTTTGATGCTGTAATAATTTGGTCTGATTCTACCCACGGGTAGATGAAGCCGGATAGTTTCTATCCTTTATCTAAAAAAAATGTGTTGCTTCATGACTGTTATAACTGATTAGTTTGCTTGCATAGTTAATTAGAATCTGTCTAGCCAACAACAGATTGTTTTAGCCTCTCCCAACAACCAGATTTTTGTCCATACACTTACACTGTCTTATAGCTATATTTACACCGCCTTATTACTATATTTATAATAACTTCTTCAACGTAATTTATTGGATAGAATGATGCAATTTGAGGATAACACAAATATAAACCAAAATTTTCAAAAAAAAATTATAAATTATTTTTATAGATTCCAAACATCAAAGAAATACATGTCAAATTATTCATAAATGTCAAATGTCAAAGAAAGCTCATGGCACTCGATCCGCCTGACGTCGCCTCGACGAGAACGCCGGCGTGGACTACATGGCCCGCGCGCAGTAGCTCTGCGCGGCCGTCCTCGGCGCCAACGACGGCCTCGTCTCCGTGGCCTCCCTCATGATCGGCGTCGGCGCCGTGAACGCGACGCGCAAGGCCATGCTGGTGTACCATACGTAGTCGACCATGGCCCCCACGTGACTACTTGTGTTGCCAAACGAACCGAAGGATTCTGGATCCATGGTGTTGCCGTACCATACGTACTCGGTACTCGTATTCTACTGCGACGCAGCGGCAGCGGCAGCGGCAGCGGCAGACGCATACAGACCGAAGCGATCGGGCGGCAGACGCGTACAGACCGAAGCGACCCGTACGCCAATCGTACGGGAAAAAAACGGTTGTTAGCTGGTTGCAAAACAACCGGATGACTGTTAGCAATTCTGTTAATTAAACTCTCCTTTTTCCCATGAATATATCTTTTTTACTTGCATGTCTTTTGTTTAATCTCTCTCTTTTCTTACATGAATGTCTTATAAATATCTCTTATTAGTTCATCATTTTGATTAATTTCCTTGTATGGCCAATGGCAGCGAATGAGCACACAGTAAGAGTCCCGTGCTCTCGAGCTTTCGCCTCTTTTGTGTTATTGTCAATTGCATTCTTATGACAGAATTCTAGCGGTAGTATTCCTAGCATTGCTGTCACCATATCATCTTCCTTCTTCATGCAACTTGTCCCCAAATAGTACCTCCGACGGCTACACAACTCTCTCAGCTCATTCAAAGTCTTCCAGTCGCTCTCACTCTTTGGACAATGCTAAATGCTCATTGACGACCTTCTGCTCTAGCTTCTCTGACATTTTAAGCAAAGTCCAACCAAACACTAGCTACGAACTGATCATAGATCAGTTGGTTGGGTTCCTTATGGTGGAACCTGTTCATCCGGATTCAAGTTCTCGACTTGGCAAGGGTGCTTGTATTTTTTTAGATTTATTCTATGATTTACCGGCGCTATGCTTTCAATGGCAGGCGACGTCCCAGTCAACAACGAGAGATCTGCCGGCTCAGTCCTACAGAGGTGCTCATAGGAGTAGGGTTTGCGTACGTGTGTTCATAGGAGTGAGTGTACGTGCGTGTGTGGACGTCTACGTTGTACTATGTAATTTTTTAAAAAAAAACACTAGCTCAAAAAATAATATCGCGAGAGAAATTCTAGAGAAGAAGTCCTTTCTTTTTTTGCTATAAACGGTGAAACCATCTAAACATGGCTATGGCCTTGTGGCTAGAGCCGGGCGAAGATTATTTCTTTCTGTGAGAAACAGGTTGGATTACTATTAATGTACCGGAAAAGGATATAATTCTAGAGCTATCTTTAGTCAGGCTTTCTAAAGTTTAACATCAATATTAAGTATACTTATATAAACATATATACGACGAATCTAATGACAATTATTTGGTATTCCCTCTTTGTCATATGTGTGCATATTTGTTCATATTTCACGTTGCTAGCAAGTAGTGTTCGGGCTGGTTATTTTTTTTTACGCTTCCCACTGCGATCACACTTCCGGAGTAACAACCGATTTTTTGGCTTGTCCTCTTTTGTGCATACTGGTCCGGAAGACGAATGTGACTCCAGATGAGCGCACTATGTCACTGTCGTCATCACCATTCAGAAACATATTTCCATTTTATTTGGGCCGAGAGCCATTGCGTTGTCTGGATGGATGATAACTCCTTTCCTAAAGTGAAGTCTAAACGTGGAACCTCTCTGAAAATTCTGAATGCTGAATGTATGCTGTTCTTTGTTTAAACTGTTCTTCACTAATGTTTCTTTAACCTTCAGTTTTCAGAATTTCAGAGGTTCAGAGCTCAGATGCAGGACGTCGATATATTGGCGGCCCTCTGCGCTATATATGTTATTTAGGTAAGCTACCCTCACTAAGTGAATGTTGATCTGTCGCCTTGATTCAGGTTAATTAACCTGGCTATATGCGTTCTCCACTTTTATTCAGTCGGCACTGCTCTCTGTTCAAGTGTTCATCTGCAGTTCGGCACCGTCTGAGAGTAGTATAGCGCAGCAGCCAGCATCAATCACTTCCGCTCCGCATCATCCTAATTGTAGATCAGCATCAAGCTATTAACGTACCTCTTTTTTTGGTCATTTTCACTGTGCGCTCACGCATCTGGTCTTGAACCACCCTAGCATCAATTGCGGATTCCGTCTGTTCAATCCACAGAACATTTGCTCACAACCAGAGAAAGAAAACAATGAGCAGGAATTCCAGCTTTTAGGAGAGAGGAGCGGAGTCTTCACTGGTGAGCTCGCCCGCCTTGCCGGTGGGCCGTGCCCGCGAAGCGAGAATGGGAGACGCGCTCCGTCCAGCGGGCGGCCGCGCCGCTGGCGGCCACGACCACAGACCGGAGGACGACGACCCCAAGAAGCTGCCACCAGGGGAAGGTACGGGAGAGGAGGCAGATCCGGAGCTCCTCGACTGGGGATCCATTGAAGACGAGGAGGGCGCCTTTGGCCAGCTGTCAACGAGCAAGATCCAAGATCCAGATCCGGCGGGGAGGGGGAAGGTCCAAGATCTAGATCCGGCGGGCTCAGGAGCTATGCACACGGGCGACCGGCAAATCTCGATTGCTGGAGACCTGCGCGGCGATAAGGAAGGGTTGCGAGGAAATGCAGGGGGTGCAGGCGCAGTTACTACCGCCGACGCCGGTGGCACTGCTGCGGTTGAGCGCCTACTCCCCATGGGCGCTCTTCAAGCACCCCATCCGGCCTCCGTCCAGGCGCCGGAATCATCCATGCGGCAAGGCTACCCCAATAGCCGACGGGCTATGGCTACTGGTGGGTCGGGAGGAGTGGGAGAGCGCGCTCTTCATGGCCCTGCCCCGAGCTCTGCTGGCGTGTGGTGCGACGCTACGGACCACATCATCAATGGCCCGCAGCTGGTTTCAACATCGACGTGTGCCTCGGACCAGGGGGGCACAGCTGGTGCGCGCTGAGGGAGCCTGGTTGGACACCGTAGGCGATGCGACGCGCTGCGGCGGTGCCAGGGACATTAACCCCTCTGTTGCTGCGCTGGCGATGGAGGCGCGCATGGATGGCCACGGCAAGGGCGAGGTAATCGACAAACTTTCACAAAATTGTGTTGTTGTGTCTGAGCTTCACCGTCCCAAGGTGCCGAACGATCCCATTCGGGGTGCGCCGAGGGGGGAACGGAGTTACTGCGACGCGGTTCGCTCACGCCCACCAACTGCTCGGGTTAATGCCCATCTGAGCCATCTGCAGAGCAGAGTAAAGCCCCAATGGAGGCCGCTGCTTGTGGCGGGGAGGTCCAGACCGCCGGCGGGCTATAAAACCTCCTTCGTCGGCAGGTGCTTCCGATGCCTTGGGCAAGACCATAAACTCGCTGACTGTCGCGACCCTATCCACTGTCTGGCTTGTCGCCGCAGCGGCCACCTTGCCCGTCACTGCCCTGCAAAGCGGGCGGGTTTCCATCGACCACCGATCCAAACCAGACTAAAGCCCCCTAGATCCTCCATCCATTCCCGCCTTTCCTTCCATAAGCAAGTAGCGCCGACCATCCAGAGCCGTCTCGTCTTCCCTGCGCTGGCGCAGGTGGAAGGTGAGCCGGACGCAGTCAAGGGGTGCGAAAAGGAAGCCGCCAAGGAGCCGCCAACCCCGGCGAAGGAGGACCTAATGGCCTGGTACCCGGGGATGCCGGAGAACCGCCCGGCTTCGGGCAGCGCGACGATGATTACCTCGCCGGACATGATGGCGGAGGCCACCAGGCTCCGCACCAATGCTGTGCTCCTGGTGGCGCGGGCCAGACCGTCGCATGTTGACATCAACATTGGTGACGTTAGCAGAGTCGTGGCCGGCTGTGTTTGCATGCCACCAAACAAGATGCGCACGACGCGCCACCGCCCAGAGGACTTCATGATCGTTTTCGAGCAGGCTCACCAGAGGACCTTGGCACTCCGAGTTGGCGCTGTGTGGGTGAAGGGCGTCCTCTTCAATGTCATTATGTGGCACGAGCATGCACATGGCGGGGAGGTCACCTGGTGGTACCACGTCAGGATGGCCATTGAGCACCTACCTAGGCACGCCTAGAACCTTGCGGCACTCAGGGAGATGCTGGGCGAGGTCTGCCTCTTCGACAAGATTGACCGCGCCATGTTCCGACAGCAGGATTCGGACATGCTATACTGCTGGGCCTGGATGTGGTACCCTGACCTGCTGCCGCGCGCTAAGACGGTGACTTTCTTCATGCACGGTACGGGCCAGGCGCCGCCGGTGGCCGGGACAGAGGCGCGGCCCAGTGAGGTGGCTCCACCTCCGCGTGGCATGAGCCACAACCTGCTCATCCACCTCGACTTGGTAGAAGACTGGAGCCCCCCAGGACCCACACCCCTAGCTCGGGCCAGAGTGGGGCTCCCTCCTCTGTCTCTTCTGAGTCGGATGAGTACCCCAGGATCTACAACTTTGAAGACTGGACTCCTGGCGTGTTGGGCGGCCTCCACGCAAGGCCAAGGGCAGATGCTTGCCGCCCACCTCCTAGGGCCGCACCTGCCAGAGGACATGATGGTGACAACGGAGATGGCGATGGCTAGTGGCGCCACTCTCAGGGCTTCCTTGATCGGGGCAGGCAGGCACTCAACCTGCTGCGCCGCGCTGGAGACTCCACCACCAATGGGGGTGGTAACAGACAGCGCACCCGCTCTCCACCACCGACCAGGCAATGGAATGCTGATGAGGGTGTTGAGACATCGGAACATGGCGGTCATGGCAGGCAGCTGGTGCGCGACGGCCACAACTCCTCGCGCATGAGTGATCCGCTGCGATGAGAGGATGCTGTCTAGGAGCGCCGTAGATCACGCTCCCCTATGGACAAATCTCAACGCGGGGAGGTGGCCATGGACTTCGGCAAGGGGGACCTCGGCTCTGCTCTGCTCTTGGGGACACTTCCCAGAGCGGTTGGAGCGCCACCACCGCCACCAAGGCACCCGGACCCAATGCTGGACTTCTACAAGGAGACGTGCACTGGTGACCTTTGGTCTGCACCCACCAGCCCCCTAGGAGACTACGACCCGATGATCGAGGAGGCGCTGGCGGCGTGTGAGGCTGCGATGACCAAGCCGTTGTCTTTCTCCCCGCCTAGAAGCCCGTCGCTGGAGGAGCAGCGATCTCTGGTCTATGTGGCCAACTACAGAGCCAACTAGGACAAGCTTGCGGAGCTGAACGAGGAGGCAGCTGCCCTAGGATATGGCAATGTGATCCATTTTGGACCTGGGGTGCAGCAAGAGATTGAGGGCCAGGTGATCACCACTGGCATCACTAAGCAGGTCGCGGAGCTCATACTGGAAGACCGCAGGAATGCCATTGTTGAGAGCATGTTTGTCCCCTGCGAGCAGCCTGTCCTGGCGACACTGGCTGCACCAAAGTAGAACAGCAAGGCTGCTGTGCGGACGAAGGTGATGAAGACTACAGTGGGGGGCCTGAGGAGGAGCACCAGGCAGCTGGCAAAAGGCTGCTCAGTGCTGGTGCACAAGCGTGCAACTCATAGACTGATTAAGGCATTCTAGACAGTGGGGCCAAATGAGCTGATTGGGGATGAGACGCTGGCGGCCTTTGCCAACCGCTTTGCCATGATGCTATCCCCAGAGCAGATTGCAGCAGTGCAGAAGCTTACCTCGCTGGACAACGGACCGGTGATTAAAGCAGCAGCACAGTTGGCGGCGGTCGAGGGAGCTGAGGCCATGGATGATGGTGGAGCCTGAAGGGGTATGCACTGGAGCCCATGCAAGGCAAGGATGTGTCATGTTAATCGGTAGAGTGTTATGTGTAAGGGAGCACTATAGAGTGGTGTCGGAGGGATCATGTCCTGCCTGTTATCGGGTCAGTCTGTCAAGGGAGTAGCCCTTTGTTTGTGTCCTGATTGGGAGAGTGGTATGGTCTAGTTGCAGTGTCTTGTGGCTGGTCCTGGTCAGAACTTGAGGTTGAATTGTGCTCAGAACTGGAATGTGCCTGGCGCCCTTGGAATGTTAGAACAACGGGGCCAGGGGAGTATATGTGTGTTGCTACCTATCACTTGTTTAATCCTAGTTGCCTACATGTCTGTTTATGGATAACAGTGACCTCTCTGTATTGACGTGGAATGTAAGAAGCCTAAATGATGCTGCTCACCGAGAGCTTGTCAGACAGACAGTTAACTACTTGCGGCCGATGATAGTGTGCCTACAGGAAACTAAACTCAGCAGTTTTAGTAATACCATTGCCATGGAGACCTTTGGGCACTATCTAGACTCCTACCTTGAGCTGGGGGCCCAGGGGACTAGAGGTGGCATACTCTTGGCATGGAATAAGGATATGATCTCAATGTCAAATGCAGTGAATAGAGTTTTCACCATCTCAGCTATGATCAAAGTTGCCTCCTCTGATACCCAGTTTCTAATGACTACATGTTACGGCCTAGCGGATGATGGCAGAAAAGAGGACTTCCTTGCTGAACTGAATGCTATCAAGCCAACTGCTGGGGTACCATGGATCATCCTAGGAGATTTTAACCTAATCTACCAAGCCAGTGACAAAAACAACCTCAACCTCAATAGAAGGCTGATGGGAAAGTTTCGAAGAGTTTTAGATGAATGCGAACTCATGGAGATTGCACTGCAGAATAGGAAGTACACATGGTCAAACGAAAGGGAGAACCCTACCTTGGTGCATTTAGATAGGGTGTTTTGCAATGAGTGGGAGGCGGCCTTTCCAAATTTCGCCTCAAATGCTCTGGCAACGGGAGCCTCAGACCACTGTCCACTGTTTCTCACCCGACAAGATCGAGTGATCAGGAAAGCCGTGTTCAGATTTGAAAACCATTGGCTCAAGGTGGATGGCTTCCGGGATGTGGTCATGAATGCCTGGAGCAAACCACAAGGGGGCTCAGCGCACACTATACTGAACAGACGGCTAGCAGAGACGGCGCGGGCGCTAAGAACCTAGAGCAAACTACTTTTTAGCAATGCACGCCTGCAGCTGTACATTGCAAATGAGGTCATTTTCAGGTTGGATGTTGCCCAAGAAAGCAGACGACTATCAGAAGAAGAGAATATTCTATGACAAGACCTCAAAATTAGGATATTGGGCTTAGCGGCGATTGAGAGGAGAAGAAGAAGACAGGCGTCTAGACTGAACTTTATCAAGGCAGGAGACGCATGTACAAGATTCTTCCACCTGAAGATGGTAGCCAGGAAGAGAAGACAATACATACCTTCACTCAAAAAACAGGATGGCACCTTTGGTGTGGGCTCACGATGAAAAACAACGGGTCCTCCAAGACTTTTTCCAAGACCTAATTGGAAAGAAGATACACAGGACACAAACCTTCCAATGGCCACAGCTGCAGCTAAACACACTGGTCCAGCTACCTGGCCTTGAACTTGACAGGCCCTTCACAGAAAATGAGATTCAGCAGGCAATAAGAGATCTTCCCAGTGAGAAGGCGCCTGGCCCGGATGGTTTTACCAGTGATTTTTACAAGCATTGCTGGGAAATCATCAAGCCGGATGTTCTCGCCGCTTTTCACGCTTTCTACATACACCACAATGGGGCTCTGGAACACCTAAACTGAGCACAGGTGGTGCTGATCCCCAAGAAGGAAATTGCGACGGAGCCAAATGATTTCAGACCAATAAGTCTCATCCACTCCTTTGCAAAGTTACTGACAAAGGTGACGGCGAATAGATTGGCGATGTATATAGATAAGCTAACCTCTGCCTCTCAAAGTGCTTTCATTAAAAGGAGATGCATATAGGAAAACTTCTTGTATGTCAGGGGGCTCGCGCGGCACTACCACCGCACAAGAACACCTGCCTGCCTCATCAAACTCGACACAACCAAAGCATTTGACTCGGTATCATGGGAATACCTGATTGAGCTGCTTGCCAAAAGGGGATTTTCGACAAGATGGCTGGACTGGCTGGCAGCGATCCTCAGTACATCATCCTCGGCAATACTACTCAATGGTTGCCCAGGTGACAACATCATGCACCGGAGAGGTCTTAGGCAGGGTGTTCCACTGTCACCCTACCTGTTCATATTGGCAATCGATGTACTTAATAACATCTTTGACATTGCCACGCAGCAAGGCTTCCTATCAAAACTAAAAGGTAGACATGCAGGCCTCCGAATATCGATGTATGCTGATGATGCGGTAATCTTCAGTAACCCAAGAAGACAGGACATTACCTGCATCATGGAGATCTTGAATGCTTTTGGTGCAGCCACTGGATTACAGATAAGCATGCAAAAGAGCACTGTGGCACCGATTAGATGTGTGGACCTAGATATGGAACAGATACTACAAGACTTCCCTGGACCAAGAGTGGCTTTTCCAATGCAATACTTAGGACTGCCTCTCACACTTGGAAGGTTAAGAATGGTGCACCTACAATACATCCAAGATAGAGCTAAAGGTAGGGTGGCTGGCTGGCAAGGGCGACTGCTGAATGTTGCTGGCCGCAGGGAGTTGGTGCGCTCTGTGCTTAGCTCCCTGCCAGTTTACATGCTGACGGCTGTGAAGGTACCCAAAATTTTCTTGAAAGAACTAGACAAACTTCGTAGAAGATTCTTGTGGGCTGGCGACAAGGAGCTAACTGGAGGGAAATGCAAGGTTGCATGGAACAAAGTATGTACGCCAACAGGCAACGGTGGTCTAGGCATCATCGAACTAGAGAGGTTCAGTCGTGCCCTGCGGCTTCGGTGGCTCTGGTTCTCGTGGGACGACACTGACAGACCGTGGAAAGGAATGGAGCTGCCGGTTGACAATAGTGACATTGCACTCTTCAATGCTGCTACAAGTGTGGTCTTAGGAAATGGAAAAAAGGCTAAGTTCTGGTCATCTCGCTGGCTACATGGTCAAGCACCTGCAACATTATACCCGGCCTTGTTCAGACATAGCAAGAGGAAGAACAGAACAGTTTGTGATGCCCTGGACGATGATAACTGGATCAGAGATGTCGACTACAGCATGACAGAGCGGGTGATCGAGGAATTTATATTACTCTAGACTTGCTTACAAGAAATCTCTGTCCAGTCGGCAAATGAGGATACGATGAGCTGGCTACACACAGCGGATGGCCAGTACACTGCAAGATCGGCATATAGAATACAATTCCTTGGAATGGCCTCATCCATGACAGCTAAAATCACATGGAAAACAAAGGCGCCGCCAAAATGCCGATTCTTCACTTGGCTTATGCTACAGAACCGCGTTTGGACAGCGGCAAGGCTAATGCTTAGGCAATGGCCAAATGACTATTTCTGCCAACTCTGTGTGAGGAACCTGGAGACGGTCTCACACCTCTTTCAAGAATGCGGCTACTCGAGGAGTGTCTGGGACAAGGTGGGCTCCTGGATCTCGGCGGCTGCTCTAAGGCCGACACACTGGACACAGACGGAAGATCTGGGACAATGGTATGCTGACATGGCCAACAGTGGAACAAGATATGCAAGAGAAGGGATACGCTCGATGATCATGCTGACAGCCTGGGAAATATGGAAGGAAAGGAACAATCGGGTGTTTCAAAGATCCTCGAGAACGCTGGAGCAAGTTTTCAGAGCCATACAAGACGAAGCAAGGACGTGGGTACGGGCAGGAAATAGAGGACTAGAAGAACTGTTGCCTCCACTGGAGCAGCCTCCTGTTGATGCTATAAATCCTATGTAAGATGCAACTCTAAAACGTAGGATTGGCATGACTCTCACTGGGATGTGAAAGCCATGCAATTTGGCGATCCTTGTGCCAAACCTTTGTAAATAATATGCTCTTCCCTTATCAATGAAAGCCGGTAATGGATCTTTCGGGAAAAAAAATGAGCAGGAAAATGCTGGAGATAAATAAATAGGTACATCAAATTTTACAATTCAAATCAATGTCCCACGTGCCTTTTCGGAGGCGTGAGGACTTTTAAACCCTCCAACGAATCAAGAATCGTATAGCTTGGATCCGACAAGGTATAGTCGTATAGAAACTAAACTTCTTCCTTCCGTCGTGTTGATCGTTGAACGTTCAGCATTCACAGTCGCATTCAGTAACTATGTTCGCATGTTTACATACCCGATGAGCAAAAGAAGGAAATTTTTCCTGGCAACCGTGCTGGCGTCTACAAAAAGATCAAGAACCTGAGATCACGGACGCAAGCTTTCGCTGTCAGGCCTCCATCAGGTGTGACGGGATGACGTGGAGCCTTTAATTTTTGGTCAGCGACCACTACCTGTCATTCATCTGCTCCTGCTGCCCGCCGCCGGAGCCGGAACGAACGAAGCCAACTCAACGACGAAACTGCGGACGACGATGCCACGAAAGGCGCTGCACCGTGCGCGTGCAGTAGCCGGCGCCCGGCGTTCCGTCGCCGTGACACGCACACGCACCCCTTCTGCCGATACGTTTGTATTGCAATTCCAAATTATAGGACATACGTAATTTTTATTATGCATTTAGATATACAATATGTCTTGATTACGTAATAAAAAGTAATATATTTTGTTTTAATAGGATTATTCCTCTCTCCTTCCTAAAAAACAATGGATATTCCCCTCTCCGGTTTACCAACAAGCAGAGCGAAGACCAATCAATCCGTAAATAATACTCCTTCATTCAGTTAAATTGTATTGTTTTGGCTTTTTAAATACAGAACTTTTACTATGTATTTAGACATAATGCATGTATATCTAGCAACCTAGAAAAACAAGAAAGATTCTGCTACCTGTTTGGAATACATGAAATCTTCCATCCATTTGATTGTTTTTGTCGGAATGCCTTCTTGTTTTGCTTATCCACGGAAGGCAGGCCGTGCCTGGGACGAGCAGCCGTCTCCGAAAGCGATGCGTTTCGTCACTTGGAACCATTTAGAACGTATATACATACATAGAAAGTGCATGTAGTATGTATGACAAGACCAGGCAGAGCACGGCGTACGCCGCAGCGAGCCTACGCCTATAAAGAGCAGGGGTGTACATGTACTCAGGTCTCAGGTAGCGCGACCCGGCCCGGCCCAGAGGAGCGCCCGGCCCCCCGCATCGCTGCCCTGAGGCACGAGGGCGACGAAGGGGAGCGAGCCCCAGGCGAGCCATGGCGCGGGCGGAGCTCCGCACCGTGACCATGCGCTCCTCCCCGCTTCCGCGCTGCGTCCTCCTCCTGCTGCCGCTGCCGTTGCTCTCGCTCTTCTCAGGTACGGGTGCTAGCGGCTAGCTGCTAGCTGCCGCCGAGCCGAGTACGTTCTCTCGCTGTTCATGTTCATGGCGTTCCTGTTGCAGTTGCAGTAGTAGATGCGTTCCTGGTTTTTGAATTGTCGAGATTTTGGGCCCCTTGTGATTGACGGACAGGCCATCCACATGCATGGAAACAAATTTGAATTTCCTTCTGTATCTGTTAATATTTGTTCTCCGTTTCCTATCACCAGTTACTAGGAGCGAATTAGACATTGAGTTCATACTTCTGATCTTTTTTTAGCATGTTAGATGAGACCGTCCTTCCTGTATCACGCAGCAAAACAGCTGTTCTACTTCTATATGTTTCCACAGTGGCCCCGATCGAGCAAACGAGCATTGCTGCTGCATCGCGAGGTCGTTTTCGCCGGTTACTTGAGCTAATTTTCAGTCGGCCGGTCCGACGTGGGTTTGGCAAAGAAAAGAATTAAATGTCCACGTCATACGGCGAGCCCTTGTTGAAATCACGAATGCATGATTTGACATTTCCGTGAATTTTTCCACCGATCGCATGCGATGCTGATGAAATTCCGCTGTGCGCACGGAAGCTTGTTGTGAAATCGGCGTCCATCCTGCCCACAATGAGTATCACAACAAGCCAGTTTACGTGTGAAAGGAACCCCTTGATATTTCTGTTCTTCAATTCAGATGTACTACTAGTATATCCTGCCGACCCAATTATCACTAGGATTAATTAGGATGAAGTTCTTTCGTCAGCAATGTATGTCGTTGTTAACTTAAATTTTCCTTGCCATTTTAGGCCCGTCCCGAATACTAAATATACTAAATCTGAATATTTAATTTACTTTCCCGGGCCTGTTGATTGCATTGCAGGCATCGACGTTGCGTCGGCGGCCACGACGGCGGCGCCACTCAAGTTCGGCATCAACTACGGGCAGATCGCGAACAACCTCCCGCACCCGACGCAGGTGTCGGACCTCCTGCAGTCGCTGAACGTGAACCGCGTGAAGCTCTACGACGCCGACCCGGCCGTGCTGACGGCCTTCGCCGGCACGGGCGTGGAGTTCATCGTCGGCAACGAGGACCTCTTCAACCTGACGGACGCCCGCAAGGCCCGGGCCTGGGTGGCGCAGCACGTGCAGCCGTTCCTGCCCGGCACGCGCATCACCTGCATCACCGTGGGGAACGAGGTGCTCTCCGGCAAGGACACGGCCGCCATGCAGAGCCTGCTCCCGGCCATGCAGGCCGTGTACCAGGCGGTGGTGGCGCTGGGCCTCGCGGGGCAGGTGAACGTCTCGACGGCGCACTCGGTGAACATCCTAGCCAGCAGCTACCCGCCGTCGTCGGGCGCATTCCGGGAGGAGCTCGCGCAGTACGTGCAGCCGATCCTCAACTTCCACGCCGAGGTGGGGTCGCCGTTCCTCATCAACGCGTACCCGTTCTTCGCCTACATGGCGAGCCCGGGGACCGTGTCGCTGCCGTACGTGCTGTTCGAGCCCAACCCCGGCGTGGTGGACCCCAACACCAACCTCACCTACGACAACATGCTCTACGCCCAGATCGACGCCGTGTACGCGGCAATGAAGGCCATGGGCCACACGGACCTCACCGTAAGGATCTCCGAGACCGGGTGGCCGTCCAAGGGGGACGACGACGAAGTGGGCGCCACCGTGGCCAACGCCGCCGCCTACAACGGCAACCTCATGAAGAGGATCGCCATGGGCCAGGGCACGCCGCTCAAGCCGCACGTCCCCGTCGACGTCTTCGTCTTCGCGCTCTTCAACGAGGACATGAAGCCCGGCCCAACGTCGGAGAGGAACTACGGCTTGTTTTACCCTAACGGCACGCCGGTGTACAACCTCGGGTTCGACAGAGCGTCCTTCTACCCGCCATCGCCGACGTACTCCTCTTCTTCCAAGCTGGCGGCGGTAAGGAAATTCTGAGCTTTATCAGTGGCTAAATTAACTAGTACTATGAATCAAGTTTATTACATCTCTGTCATCACAAGAAGCTTAATTAATTATCCATTGTATTCACTGTTGCAGATTACATTTCAGATGGCGGTTGTTGTCCTACTCGCCGGCTTCTTCCTATGACCATACATCCTACACAGTACCGTGCGTGAAGATTATTGCTATTTTTTGACTAACCCCATCTGTGCCTTCATTGGACTTGGACATCAGACTAGTTACCAGAGTCCATATTAGTCTGACTTGAGGTAATAAGCTTATGTGACAGTAGTCCTGTTCAGCTGACTTGATAATGCATATTTCTTGTGTCAAAAAGTGAAATTTTAAATATTCATTTCTGTTTGGCGTCATGGTAGACTTTTTTTTTTCTCTCTCGTTATATTTTTTCAATTAATTAAGAAATAAAACGTATTCGGGCCTTCCACATTCACCGGCAAACAGGTACAACCGATCAGTACATAAAAAGGTCCGAACGACCACTCTCCACTACGTAGAGCGCGCGCACACAACAAAGTCATCACAGAAGTTAAAAAACAAAGACGCTTAGATCTCCAAACTTCTCTGTTGCTTCCAACCCGCTCTTCCAAAAACCTTTGACAGCATAACTTCCAAACACATGCATCCATTCTCTTCAGCACCATCCTCTCTTTCTCTTTAGATAACTGGGATCATTGTCTCATCCAGTAAAACTACCTGTATGAATGAGTTAAATTTTTTCTTATCACATACTATATCGTTTCTATTCAACCACAAAAACCAGCACATCACCAGCAAACGACCCAACATTATCCGGCTTTCTCAAACTTGGGATAAAATTCCTAAGCCATGAGCCAAACATGTGAATATTATTTTTGGGTGGTTGAAAGTGATGAACAATGCATTCCACAAGAATCATCATCATACAACACTCGAAAAAGAGAGGTTTCACTGTCTCCTTTAAACCACAAAAGCTACAGCTAGGGTCCGCTTTCCACCCCTTTTTAACAAGTTATCTTTTATAAATATGATCCCTCGTTTTAAATACTCGAGGAAAATCTTTATTTTTCAATGGGAGCTTTGCCTTTCAGAACAAATCTTTCCCACCATTCATCTCTTTCTTCATGAGCCCCCGATATAAAGATTGAGTCGAAAATTCACCATTTTTCCTCAACCGACACAAAAAACCTATCCTTATTCTCATTCAAATTGATGGTCACAAGGAGACCAAATTCAGCCAATCATCCAAACTTTCACCGCCCTTCTAAACGATATGTTCAAAGGGGTTGTGCTGTTCTCGACCAATCCACAGGTCATTTCCAAAACTAGCTTCATTGCCACTATTAACCTTGAACTTCCCATGTTTTTAGCATAAGGTCTTTGACGTCCATAAGACTTGCCCAAAAATTAGAATCACCTGGCTTCTTTACCACTTTTTTTCTCATTATATGCACGTCTGTTACTTGAAAGTAGATATTATAAGCAATGTTTTGAAAATGGATTTCCCTCCCTGCTGGACCATACACAATCAGTATGGGAGGTCATCGATCGGCTGAGCATCAAAGTCGATTTTCAAAACCTCGAGTAGAAGTAGCAAGATTATTCTAACCAGGTCATACAGTACGTCAGTACGTATATCATACAGTTATGATCTCCTGACTTTTGTTGAGAAAAGTTTGAGCCATGAATCGAGTAGTTTGTCAACCTCTGTCAGCCAAAGATGTTCCATTATGTTAGGTGGTCGGTCATCCTGAACCTGGAGGCAACATGTAGATGTTTGGCCTTTTCCACCTCAGGAGCGCCATGCGACGGTTCTTCAGGTAGCGTATCCCTCAGGGACGACAGGGAGGGGCAGGCCGGTGGTTGATCGGTTCTTGCTTTCGCTGCCAATGCCCTGAGAGCTCCACACCGACCAACCGAAGAGGACCCGCCTTGCTCGCGTCATCTTAGAAAAGAATCGAACAAGAATTAGCACAGGAGGGAACAAGATTGGGCAGGCGAGAGCATGCATGCTTCTTCCATTTGACAGCTACTTTTCAGAAGCAAATGTTGCTTTGGCCAAATTGGGGCCTGCTGCCGTTGAGAGCTCGCTGTTGTCGTTAAACCTTGAGAACAGGGCATTTTCTGCCGAGACTGAGAGAGGTCTAGACTAACTAACTTTTCAAAATGAACTTACCAGTCTACGAAAAAAAATTAGGTCAAAATAAGATTAACGCTTCTTTGTTTGCTGCTACTGCTCTCTATCTATATGATACATGGTCATCTGTTGATGTATTCCTCATTTGGTCTGTTTGACACAACTGAAAAGTTCTAACAATGATCTCACGGCTCTTGTACTTTATGTGCAGGTTTATCAAGAATTTTTGTACCCTATCGATTGATTGGATTGTAAGGTTGTAATAATACTAGGAAGGAAGCAAGCTGATGTATGGCATCATATATTCTGATATTCATATCGACGCACCTTTTTTCATGCCAGGCAGTCAAGCCGCTGTAAAGTTTTTGAAAACATGAGCTGAATTTGGAATAGAATGTAGAAGCGCCCCAGATTAGTTCTCTAGAGGCAGCGAGCATGTGACTGAGGTCATCGGGTGTTCGTTTTGTTTTGTTCTTTCGCTATATCATTGGAGTCTATCAGATCTTTCTTGGTGTGGTTTTGTTCGGTTATACGTTGTGTCTTGTGTGGGTGAAGGAACTGAATGATAGCATAGCACTACTTTTTTTTTTCCAAGGTTTGCAATAGCCGGTCATGATCCCTCGTGTAACTGTAAACTTCAATTCTCAAATTTTCCCAAATTGTATTGTCTCACCATAGACAAAAAAACTTGCAGTCTTGAACTGAAAAAAAGGAATACAACAAGTACATAGGCTACAATCACAAAAACTGTAGAACACATGCGAGGTACACTATATACGGCACGGACCACTCTGAATTGATCTCTAGAAATTGGATTAGAGAACTTTTGAGAATGGGAGGAAGACAGAAGAAACTTATACGCAAGGGCGACACTAGCGCTCGGACGTCCGGCCCAGACACGTTCGGACGCAGGTAAGGGTAGTCCCAGAAGCTGTCGCGCCCATGTCCCCCATCCACGACTACCTATACCCTCCGCCACTGTGCTGCCATCTCAGGCGCGCCCCTGCCGAGCCCCCTCTACAAGCCCCTGCCACTCCCCCTTCACAGGCCCCTGCCACGCCGTGCAGCACCGCGCCCCATCCCTTACCGCACTGCTTTCTTCGCGTCCCTGGACAGCTTCTCCTCCGTCGAGGTCCACACCGAGTCCCGTCGCGTCCCTGTCCGCCAGCCAACGACGTCATTGTAACATGTGCAACACCCGATCTACTTTAGAAACATCCATATGAAGTGTAGCTTTACTATAGCACCATATTATCAAATCGTGGACTAATTAGGCTTAAAAAATTCGTCTCGCAAATTAGTCGCAATCTGTGCAATTAGTTATTTTAGTCTATATTTAATACTCTATACATGTGTCAAACTTTTGATGGGATAGAGACTAAACTTTAGGGTGAGGAACTCAACCAGACCTAACTGCATCTGCATGGCTAGGCTCCATATTTTTTGGTTCAGTGTTGGGTTTCCAAGGGCTTCACTGGAATCACTGCCCTCTAGCTTAGAGATATGTTCAAGGATAGCGGAGGAATACACGCCACAATAAATGGGTGACAGGGATGCCACTGGTTGTAAGAAGGTAGAAGGACGATATATAGACCATTGATGGGGGTAAGTGGTATCAGCCCGATGAAGTTATACTGGTGTGTTAATGGCTTACGTTGGTGTATTTGACAGAGCAGAAGAACATGCGCATGAGTAGTGGGATGATAAGCTAGAACAAAATTAGATCCCGACGTTGCTTATTCCCTTCCTGTCTCACACTGAACGAGCACACACGCTCCAACATTCATCTGCCCTCCCATAAAAAAAACATTCATCTGTCCAAAATCTTTTATTTAGCCCTAGCATAGTTAGTCATAATGTTGAGAGCAATACCTCACATAGATGGAGTATTTGGGTTTCCCTATAAGTATTCGCTTTCGCGAGTCTAAAGTCCCTCTTTGGTATTTTTTGGTTTCCTACATTGGCCCAATAATACCTGAAAACCGCTTGCGAAACCAAAACCAATAGCCAAAACCATATTTCTCAAAAGCCCAAGTCATCAGAACAATATAGGGGTGAGAGTGTTATGGGAATATCTCATATTGTCCGATATCGTTTTCCACATTATCAAAATATGAAAGTTAAACTGCTTTTTGATTTTTGCTCAACCATTTTTTGATCCTTTTTTCGTTAGATATTTCATATTTGATAAAAATAGGAAAATTCCATACTCACTATTTAGATTCCATATTATAGTACCGCTTCTGATCGTTTTCGACATTTTTCATCCTAGAAAACGTAGTTTCTAACTTGGGATAAGCCTATGAACTTGCTGGATCCAATATAATGCTAAAAACTAGTTACTTCCTCCGTCCTAAATACAAAATTAGTAACAAATTGTAAGGAATTTTAGTTGAACAAACAGTCTAAAAAGCAATACTAAGAGCATCTCTAAGAGATTAGCCAAAAACACTAACCAAATTTACTGATTTAGCTACTCTATAAAATAGATTTGATAAAAAAATACTATAGTACTCCAACAGACTCTGTAAAACCAAGAGGCTGGATGGCTAGTGAGGTAGGCTATCCAAAAATAAAGAGCAAATAAGGTGGGATGGAGAGCTACTAAATTTAGAGAGTCATTTACAGAGTCTGTTGAAGACGTTTTTCGTTTAATAATAACCAAATTTACTTTTAGAAAACGATTTGGCTAATCTCTCAGAGATGCTCTCACATGCACACTTAAATGTCTATCACCGACCTAAATATAGAAATAAGAGAAGGTTATATGCGTCATTTATCTTATCACGTAATATCTAAAATTATTTATAGATACCTTATATGTTAGGATAGAGGGTGTAGCAATAGATAGCAACGTTTAGTAAGAAGCTCTTTGGATCCACCTGCTAATAGATAGTTGAATAGCGAGTTGAAGGTATATATAAACTATTAGCACTTATTACGGTGTCTTTAGTTGGCTTTCCAACCTATTTTGACTCCCAAAAGCCAAAAGCTAACCTAAGAACTACTAAGGCCTTGTTTAGATGCCATTCAAATTCCAAGTTTTTTCATTCTCTCTCCATCACATCAATTTTTAACCGTTTGCATGGAGTATTAAATGTAGGTAAAAAAATAACTAATTACACAGTTTAGTTGAAAATCTAAACGAGGCCTAAGGACCGACTTTCAATAAAAACAACTTTTGTGTAGTACAAAATTCATAGCACGAGGACCTGCATCCACCGACTTTGGGGGAGAAAGATTCGTCTAAATTACCCACCTGCCATCTTTATGAAGGGTAGATTCGTTTTCTTTTTCGAGCAAGTGTCTTCTCTCCCAAGCAAGTGATCTGCTTCCCTTCTTCGCCCCGGTCGTATCCCTCCCGTCTAGAATTTCCTCATCGGCGGCTGGCGACGACTCCCCTCTCCGCCTCCCCGGCCGCAAGCAGAGAGGCAAGAGCTCCGCACTCGCAGTGGAGTGCGAGGTGTGAACTCCTCGCCAAAGCGCCACTGGCACGGCCGAGTATGAGCTCCTCCCGGAGCACCACCCCTCGCTAGCCTCAGCTGCTTCGTGTGGAGCCTAGAAAAGAAAGGAGAAATATGCATTCAGTGGTTGACATGTGGGGTCACGAATGATACGTGGGATCCACTAACAATAGTTTTTTTTCCAGAAGTCACAACTAAATAACTTTCAGCTTTTCTACCGTCCATAACCCAGCAGTTTTTTCATAGTCCACGGCTTACAACAACTTTTTCAGAAACCACACATCAACCAAAAACATTTTTAATAACTCTAAACCGCTAATGGAAATATTAATAGTTATTAGTCTTCTAGCTAATAATTACTAGGTCTGTTTAAACCTATTATTTTTATTTTTATTTTCAGTGCTAATAGATTCAAACAGCTCCTATGCCGTATCAAACAAAGCATAAGTTGAAGATTTTCTGTTCGTCTTCTGTGTGACGTCACTCTTTCAGTTTCAGCTGCGGGCGGGCGGGCCGGCAGAAAAACAGTGGGTGTGTGCTACCTTGACCTCGGTGACGTAACTTAAACTCCGAACAAGCGTCCGATTGCGTGTGAACGGTCGTGATCCATCTCTGACCAGTGATGGGGAATCCATCTCCATTCCCCATGTGTAGCCCCAGCGTGTCAGACACTCAGACTGTTTGCAGCAGCAAGGCCCGCAACTCCCGAGTCCCGACGACTCGCGCCCCTCGCCTCCTCCGCTGGCCGCCTGGTCCGGCTGGTCTTCCCCGTCGGAATCGCCCACCTCCCCGCTGCGTCGGCCATGGCGGTGCGAGCCACGGTCTCCCGCTTCCCGGCCACGCCGGAGGCGCTGGAGTCGTGCGCCGTCCAGTGGGGCGTCGCCGTGACGCCCTTCGCCGCCGCCGACGAGCGCGGCCAGCCCCCGACCACCGGCGCCGGCGGGGACCGCGTCCCACGCTGCGAGCACTGCTGGGCGTACCTGAGCAGCCACTGCGATCTGGAGCGCTGGGGCTGGACCTGCGCGCTCTGCGGCACGCTCAACGGATTCGACGACGAGACCGAGCGACGGTTCCAGCGTCCCGGCGCGTGCCCCGAGCTCAACTCCTCTTTCGTCGACCTCGAGATCCCAGGTACTACGACATGCAGCTGCCTCCACGCCGCGTGATGTGGGATGAATTTTGACCTGTAGGTTGAATTCGTGCAGTGGATGAGGCAGAGGGCGGAGGAGACGGCGTGCAGGCGCTGCCTGTTTATGTTGCCGCAGTGGATCTCGCATGTAAGTCTTCCGATCATGGAATTCTATCCCAGTCCATTTGATGTGGGAAGTTACCTTAATATGTGAATTCTAGGTCATACCCAAAGAACCCAACTAGATTGAAAAATGTCAATATGTTTTCGGAATAAAAAGAACACAAGACAATGAACGGACCTTGCTAAATTCTCACATTTGTCTATTCCAAAGCAAACAACAAAACGGAAAGAGGAAAAATAATTGCCTAGGTTTGGCACATCATTCAATGCTAATCATGCACTCAGCAAATTTTTCTTTTGGATCGCCAGATAGTCTGTTGATCTTGTGTGATGTGCTATGAAGTAATCTGGGACTTGATTGTTGCCAACTCTGAATGCCTTTAGGTTCCGAAGAGTTCCTGGAACTTATCAAGAGTGCGCTTCTTGCGGCCCTAGAAGGTATGGAATTCTGATCATTCTGAACTTCCTGAATTTTTTGGTTCATCGAATAACTGTGGTATTTGTGAATTCAGTTTGATCCTCCTTCATTTGGGTTTTCACCATGCAACAGCTCTTATTCCGGGCTCCCTATTTGGGCTTATGACATTCAGCCACAAGATTGGGTTGTATGATGTCCAAGGTCCGATTCCACTCGTGAAAAATGTTTTTATTCCTCCGGACTTAGAAGAAGATGGCCTGCCTGTTGCCCTTGAAGATGCCATGCCCCTACACTCTTTTTTGGCCCCAGTATGTCACAAAGCTATCAGCTGAATTACAAAGAGATTTAGACATTAACTTATTGCCTAATGGCAAGATAATTTATGTGCAGGTTGACACATGCAAGGATCGAATTGCTGCTGCCCTGGAGACACTGCGACCTACATCTTCATGGGAGAGAGGGGCTGCTTCTGGGCAGGAAGAGGATACTGTTTTGCTTGGCGGACGAGGTTTTGGGACAGCCATGTCTGCTTTAATTGAGTACCTAAGTTCAGAATATGGCTCTACTTTTGCTTTAGGTAGGTCAACGCACTTTCCAGATCTCATGAAAATCTGGTGTCAATCAGGCAATAACCTTCATAACTTATAAGATGCTGTATGTTTGCAAACAACCTAGTTACCAGTAGCTTTATGCCTAATTTACTTTTGTTCCTTGTTGGAGAACAGCTCGGGTATTTGCTTTTCTGTCTGGTGCTCCTGATTATGGATCTGGTCTGCTAGATACCAGGAGATATGGGGAGCAATATGCTAGTAAAGGGGTAGATGCTGACCTTGCATTACTCCCTGAACAGATACCTTTCTACAGAGACCTAGTAAGCATGAGTCTAAAATTTACAGTTGATTTGACTTTCTCTGCCATGTATTGATCTTATTGAAAAATTGAAACAGGCAGCTGTTGCTGTTCAATCAGGAGTATGCATAGACATATTTGCTGTAACTGATGAATACACTGATTTGGCTTCGTTGAAGTTTTTAAGTATCGAAAGTGGTGGATCTTTATTTCTTTATGCAAATACAGATGATTCAACACTCCCCCAGGACATGTATGTTTGATTGAATGAATATTTTATATGTGTTCTATTCAGAAAATTCCACCAGCCAAATTTCCTAATAAATGTGAATGGTCTTTTCTTTCTTGCAACTCCCACTAACAGATACCGCTTGCTAAGTCGACCCTATGCATTTGGTTGTGTTCTAAGGCTGAGAACATCTTCAGATTTTGAACCAGGCAATTCTGTAAGTACTCAAGCTATTTATGTTCACTTTAACCCTACTATATATGTGTAGCCAATTTGTAATACATTCATCCTTCTGACAGTATGGGCATTTCTTCCCTGACCCTCAATATGAAAATGTGCAACACGTCATCTGCTGTGATTCATTTGCCACTTATGCATATGACTTTGAGTTTGCCCATAACAACGGTTTCTCCAGGTATATTGTTTTAACTTAACCCTGTAATTGGTTACTTGCTACTAAATATGTAATTGTTCAAGGAATGATTTGATCTCTTAAAAGGAAGATACTACCAGAATCAGAATTTTCTCGTTGCACTTAATCTAGTTTGCTGCTAGTGTGCTACTAAATGAAGCTACATGCCTAAACAGTTTGAAGAAATAATTTCTATGAGCATGATAGTTAAATGAAATGTGCATTTTAGCTGTTCACCTGTAGAAAATCCTCACAAGAAATAGCAACTCTTTTAAAAAAGAAGCCCTAATTTTCCTCAAATGTATATATATGAAGGCATGGTAACCTTGTTTGCTGGATCCTATTAATTGATGATCATGTTTCATATTCTCTCCATTCCAAATTATAAGATGTTTTGACTTTTCTAGAGATACGCAGCTTTTGCTATGCACTTAGATAGTCATTATGTCTAGATACATAGTAAAAACAATGTATCTAGAAAAGCCAAAACGTCTTATAATTTGGAATGGAGGGAGTACGTGTTAATGGTGATTAACTAATGTGATTTATATTTACAGGCACACAGATCCTGCTGTTGTGCAGATCGCTTTTCAGTACAGTGTGATTGAACCTGTCAAGGAGACATCAGGCAATGGATCACAATCACCTGCAAGGTACATAGGAGACAAGAAATTGCTTTGTTATAGTTAACAAGGTTCTTGCATGCCTTACAGTTACTATACCTGTGTTCATGTTCAGTGGAAAAGATAGTTCAAGCAGAAATGTTCTCTAGTTGGCTGGCACTCATCAAGCTTAACACATTAATAAAATGATAGTATGTATCAGGGACTATAACAATTTGAATTCTTTAGTCACTGGGCTTGCACATACCCCTATCCTTAATACATCTGCATTTGTTACCTATACATTTTATAAGTATGCAGAGAAGTGGCCTACCATGAAGTTTTCCATAAAAAAGAAATCATTATCTTTTTTGATCCAACTAATATTCAGGCCATTCAACTGATAACTAGCCTGTTACATGCGTTCTCTCTTCAACTATCGATATTTTTTATCCAGTTATTTTTTGGACTCTGCAACTATTAAATTTCTGGTTTCTTATCAAACTAACTATCATAATAACAGCAACTCAACAAGAGAACAGTACATAAAGTGAATCATATTAACATCCTTTACTTTTCACAATTTCGCCTACTTCAGTTTTATTTTGTTGCTGTCCTTGCTGTTCTTGTAATGTTATACCTTTGCAGTTACAAGTTCTGTCTAAAGAGGCGGTTGAGAATAAGAACATTGCAGTACCGTCCAGCTAGTAATATCAGTGAAATTTATGACAGTGTAGATCCAGAGGTTGTACTGCATATCCTTGTTCATAAGGTAATCTTATTTAGTTCCAGCAACATAATGTAATTATGTTTGTTTTTGGTTTAAATCAAGTATATTATTTCCTCTACAAGTCATGCAGAATGAATTGAAATAGAAAAAAACAGCTTATAGCAATTGATTAGAGGTGATTAATATCAAGATTTGTTGTTAGTATTAGAAATTCTGTGATATCGTTGATTAATTTGGAACAAGGACCAGTGAACCTTCTGTCAGGGAGATTCTCCTTTGCTGATCTTTAACTGGTAGTATCAACATGATTTTCTTAATAAAAAATGTTCTCAGATTAGTCAATGATTTTAGATGTTTGCATATTGGCAAGCATTAAACTCTGATAAAAGGCAATAAAACGCTATGATTCCTTTTATTTTTTTAAAAAATGGATCCTTCTACTACTTCATCTTCATATGGTGATATGCACTAAATGTTTCCCCGTACACTGTTTCCAGGTTATTTTAGAATCCTTGGATAAAGGTGTTAGAGAAGGCAGGCATCAAGTGCATGCTTGGCTATCCCTCCTTGCAGCCCGGTATAATCAGGCCCTGAGCTCTGATGTGCGAACTCCGCTATCGAGCATAGACATTGACTTCTCGCAGTGCCCACAGCTTCAAACGATACCTCAACTTGTTTTTGCATTGTTGAGAAGTCCTCTTCTTCGCCTGCATGAAGAAGGCGTACACCCAGATTACAGGATATATCTACAATGCCTTTTCAGGTTTATAGTGTTTTAAATTCGCTATGTTCTGGTTTGCAGCATATCTTGCATAGAATTTTCCTTATATTAAACTTTGATTAGTTTTACTCCAAAGAAGGCTTGTTTAGTTAGAATATTATTCATGAATCTCTGAAACAAATGTAAAATATGTAAAACATTCCATGTTGAGTTGCTCACTTTGAGAACAAAAAATTGTAGACCATTCCTGCTTTGATGATCTCTTATCCCGTACTCAACTAATGCGAACAAATATTCTAACTCCAAATTCACAAGTTTGAGCCTTTTTTTTTGCAGTGCACTGGAGCCATCTTCTCTAGCTAAAGCCATATATCCGGTTTTAGTATCGTATTCCTCACCTGACAAGCAAGCGTTCCCGCGACACACTCTGAGCCATGCTGCTCTAATAATGAGCGAGAGCCCAATATTTCTTCTCGACACATTTACCAACCTTATTGTTTACTATTCGTCAACTGCTGATCCTTCAATTCCTTTTCCTCCACCCCGTGACTGTAAGTACATGGTTTTGCATTTTGTTGTTCATGTTTTGAGTAGTACATATATGCTTTCCAAAAGAAAAGAATTGCATAAAGCTCCAAAGAATATTGTTTGGTGTAGTCGTGGCTAATAATATTCTTGAAAGTCTTCCTTTTGTTGTTGAGAGCATAGATAGAAGCACTAGTACTTGCTTGTTTCAGCTGCTGATTCTTTCTACATACCATGTAGGTCTTTTGAGAACAACGATCAATAGACTGAAGCAGGACAGATGTATAACCCCAAAGCTTACATTCATCCATGGAGGGAATGATGATTCAACATTGTTTGAGAGCTATCTGATTGAAGAACAAGATGTTGATGGATCAGGCTTTACAACTGGTTCAGGTTTTGTAGCCTTCCGTGAGAGCGTGAGGAATGTTGCAGGAGAAATCATCCAGGAAGAAATTGGAAGTTAGTTTCAGCTGGATTAGCCTTTTGGTTCTGCTGCAGACTATCGACTGGGATGCTTTTAACCTTAATTAATGTCGTATTAGTTAACTGAAACTTAGATAGCCAAAATGGAGAAGCAATGTCAATGAATAATAAAAGGAGAAGCCTTTCTAGTATATGGTTGCTTCTGTCAATATGCTTTAGGCTTGATTAGTCAGAGAAGCCTTTCTGGTACAGTGGTAGCAGGCCTGTCTCTCTATACTAAAAGAGACGAGTTTTACTAAACAATACACCGTGGGAACCTGGCTGTCTGAATTTTTGGAGAATTCAAACTTTGATACCAGTGCTGCTGTCTATTCTGAGTAAATTGCATCCACAATACAACTTTTATGGTTGTATCACTTTGATCCAGCAAGTTGCAAAACAGGTAAGGAAATGTGTGAACTTGTCAAATAAGTGTATCTATGGTCACATGTACGCAAACATAGTATATTTTGCCAGCATGGTAGATGATGTGGACGGTTCTATGCACGTAGTCTCCTTGCTTTGTTCTCCCTTCTCATATGGGGATTTTGAGTGTTTTTTTTTTTCTATTGGCGCGTCCTTTTCAATAGATCGTTGCATGGAGGTAACAAACGACGCTCGGACCAGATCGGCAAAGGGTTCCTAGCGACCTTCGATTTGATGGAGCCCTGTCGACATATACAAGATGGACTCCTTGATTACGGTTCGTAACCATTCACCTGCTTGTGTTCGTGCATTTTCTGTTTTCATCTGTCGACATTGACCACGGTGAGCCGAAGGTCTGATAGGTCAAAACTGAATTTGCAAGGATAAAAATAGAAGAACAGTTACGAACATTAACCGAGAGGGAGGGTAGTCCATCTTGTACGCGTCGACATGGCTCTACTCAACGATAAAGGTTGCTAAGAACTCTTTGCCGATTCGATTTTAGGTGCTGCTTGCTACCTTCAGGCGGCGATCTGTTAAAAGGGGCAAGCGGATCATCAAGAAAAGGAAACCAACCGCCAGTTATTATGTTCGTATAAAACCCGTTGAGAAGGAAAAACAAAGGTATACATGATTACGTGCATAAAACCGTCCACAATATTTGCCACATAGTGGCAAAATATATCGGAGAATTACGTGCATAAAACCGTCCACAATATTTGCCTGGTGGCAAAATATATCAGAGGATTACGTGCATAAAATCGTCCATAACATTTGCTATGGTGGCAAAATTTATCAGGTGGCATATATATATAACCGTATATGCACATAATCGACAAATTCATGCATTGCTTTACACGTTATGCAACCTCTTTGACCAAAGTGATATCACCATACAAAATATTGTATGCTAGTTGTAATTTACTTTTTATTTAATTTCTATTTTTGTGAAACATGGAACTGCATCTCTTCTAACCTAAAAAAGAATGTTGTGAATATCATGTTCAAAATATCATTTTTATAATAGCACAACACACGTTGAAAAACATAGAGAAAAACTGGGAAATCTCAGAGAAAAATGAAAAAAATATATCCATGCAAAGGTCGTCAATCTCAACCTCTTTGAAAAACATAGAGATCAAGTCAAGTCAAGAATAAAAAATGGGTCCCTAACATTAAAGTTTGAAAGGTTTCTTCGTCCTAAACCATCCGATGAGGAATCCTTACGAGTTAAGAGTACCAGGTATCCTCTATATAGGTTAACTAGGGGGCAATGTTACCAGTTGCCAAACAATTATCACATATTTTCGTCAAACCGCGTAGGCTGCATTTGCGTAGTGATTCAAGCAATAGCCATACTCAGTTTACGATAACTTAGCTAAAGTTTGGCTACCAACTAAACGACTCTATTTTTTGTCACAACTTAGATCCTGTTTGAGATCACGATCTCCCACCACGCGTTCCTAAAAACGAGCGGTGGCGAGGCCACCACGATACGTAAAATCGTGTTTGTAGTTCATTTTCGCGATGATATGAATTTGGTGTGGTGATAAGAATCAAGCGGACCACGACACGTTTGGCGAGATTCTCCGATCCATGCATGTCATAATTTATGGTTTTGTGCTTTTTTTTAGAAACAAGGACCTGTCATTGTTGAATTACCGTGTGCAGAAAGATGATCCAGCGGACGTGGTGAGGCACGCAATGTAGGGGATGGGCACTGCAAAACTCGATCAATCATGACTGATGTTCCTCGCCGATTTCTCAGTTAGTTTTCAGTGTGTTCCTCTTCCGCGAGAAACTCTATACGTGCGCAAAATATTCTTCCTTATTGCACATACAACGCAATCAAATTCTACGTAATAACCGTAGAGCATGGCAAACACAAGTTGTTCAGATAATACCGAGTAGTGATTACATTATGACCAACACTGCACCGCAGTAAAAAAAAACCACGAACACCGCAAAGGAAAGCATGCTTATATTGATAGTAGGCTAGTAGAACCAGCGGAATTACTCCCCCGGACAAATCGATCAATGCCGCATTCGGAGTTTCAGACCATCGTCGCAGCGGCCACGCCGGCGGCGACCAGGAGCGCAGTCAGCCACGCGAACGGCACAGCAGCCGCACCGCCGCTGTGGTCAGGCGATGGGGCGGGCTCCTCCGCTCCCTGAGGTGGCGTCGCCGGGCCAGGCGCCGCCGCCGCCCCCGGGGTGGGTGGCGCCACGGCTGGCGCAGCCGCCGAAGGCAGCGCGGGCGCCGGGGCCTTGTGGGAGTGCTCTCCGTGGCGCTCCCTGGGCGCCGCCCACTTCGAGTCGGCCGCTGTCACGGCCGGCGCCGCAGCAACGGCGGCAGCAACCACGGCCACGAGCAGCAGGGGCATGAGAACCGAGCGAACTCTCGCCGGCGACAGTGCCATGGCGGATCGGAGCTTTGGCGTTCTCTGCGCGCGCTTAGCAACTCGAGAAAGGGGGGCAGAGACGGCCTTGATGCGAATGACAAGGTGAAGAATGCACAAGGCCGTGACGCACTGAGGCGGCGCATGACTGAGCATTTTATACACAGGTCGATCGTGGCGCGGAATGGCAAGCATTTGATAACGGAGAGAATATGGAAGGCGAGTAACGCGATTTTTAGGCGTGCGTTGATGAGGCTCTAATTCCTCGTTTCTGAGCTGCGTCCAGCGTGAGTGAGCGTCAGCCCCGCCCAAAATTGCTCATCAAACAGGAGCAGCTCTTTATTATTCTTTCGTCTTATATTTACTAATATAATTGAATAAATATCATATTACAGGTTAGTGGATGTTTTTTAATATTCTGATGTGGACAACTAAATATATGTTAAATGATGTGGTTTGCTAATGTGAATAGCTTGAATAAAGACATAATGGCATGTATTAGTTGGATGTGTTAGTGGATGATGTTGACACTTTGCAAGCAGTGACGAATCTAGGATTTTAACTTTAGGTATGCCGTCAAAAAAATTTCATATACAATTTGATAAATCTATTTTAGCAATTAAGTAACAATTGTAAATTTTACAACGTGATTTGGTATACATGCACTAAATAACATGATAAGGCTTAAATTCAAGGATTAAGTTGAAACCATCTACTAAATACAATATAAATAGTTCAAAAGCCATACCGATAGTTTAAATATAGGCATAAAAGAGTACCAGAGGCTTACAATGCTATTTTTCCATACTGTTTTATTCGACGTTTTCCAAGGAATATGAATGTCTTACTATATCTTCTTCATCAACCAGATCAACCACTGGTCTTCACCACTAGTTCAACCTGGTCAGGTGGAGGATTAGAAGGTTCAACTGGCTATGAATGTTACCAAATAGCTACGAATGTAGAAAATAATTTTCTAAAAAACACGATGAGAAAAGATTAAAATTTACCTAACCAAAATAGCGAATTAAGACGATAAGTCCTGACTGGCGCCACCGTATATTCTGTAGACAGGACGTGGAAATTAGACGGCGATCCTCCGATCCAGCATTCAGAGCATGGCAGAGGGCGGCATGGCACCAGGGGCCGCGGCCGGCCAGGGCGTCACAGACTCACCTGTCAGGCGGCGACGCACGTGTTCCTCCGTGGCTCCCCGTCTGATCGAGATTAGATTAGGAAATTCGAAGGGTCATATACGGAGCGCACATACCGGACGTTTGGACTTTGAAGAATTAGAGTTTCCTTGCCACATGGGCCGCCTCAGTGCATCATATGGGCCTCCCATCATCACGTGATGGTGTCTGCGTATGTTTTTTTTTTCTTTTTAACAAATACAGCGTATATACAATATAATAATATATATACTACTGCTATCTAGGTTTGCAGGGTATGCCGGTGCATACCCGGCATACCCCGTGGCTATGCCACTGGGCCAAACAGGCCCTCATCCCCATATGCACTATGTGACCAATACTTCAATAAACATGTCATGCATCAGCTAAGGAGTGTTGTGATGAATCGAAGACTTACTTACAGTTTCACAAAAAATCAGATATTGTTTAGTTCGCGGATTCTAGAATTAAGTTATGGAAAAAATAGTCTTAGCACACGTGTGGGTCACCGAGGCCAGTCTAAGGGCCATATGAAGTTAGCCCTTCCATTTTTAAATACCTAACCTTGTGTATTGAATCTATGTCTAATCTTAAAGAAAGAATATGGCCCCGTTCGCTGGTCTGAACTTTGGCTGAAACTGGCTGAAAAACACTGTTCCAGCTGAATTGTTGTGAGAGAAAAACACTGTTCTAGCTAAAAAAACAAGCCGAACAAGCCAAACTTTAAGACAAGCGAACGGGGCCTATATTCTCATGTTTGTCCTTTTCACTCCTCAGGACGGCCTCATGACCCTCTAAATGTGACCTGGATTCATGGCTCGTGCTTACACAAATTAGAACAACATGTGTTTAGTGATAATATGAAGTATGGTTCCAACACACGTCAAATGATGGTATGAAGTTCGATTTAAAACATATTAGAACAGATGTTAGTCGTTGAATAAATCTTCGATCCACAAATCGTTCAGTGAGTGCACAATAACTATACATTCCGTTGTATCGTTCTTATGCATTATGTTTATGTCAAGGTTACTCATTCGTACAAAAGTACCATAATACAAAATAAAGTACAATTGTGACAGTGTGGCCGAGTGGTCTAAGGCGCGAGATTTAGTCTCTGGTCTGAAAGGGCGTGGGTCCAAATCCCACAGCTGTCATATTTTATATCTCATGTTAAGTTTTTTAATTTAAATTTTAATAATAGGTATTTTCAACCATATTTTTTCCTATTTTTCTTTTTTTATTAAAAGAGTAATAATTTTAATAATAGGTATTTTCAACCATATTTTTTCTAATTTTTCATTTTATTAAAAGAGTAAAATGTATCGTACGTCCCTAAAGTTTTCATCTATTTTCCTCTAGATCCATAAATAAATCTTTTAGGATTTTCATCTGAATCTATAAACTCTCAAAAGTAAAAAACACATGGTCCATTTCTCTTATTTTAATAGAGATTTTCAACCATCTACCTTTTTGTCCCCTGTGCACTCTGGTTTGTGCATAGATGTCCAACGGGCCGGCTCGGCCCGGCACGGCACGGCAACGGGCCGGCACGACCCGATGGGGGTCGGGCCGACAAGGCATGACGTGCCGCCATGGGCTTCGTGCCTAGCCAACGGCCCAGGCACGACTTGTTGGGCCGTTTTTCGTGCCGGGCCGGCCCACTACACTGACAGAGAGACAGAGAGAGGGGGAGGCTAGGCTGCCGTCGTTGCGAAGGCCGTAGACGACGTGACCTCTCCATCCCAAACCTCTCCGCACCTCGACTTTGGCTGGATCCGCGGATGATGAGCGATGAGGAGGCCGGATCCACGGAGAACGAGGCCGAATCTGCGCAGAGGAGGCATGGGGAGGAACAGCAGCGCATGGCGGTGAGGAGGAGGCGGCCACCGTCGACGACAGTGCGGGGCGGTGAGGAGGCGGTAGCCACCGTCGGTGGCTCGCCGCTGGGGGCCGCGGAGGCGAGTCGGGAGAGTGCGGTGGCCGGCAGGGAGGCAAGTCGTGCGGGAGAGAGAGTGGGACGGGGAGGCGACATGGCAAGCGAGTCGCGACGCCGACTCGCGACCGCGACCGCGAGCGGTAGGGAGTGCGGCGACGGGTTGGAGTGGAGGTGGGAGGTGGCGGCAGGAGGAGAGGAGCCCACGGCAGCGCACCCCGCTAGCGAGTCGCGAAGAAGAGAGGGAGCGAGCGAGAGCGGGGAGGAGGCGAGGCGAGCGACTGGGCGAGAGAGAGCAGAGTGCGGCGGCGGGGGAGGGAGAGGGTAGGCGGTAGGGTTAAGAGAGGAGGGCTGGCCTGCTGGGCTGTTGTTGGACCTTTGGCCATTTTACGGGCCGGGCCATGCCAGCCCGTGTGCCTGAGGTAAGGCCCAGGCACGGCCTGCTCCCTCGGACCATGCCAGTCTGGGCCCGCTAGCCATCGGGCTGGACCGTGCTTGGGCCAGGCAAAAAAAAATGGGCCTCGTGTCGGGCTATCGGGCTCATGCACATCTATAGGTTTGTGGAGTATGAATAAAACTTTTGAAGCCGAGCTTCGTCGAGCTACAGTATCAGCTCTTAGAGATCACAATTAGATATTGTAATTAACATGTATATTATTTTATCTTCATAGTACATTTATGTTTATGTAACAGAACATTATTGTAATCTTTATCAAAGTGGAGCGCATGCGTGTGTCTCTCTCTATATGTATCTCCATTCACCCTGTTCGTTTATGCAGAAATTTGACTTATGTTGATGCTTATGCTAAAATATTGTAAGAGAAAAATATTGTTTCATCGCTGAAAAGTTTGTTGTTGTCGTACCTTGTTGATAATATCACCAATGTTAAATTCCTGGCTTTGCTCCTGGCTATGTATATCATAGTTTGAGAAGCGAGTACAGCTTAACTGGTTGGGTTTCTCGTGGCGAAATCTGTCTATCTAGGTTCAAGTCTTTTAGCACATGATCGTATTTTCCTATATTTACTAAAAGATATAAAGATATTATTATAGTACAGGACGTATCCAATGATATCAAGAAATATATAGTCATTTTGTCAATCTCGAAATCTGCCGACTCTATCTCAGCTATTCAAAAGTTATCATAGAGATAAGATGAACATGCGTACCTTCATAGGTGGTGTTTGTGAACAGGTAAGAGTCTCTACGTAGTACGTGTCCAACTAGCGATTTATCTTGCCATGCAAAGTGTCCATATCAGCACCCACTAAAATATCCAATTAGCACATTCAACTACCTCGCCTTACAAACAGTGACGTAGCCACGGGGTATGCCGGGTATGCACCGGCATACCCTGCAAACCTAGACAGCAGTAGTATATATACTATTATATTGTATATACGTTGTATTTGTTAAAAAGAAAAAACATACGTGGACACCATCACGTGATGACGGGAGGCCTATATGATGCACTGACGCGGTCCATGTGGCAAGGGAACTCTAATTCTCCAAAGTCCAAACGTCCGGTATATGCGCTCCGTATATGACCCTTCGAATTTCCTAATCTAATCTCGATCAGACGGGGAGCCACGGAGGAACATGTGCGTCGCCGCCTGACAGGTGAGTTTGTGACGCCCTGGCCGGCCGCGGCCCCTGGTGCCATGCCGCCCTCCGCCATGCTCTGAATGCTGGATCGGAGGATCGCCGTCTAATTTCCACGTCCTGTCTACAGAATATACGGTGGCGCTAATCAGGACTTATTGTCTTGATTTGCTATTTTGGTTAGGTAAATTTTAATCTTTGCTCATCGTGTTTTTTAGAAAATTATTTTCTACATTCGTAGCTATTTGGTAACATTCATAGCCAGTTGAACCTCTAATCCTCCACCTGATCAAGTTGAACTAGTGGTGAAGACCGGTGGTTGATCTGGTTAATGAAGAAGATATAGTAAGACATTCATATTCCTTGGAAAGCGTCGAATAAAACAATATGGAAAAATAGCATTGTAAGCCTCTGGTACTCTTTTATGCCTATATTTAAACTATCGGTATGGCTTTTGAACTATTTATATTGTATTTAGTAGATGGTTTCAACTTAATCCTTGAATTTAAGCCTTATCATGTTACTTAGTGCATGTATACCAAATCACGTTGTAAAATTTACAATTGTTACTTAATTGCTAAAATAGATTTATCAAATTGTATTTGAATTTTTTTTTGACGGCATACCTAAAGTTAAAATCCTAGATTCCCTACTCTCAGAGTAGGGATATATTTCTAGAGGTGATTATCTACTACCTATAGAAACCTATTTTGAGAGGTAGCATCAACTCCTCGCCATGGAGTGATGACGTTGCCTCGACCTCCTCATCTCTCCTTGGCACCACTTCTTCATTCTCGGTCTCCACTCTCGCTATTATGTTACTAGCAACTCCTGCCCGCGCTTCGCTACGGGTGATGTGCTTGGTATAGGAAAAATCTTGGAAAATATGGCTCATATGTTTAATATGTTTTCTCATCGCGTTGCTATGAAAGGTTGGTCTATTTGGTACATTAAATGGGAAAATATGTGAAGGAAAGGTAACATGGATTTTTTTATTACAATGTTGTAAACGAACATAGAGGTTGGTTGTCATTACATGGTGCCTATTCTAGGCCAGCAAATCAATGACATGTTAGTGGAAAGAAGTATTTGATGAAGTTAGGCTCAAGCAACTAACACACTTAGATTCAAAAGCACAACTTGCCTAGGATTATATTATAGGTGGAAAGAGCAAAAACTACAACACAAGTACATATCGTAATGCGAGGGTTTATAAAAGAGTGAATTAGTATCCACTCCCCTTAGACAAAGCTACAACACATTTCGTAAATCTAGAATTACACGGTGTCGAACACTAAATTACACCGAGATTTAAAGTTACATGGTTAAGAGCAACCTAATACAACCAAGGCTTACTCCAGAAGTCGGGATAGACGAGGGCAATGGAGAAACAACAAGATAATGATTATCCAAAACATGGCGTATGACCAATAGATCCAGAAACAGGAGATTGAGAAGTCAAACATCGTGAACCCTAAGACCAAACTAACCAACGGTAGACTTGAACTTATTCAAAAACCAGATCCCTTCTCAGATTACACCATCACCTCTGTCAGACGAACCTAGTTCCACAATGACGACTGGATCTCGTAGCTCTGCTTCGGATTCGAGAGGGATGGGGATGAAGAAGAAGAGCAAGGACCAAGGGCATCTTATAGTGTCGAACGGAGATGGGGCGCAGCGCACCAGAAGTGGAGATGGCATGGATGGGATACACTGCCGGTTCACGCTATGGGGATACATTCGGCCATGGCGCGCTCCCTGCACAAGCAAGCGGAGGGGGAAATAAAGGAGAGGAGAGAGGGTTTGCTAGACGAGGGAGGCGTGCGGGCGGCTGTGTCCCCAAAAGAAGAAAGAAGGGAGGGAGGTCCGGTACAGGGACGAGGGCGAGGATCAAGACCGGACTAGAGGCTAGGAAAAGGAGAAGCGCAAAGTGCACGAGGACTGTGAGTGCGGAAAAGTTATTATTCAAGTAGTCTGGAGTGATCGAAACACTTAAATTGACGCCATGTCCCAATCCCAGTGTCCGGTTTGACCGCGCTACGCATGCATCGACACCTGCGGACGTTGTCGATACCGGGACCCACTTGCGTTCAGCTCTCGTTTGGCTATGCCGCACTCGCCTTGTTCACTTGCACGGTTCGTTTTCTCTCCTTTTCCCGCACCCTGTCGGCTCTCGACTCTCGCCCTCGCCCCCGTACCAGACCCCTCCTTTTTCTTCTTTTGGGGCACATCCGCTCGCACGCCTGCTCGTCGAGCGAACCCCTCTCCCCTCCTTTTTCGTCCCTTCACTCAAGCTCGCACAGGGAGCGCACCATGGCCGGCGCTCTCCCCACCTCATGACCCGCCTGTGTTTTCCTTCCACGCCGCCTCCACTTCTCGGTTGCTTGGGTGCGCCCGAGTTAGCTACATTTACTCCACACCCATGCAACCAGCAAAGCGCACAGCAGACCGCATGCAAATTAAAGCCGCGTGCACCGCCAGTGGCCACTCACCCACACTCTTTTCCCGCACACTGGTGCCGTCCTCTCAGCGTCACGTTGTTGTCTCTTCTGCACCGCCACCCACCGCATGTCGCACCACCGCCCCACGACACCGCTTGTGATGTCACCTCCATTGGCCCGATGTTGCCGCTGCTGTCCCCACAAACCTGATTCCATCGGCCCTTAATGCTGCTCAGTGCCACCGATAATGGCGCGCACCCACCCTCTAAACCCGCCGTCAATCGCCTATACCCCCCTTCACAACAAGACACTCCACACTCAACACTAATCACCAACATAAGCCCCCTATTCAAATGCCAACCTATTTCAACATTTTAAGAAAAAGCCTGAGATAAGTGTTGCAAGCTGAAGACTATCAAAGAAAAAATCAAGCAGGAGCCGGAGTACATTGTCAGAAGCAAGAAGCTAACACTCTCAAGATGTGCTTAGATGAAGATGAGCTCACCATGACCATCTTTGCTATCCTAATTCCTACTATGGTGGCATCAATCATATTGCATATCCTTGTAATGCACCCGCTACCCTACGAGAGGCCCTGAGATAATTGTTGAAATAAGAAGAGTTGGATAAATATTCAAGTTTCGTGGATTTATTCAAATTTCGGGGGCATAGGGCCTGTCCACAACTTGACTACGCATGATTAAGTTATTTCTTACATTCACCAAATAAATAGCGGCGCAATTCCTATACCAGCTATATTGTGATGCGAGGTCCTTTGCAATTATCATTGTGGTTGAATTTTTACGTAGCTAGCATAGTATCAGTGTTGGGTATCCATGTGAGTTCCTTGTCAGTAATAACCAAATAAAGTTCGGGCAGGCTACACTTTAACATTTACGAGGGATACTATGGTGGCTGTAATATGCAATATTATTTTTACTGACTTTGCCGTGGGGTATCAGTCTATGTGGAACTGTTTCACGTGGTAGTACTTAGACCATATATATATATGGTAGTGATAATGCATTTGTATGGTTAGTGTCCTCCCATACTTTGATGGTAATGGGAATAAGGAAAAGAAAACGTCAAAGAAGATCAGTATAGGTGACGGCTTTCCTTCTTCAGAAGGCCATTTTTCATCTAGAAGGTAGTTTTCCAGTCTCGCTGCCCCCAATAATACTTGTCAGTCTGTATGTGTATCCTATGCAATCTTATCATTGTTTCAGAATAATTATTTTAATATTTTCTTTTGTGCTTGTGTCTCTGATATTTACACAATACACAATTCCTTGAATTTGTCACAAGATAGCTCTGAGATTCCTGGAATGCTGCTCCACCTGTAAAAGTGACAAATACTTATACTGATGCCCTATTGACCGTCTCAAACTTAGTCATGCCTATCACTGCTAGGTGAACAAAGGCAGGTGAAACCATGTAAGGTTTAGTTAACAAAAGGATGGGGCAATAAAATCGCTACTAAGACCAAACAGGTGTACAACTGCTCAAACATCAAGTATATTCACTTATTCAGGTTTCAGTTATTATAAGATGACCTATAAGCATCAAATCATGAAAATATATTATATTCAATGGGAAACAACCATATGTGCAAGGCTTCTATGATTTTTTTTCCGCAACACAAATAACTATTTCATGGGCCATGCAGATTCATACTCCAAGAGGAAGGTAATAACAACAACCTACCTGGAGTCATCCATTTCAGAGGTTCGACAAACAAAGATGAGCAATCTTGTTCTTTGTTGTTGTATGGATGACCACTCTTCCTTCGGTTCCAATCAAAGCAAGATTCACCCTCACCAGGAACATGACTTACAACATTGTCCTCTACAGCAATAACTCTCCTGCATTTCCTGCAGCGGTAAGCTGTTTTACGTTGCTCAGCCTTTGAAGAATCTTGACAAGAGCCAGACTGCGGAGCAAGGCCAGGGTCATCTTCAAACATATACGGAGTAGCTGCCTATTTTGTCCCCAAATTTGTAGGATTGACCTGCGAAAGGAAACACATGCTAGGTTACATAGTACATGTTTGTTGAAATAAATTGAAATTAAAAGGTACTTTTGTACTTGCAAAAAAAAATCAAGAATGTTCATGACCATGCAGCAAACAGATTTCTGAGTAACAACCTAGCATAGGAAGAAAAATCTCATGATAAAAGATTGACAAAGAGTACAACTGCTCCATATTGAATAAGGATTACTATCTGCTAATGGCCAATTCTATTTGATGAACTGATAGTATTGTTGAATGCTCAAACTTCTATCAGATTAAGACTGATCAATCGAACATTTTGACTTTTTTTATTTTGAGAGGGAAAAAATACTGAAACACATTTCTATTTATTTCAGGTGCAGCTACATATCCAAAGTCCTAACCGTACAACACTTCATATTTATTGATACATAAGTGCAGGTAGGAACTCGCTGGTCATGAGACAAATTATCAGGAAAAAATATCTGAACGCTCTGCACCGTGAATCAGGGATCGCTCTGGAACACAAAATGATTTTCTATCAATTGCCAATTGTGCACCATTAAAATTCATAAGGAAGACATTTCACGATCAGTGTCAGCAAGTTTCCTTTGAAAGCATGTATCTGGTCTATTGGTCTACCTAAACCACACATGTGAAACTAACTTGCACTATTCTTAGTGAGAGTAGTTAAGGAGCGACCAAACAAATAAAACATAGAGAATACCCCGCGAAAAGTGGAGAATGCCTATTAACTCAAAATTATGTCACAACAACTAGTAAACACCACTTTAACCAAAATGGATCAGGACTAACCTAATAACTTTAAGCGGAATCTCTTGTACAAAGGACTTGAAGTATCAACTTTGAAGCCCATTTCTTCAAACAATTTCAGCTGCAGGGCACAGAACGTTCAGCTAAGCAACAAACATTACAGGAGTTCATATGCTGCATTGCTGCCAGCAGATCATGAGCAAATCTCACGTGGTCAAGAAAACCATCATTCGGGCATGCCGACTCAGAAATCTCCTTCAAAGCTTTTAATGCATCTGGGAAGAAAAAAAGGCAACATGAGTAAAATTCAAGTATAGGAGATGAAAAGATAGATGTTCTCTTTCCAGGAAAAGAGAGTTCGGACCTTCAAAAGATTTCTGGTCTGATCTCATAAGATAAGCAACAATGATGGAAGCGCTGCAGTAAGTTTGACATAAATTATGAATAGATATACAAAGATGCAAATAGGAATTGACAATATTACAAGTGAACAGGTTTGTGCAAATCAATTTACTAAATAGAAACGCTACATAGGTAAGTCCAGTTCCGATTCTCAATTGTGAAGCAGTCAGCAGCCTGCTCCAAGTGGTTTGTGTCACAATTCCCAAACATTCAGTGTCATCGCGCTACCAATTGGTTTGGTCAAATTTCACACCTTTAAATCAAATTCGAACTGCTATGCCACTACTACCATGCCGAACCTAATTCCATTGCTAAACATGACTGTTCCAAAATAGAAATCCTAACTTTACCCACAAAACGAAATCAGAAAATGGCAACGCTCCAGACGCCTACCTCCTCGACACTCCAGCAAAGCAATGGACGAGGACATTCCCGACCTTCCTGCCCTCATCGATGAAATCAAGGCAGGGATCGAGGCGGTCGAGCAGGTCCTCCTCCTCGGTGTCCCGCAGCGGCACGGCCATGCGCGTGACCCGCAGCCCGGGCCCGGCGCGCTCCACCACCCGCATCAGCGTCCCAGGGGGCACCGCGGCGGCCGATGGCGCGCCCTCCTTGCCGGCGACACCCATCTAACTATACAGAGTTAGATGGATGTGGAATGGGAAAAATTCGCAAAATAAAACAGGTCTCCACGAACAGTTACATGGGTACCGTGTTAACCTGCAGTCAAGGCCAGCAAGGTCAGCAGGTGAATGAACGAGACTAAATCAGATGCAAGATAAACACAGGAAGAAAGCAATTAAAATCAATGTAAAATCAGGCAATAAGCTGAGTCCGGTGGATAGGATCGGAAACACAGCAGCTCTCCTGGAGCAGAGTATTCAGACAGCGGGCGCAGCCCATGTCTGGTTTTAGAAGACCACCAAAAGCAAATGAAACACATAAAGGGTTGGATAAAAGAACCAAAAGTAGTGGATCAAAAGCAATGTAAAATCCACCTGAGTTCACATAACAACAACGCACATAATTTAATTGTACAGAAAACTCAAAGGAGCAGGCGGCTGCAATTATCTCTTTGTTATGAAATCTCGGTTTCTGATGACGCTGCCTGTGATGATTTCCTCCTTTGTATACTCTGATGATTGCCTATCATATTCCACTCATACTTGCTTATGATCTTGTCTGTGATGTTAATACACACGATTTGTGTAATCTGAGATTATGTTTACTGTCTGTGAACTGATAGTTATATTCTTGTTCTTTCTAGCCTTGTGATCATTGTTTGTGATCGTTGCTTCCTCACGCCAAATTATATACGGTTGGTTCTGAGCACATGCTCTATTCCTAATGATTAGTCCGTGACTGAATAGGCAATAAATATTACCCCTCATTGGTGTCTCCAAACCACACAAATTAGAACAGGTAGGAAGAGATGCATTAAAAATCAGGAACAACCAATTGACCATCGCCTCAATTACCACAGAACATGTACAAAGAGATGGCAAAAATAGAACAACCTATGATCATTGCCTCAGTTATGGACACAGCAAAGAGATGCAAAACGAAGGAAGAATCATCATAGCTCATGAGCATTGCCTCATTAGTCATGAGAAAGAAGGAAGAGATGTAGACCATGGAAAGATCGCTCATGATCATTGCATCAAACACTACAATAATCATCACTGCAGTAGCCCATTCCCTCAAAGTAAAATGTAACGGCAAGAGAAAAGTGTATTCATCATTGCAGGCGACCAAAATGCAGACAACGAACCAGAAACCATCACGACTGCAGTGTTGAAGGTCACATGCTCAGATCCATGGCACAATAATTGCATGCTCTCAAGATCCAACCGAACCGAGCAGGCCACAACCTACAAAACGCAAAACAATCCTTAGTAGCATGCAAACTGGTAAGACAAGGGGACAAAAATAGATCTAGGCTGAAACTGAACTTCCCTTGTTCATTTGCCTCTTTTGACTAAGATTCTCCCTCCAAATCTCACATGTAGTGAAAAATTATGCAAGGGAAGGAGGGTTGAATAAAGGTAAAGCGAGGGAGGGGGCCGGGAGCCAACATGCGAGCAAACAGTGGAGCCGCGTAGACCACCTGCACCAGCCGCCCCCGTGGGCGAGCCGTGGCCACCGGCGGTGCCCGCTTAGCAGCTAGCGCCGTGTCGGAGGCACGGACCCCGAGCGTGCTCATGCTGGTGCGCCGTGCACACGTAGCGGGGATCCGCCGGCGCTCGTGGCCTAGCGGCGCGCCGCCACCCCGAAAGCGAAGGCGCGCAAGAGAGATGCGTGTAGCGGGGGAGGGGAGGCGGCTGCGCCCACCGCCGGCCTGGCCACCTCGGTGCGCCGGAGGCCTACCGATGCGGCCGCAGATCTGGAGAGAGGGAGAGGGAGAGGAAGAGAGAGAGGCGCCACCGCCCCCCCCCCCCCCCCGCGCGCCATTGGCCGGCCTGGCCGGCCGGTGCGCTGCCGCCTCGTCCTATTCGCCTGGATGCGCCGTCGCGTGGAGAGAGAGAGGCAAAGAGAGAGAGAGGAGGTCGAGAGCAGAGAGGGAGGGAGGAAGGAGGCGTAGGGGGAAAAGTCACCCGCGACTCACATATGCATGCACGTAGTAGCAGCAAGCATACAAGCGAGCAAGTGTCAGCAGTGCACCCACACACAAAACACAGATAGCTTATGCATGCATGCAAAGCAAGCAAGGCTCCAGCAGCATGCACGCACGCATACTCGCATGCGTGCCGACCACCATGATTAGGCACCGGCCATGCATGCCGAGAATCCACCGTCACCTGCTACGCGTCACCGTCCATTTGCGTGCCGCGTACAATCACCAGGGAAACCCTACTTCATTGAATGCGTCCACTTGTTTCATCTATCCACTACCGAATGCACGGAGAAAGGCTGATTGTGACGCTCTTCATCTGAGTCGTGGAATTTCTATCTAACGCACCAATTAAATAGAACGTACGTAGATATTATAGGAGGCCGCCTATTCGACGTGCCTTTATATCTCTATGCTTCCATGGAGGTGCCCCTCGGCTCATCTTTGTAAGTAGGTATACTAGGCCTTGTTGGGCACTTGGGCTAAGGTGTTACCAATAGGGGAGCCCATGCAGCGGCCAATCAGCTTGTTCGGTTGGCTGGTTCGTATCGTTGCTGGTTCATGAAGAAGTACTGCTGGCTGATTTGTGTGAGAGAAAAATACTATTCTGACTGAAAATTTACGATCATTTACGACAAGCCACAGCCAAACAAACATGCTGAATGGTGGCTGGGCCTTGGCTCCGCCACCGGTCTCCAGACACCATCAAGTGGTAGCATGCATGATGCTCGTGTGTGCCTTATATCCGCATTGTTCATCATGATAAATTGGGTTGCAGCACAATAGTTTGGTACAAGCACCGATTCAGAGACTAGTAACCTCTGAGGGATTTGGATATAAAAGACCAAACAAAATCTTGATTCTTTTTATATAGATGGTAATTAATATTCCTCGTGGACGACACGCTCGGACTTAGACTCCTAGAACATAGAAGCGATGGAAGAAAAAAAATGACTTGTGTAAAATACTAGTGTGCTTGTGTACCATGATTATTGAGATGCATTTATTATGTGATATCTACTCCTTCCATTTCAAATTATAGGTTGTTCTAACTTTTTTTTAGATAAATAACTGTTTAGACATGATATATACCTACGTGTGGTAGCAAAAGTATGTATCTTGAAGAAATCAGAACAACTTATAGTTTAGAACGGAGGGAGCATGTGATATTTTTTTGAACAAGTTTAAACTTTAAAGAACTGCTGCCCGCCGGTGTGTGTGGGTGTGTCTATATATATATATATATATATATATATATATGTGTGTGTGTGTGTGTGTTAATCTGTTATCACTATGCAGCCTTGGAAGCGGCAAACTTAATTAATTTGTTGGAGAGAACAGGAGCACAGCTAGAATAATCTTGCCGGAGAGCTTTCGCTTGAGTACGTAGAGTACAATTGTACACCATTGACGGCAACAGTACCAGTCCAGGTACGTCAAAAACCTGTCAAGAATAGATCGATATCGATCGGTCATAGCTTGAGGCACTCTGGCACTGCTCGTAGTAGTAGTAGCACTTTTTTTCCATGTTTCGTCAAGGTCAGCTGCTTGACGCATCCAACTGCCAGTTGTGTTTATTCCCCGTTGACGCAGCGGCAGTAGCCCCGCAATCGCCGGACAACACGGCAGCGTGCCTACTACCTGCGCGACGAAACGACCATCTCTTCCGTCCAGTCGTTCCTTGTCCCGTCACATCGATCGATCGATCGATAATCAAATCTAGCTAGCCAGAAGCGAGAGCTGATGGCTGATGGCTCTCTACCAAAGCAGAAACCAAGAGAACAAACCGTAGACTGGGTCACGGTCACGCGCACGAAGGCAAACGATCATTGATTATTACGCGAGCTAGCATATTAGCAGCCTGTTTGGAGGCCGTAAATGATCATAGATTATTTACTGCTGGTTAGTTTGGTGTGAGAAAAAAACACTGGTTTTAGCTAAAAATTTACGATCGTTTACGAACAAGCGAACATGCTCACTAGTATGCTCGACCACGACGGCATGGCCGGAGCGGAGAGCACACTGGCTGGCGCCCGCGCGGCCCCTACGCGCTCGTCCACGGCGACGCACTACTGGCGGCTCCGCCGAGCCTAGGACAACGGCCGCCGGAGTGGTCGTTGTGCTGCGCCCGATGACGAATTGGCGACGATGACGCCGTCCCGGGGTGAGCTGTTGCCCGCTAGGCTGCTACTATCCCTAACGGGACGATGACGCGTGCACCGTGCAGGCCGTGTATGGGCACCGGCGGCGACCAGGATAAACAAGGGCAAAAAGGCTGCGTACTTGTGCCTGCCGAGTGTGTCGTGTGGGTGGATGGATGGAGATGGATGACTCCGTCGCGCGGTGATCACTCGTCGTCGTAAGAAAGTGAGAGGACTTCCATATTTAAGCATCCACTTCAAGCAAGGTAGAACTAAAGAGTTGTCACTTTCATTCTTTGCACAGATGAATGAGCCATTGAGATTTTCCTAGAAATTCCAGAATTTCTTATTGGGCCCCAAGCTTATATATTCCAACAAGACTTTTTAGTAAGAATGGATGACAGTCTTAAAAATAATGTCATAAAACTCCACGCTGAGACTATCATAACGGCACTTTAGTACTTTGTATGGTCTCTTGGTCAAATGGATTCAGTAATTATATATGGTCTCTTGGTCTGCCAAGAGTAATTTTGCTTGCTCAGAGCGCGCAACATGAAAAGGTCCAACACTGAACAGTTCAGAATGGTCGTTCAACGTCAAGTTCATAATTTCGTCTTTTCTCCAAGGTAAAGCAGACAAAAATTTTCAGGAACATGGTATAACTGGAATCACCAGCTGACACGAGACCTCGAGTAGCTTACCATTTTGTGCAAAAGTCAACTTTCACCATTTCCTCTGAAAGAATCTCAAGGTTTCAATACTAGTACTGCTCATGACAAATTAACACGTGCCCTGTTTACAGATTTTAAGATAATATATAAGGATCTGTTTAGATCAGATAGGATAGTTGTTAGCTAAGACTAAAATTAGTCCAAATTAACTTAGTTTGGCCACATAGTTAGCTAACAGCTAGTTTGAGGCTTAGTTAAAATATTAGCCTCCATTTAATAGGTTAACACTAAAAATTAGCTGACTACCGATTAACCCTGTACATCAAACGGACCCTAAATCGGTTAATTTCGGTGTCCACCTCTGTTTCTGTCTCCCTCACGTTTGCCAGAGGGATGGATTCCATGTCCCTATTACGGTCAACGGGTTGGATCTTTGGTTGTCGCTTTCAGTGGAATCAACATTTTATTCAGAGATAATCCTCGCCCTTATTAGCAAGATCTCGTAACTAGACTGAAGATCGCATATGTACTATGGGTCATTGAACACGTCAAGAAATAAGTGGCTGGATTTTTTTTTTTTGTTATGGCAGATCAACCTTTTTTTTTTTGTATCGAAGAGGGGCAAAAGAGCCTTCTTTTTTACTAATAAAAAAATAAAAAGCGAAACAAGCATATTCTCCGACGAACAACGTGAGTTCATAGTACCCATTTATTAACGAGGGGTCTAGGATCATTGCGTCGATCCACTTGTAAGCATTACAGAAGTTCAAGAAAGGTACTCCTTTCAATTTTAAATGCATATTATTTTAGAATAGAATGAAGGACCACTGATATATGTCTATAGCCGATCCAGTTTCTTCTCTAGTTTTGAACGTGAACACAATCATTGAATTTAATCACTTTTTATCTTATTGATTCACATATGACATACATGGATAAAATAAAATGTATTTTTTTTCTGAAACATCTTTTGTCAGGGCATAAGCTAATCCTCACAAGAGAAGGATGATAAGGGGAATCATAGCTCGTCCTTGCCTGTGAGCAATATTGCCGAGGTAATTTTTTTTCTCGAATACGCAAAAAAATTGCGTATCATTGTAATTAAGAAGAAGAGTTTAACCATACAAACGACACGTTTCTGATGAGCGCTCTAGGTGGTCTTATAGCTGTGATTAGACATTTCTAGTAGACTATTTCAAACTTGGGTATTACATAGATATTGCCGAGGTAATTGAACAAGCATACTTTATTTCACATCCTTCCATTATGTTTGGATCTAAATATATTCAATCGTCACCATGGCGCAGAGGAAAATCATACATAGTCCTTATCTATGACCAACATTGCCGAGATAATTGAACAAGTAAATCACTTTAATTTACGTCTTTCATTTCAGTTTGGATCTAATTATATTTACTCTTCACAATGGCGCACAGGGGAATCATACATAGGAAGTCCTAATGACCAACATTCACCAGGTACTTGATCAAGAGCAAATCACTTTTATTTAAATGCTTCAATTCAGTTTGGAACTTGTTATATTGACTCTGCGTTGTAGCCAGTAGGGACACATACCGGGGAGTTGTCCGGTGAAGTACAACTACCTCATTTCATCATGTAAGTCCATGTATAGAGATCACTGCCTTATTATGCAATCAAGAGTAGCTTGGGTAGTACATCAGCTCATAGCGGGCAAGTCCTTCCTTGCATTCTTTGTTAGCATGGGTTGTTCTTATAAAGCTTAAAGTTGGTCTTGGATACGATGTGTGGATTTGATGATTTTGGTTTGTTCAATATGCTACTAAGCTTCGTCTCAGTAAATATTGTGGAAATGCAATATCATAGCTGGATGCAATAACATTATAGCGGTGAAAGGTCTATCGTCGGATCAAACTATTTACGGGCTGTGAACTAATAGTGATCCCCATCGGGTTAATGCATGACCCAACATTGATCAATTACTCATCACCCCATATTGAACTACTAACCGGTGGTAACCTGTAGGATCACTAGGAGGTCTAGATGAGGGTGAATAGGCCTGTTAAAATAAAAACTTGAAAATTGCTGTCAAATTCTGCGCGGCACTGCCACTCGACACAGCAGCACTGCGGCTCGCTCGTGCGGCACTGTCGCTCACACAAACACAAATATATCACAATTCAAAATCTACCTAACGAAATTTAGATCGGAAAAATTCCTCAGCTTCCTAGGATAGAGTAGAGCCTGTTTCACTATTTGAATGAATGCGGAAGTGCCCACACGAGTAGATCAGGATCAAACCCTAGAATCACCACAAATACAAATATTACAAAGCAAATCACAAGAACACAAGTGAGACACCGATTTATCCCGTGGTTTAGCTCGCCACTAAGGCTTGCCTAAGTCCACGTTGTTGAGGAAGCCACTAAGGCTTGGGTTTCGTGGAACCCTATTCTCGTTCTCAAGTCAAGAGAATGAACTCTTGAAATGAGGGGTGATTTCACTAGATGATTGGGATGATTACAAACCTCCCGGGGCTGTCATACAAGTTGACAAGCTCCATGGGCGACGCTCTAGCCAGCTAGAAGCCTTGCTCCAAGAGTAATAGATGCAATCCACCGACTTGAACGCGAACCACGTGCTCTAAGAGTTGAAGATCAGTTGGAGCAGCTCAATCTCTCAAAGATTTGGAAGGGAATCAAGGGAGAGAAGCTTGGGAGCTTGGGAGCCTTGCAATGGAGAGAGAGGAGCTGCTCTGGTTGCTGAGTCGTGAAATGGACAAGGTAACCGTTGGAGGGGATGAGGGAGAGGTAAAGTACCCCATCAACCCCAATGGTCACTTTAAGTCACGGCAGTGCCGTGGAGTCCCCAGCAGTGCCGCCCTGCCTAGACAGCTCAAAAGATGGGATTGCAAAGCTTGCTGTCTTGGCTATGGTTTTAGGATATTTGGTGGGAATTTGGTAACATGGTTGCACATTGAAGCTTGTACATTGCATCCTCTTTATAGTGCGGCTTTTCATAAACTCAATTTCAAAATAAAAATCAAATTAAACGCCATTGAGTCGATTACCACATCCTTTTGTAATTGGGGGTTCTACCAACACATGTATTATCCTGCTTTTCATTTTACCTGCTTGTCAACTCGATAAATCTCATTAGTCCTCTAATATGTGGTCATCATCATCAAAACCCACAATAAGGCTTGATTGCACTTACATAACCAAACGCTCATCACCGCCGGATTGAACCATTGGCTGGTGGTGACAAAATTCTCATCACTGTCGGAGTGCACCTCTGACCGGCGGTGATCGAATAATCATCACCACCGGATCATGTTGTAAATCGACAACTATTATTGGATCAGCAACGTCGGTTCAAACTTCGAACCGACGGTGACCTTGCAGTTGTGATACTGGATCAAATGGCGAATCATCGGCAATAGCAGATTATCACCGCTGGTTCATAACCAGCAGTGATGACCATGACTATCACTATCAACATTTCACCGCCGAGGTCTGAAACTAACAGTAATGAGGGTTCCGACCCGACAGTGATGACCTTCTTGTAGTAGTGACTAGATGAAAACAGTTTTTTTTTAGATAAAATATCCCCCAACTACTACTTTAATAATGCGAACATAGTGCGAAGGTTCATATAAGTCAAGCATTATGCGAGTTCAAGGCATGCACTCCTAACATGATCTTGAACCACAACACGATCAACTTCTAACCAAATAGCCTGGTCAAACTCTTCATCTACTGCACTATCATAGTGCAAAGGAAGAGATAGATGACTCTCATCCATCAGTTCTAGTGTGTTTTTGTAACTTTTGAACTTGAAAATCTGTTGGCAACCAATAAAATTCCCTTTGTTTGCATCACCCTTGATTCTATTCTTTTTATGACCAACTCCGGTTTATCCTATTCCACCCTTGATCAACACATTCCATCTTCTCATCATCTTGTCGCAATTATCAGGATCTTTGTGTTTGTCCAACTCTATTCCTAAAGCATATAAACCATTTTTCATTTCGATAAGCTCTACATAGTTATAAAACTATAATCGTTCCTAACATTTTTCCTTCTTAGAAATCCATCATTCATCCAAATATTAAAAGTTTTTGCCCAAATCAATCTCCAAAATACTAGAACTATGCCGAAATGCTACAGGCAACATTCGAATAACAGATGGGAAACATACTCTTTCTCATTGCAAAAATAAGCAAGTGTTATCTACTACAAGTCTTCATCTACTCATGTTATCCATGGTTAATAATTATTGTTTCTTAATAGCCAAAGAAAGATGTGCAACATAGGAGGAACAGATAGTTTCCACATCATTGTGCTATACACAGGTTGAATACTTTTAAATGTTACCACACCCTCCAACTTGTAATATAATGTATTCTAGCATTAAAAACTATATTAAAATATAAGGAATTTATGAGACAAGAGCTATTTTGCATTAAATAGTCGCATAAATTTGGTAGTATTATATCAATACTTGCCATTTACCAAACAATCTTCATTAATCACACTATTGATAGCGTCTGATTGGAAAATTAGGTGCAGACACATACGTCGGAGGGAGTACAACATATTGTAGTCATATGCGAAAGAACTAGAACTAGCAATCTCTTAATTCTAACCACACATTCATCATATTTTGGGACATAGTCCCCCCAAAAGTAGATTTCAAGTTACTATATCATCCTAGGCCTCAGTAACAGCTAAACTAGAATTCTAAAACCAAAAATCTTCCAAAAAAAAACTAATATTTCTACCATATCCCACTTTCCAAATGTAGCCCATTTTTGTTGCATTAGTAGCCCATAAAACTCATTTATAAAAAGAAGAAGTACTCAGCTCAGGGCAACAAAATAGATAGGATCATTCACAATATATTTTTTTGCATAATGCAAGGCACTGCTAAACATTTGAAAGGAAATTATCCCCTTTTAGAGAAAAGGGCTAGCCAAATAATTCGCTAGATTGTCATCTAAGCAAATAATCATTAAGTCACTCTGATCATAGTTAATCTTCATCCTAGAAAGCTGTTCTAAATAGGCTAACGACCACTTTAAATACCTAGCATTCTCTTCATATGAATTCAGAAGTAAGATGGTATCATCAGCATAGGGGCTGATGATGCTAAGGGAAATATATCATGTAACAAACCAATAATTAAACCATTGTCTGTAGCTTTACTTACTATTTTTGCTAAAGCATCTGCCACCAAATTTCAAAAGAAAGGAGATAGAGGACCTCCTTGCCTCAAGCTTTTTCCTGTTTTAAAAGGGGCTATTCTGATCATTGATCTGAATGCAAATGGAACCATACTTAATATATTACTTGTTGGATCCAAGAGATCCATTTGAACCCACAACTTCTAGATATAATAAGAATCTCCTAACTAGTAGAGTCTGTGACAAGCCTTCTCGTGATCTAACTTCTAAATAATGGCAAATATGTCCATACGCTGCAATGGGACGCAATACGTTTTGGATTCGGATTTTGTACCATCACTGGATGTGACTCGTTCTAACTCATACGAGCACGGGTCATGACATATGTGACATGGAGAGCGCAAGGGTATTTTGAGAGTAAAAAGAACAGATAGAAAGAAACTATTCGCTCTTTAATATTAAAGTAGAGATAGAGATTTCTTTCTCCTTATTCCTAGCAACCCCATGAATAATCTCGCAAGCTGCAACAAGGTTTTCCAAAATATATCTGCATTTCATAAAAGCAGTTTGATTTTGAGAAACCAACCTATGTCAAATCTTGATCAACATGTAATTCAGGTCTTTTGAAGGAAAATAATTCTTAAGCTACGGCTAGTAAGACTGATGGATCTGATTTTTTTTCCAAGTTTTTAGCATCAAATTCCGTTGGAATTAGGGTGCAATATAATAACAACATAACTCGATCCTAGAGAGATTTAAGTTTGGTGCTCAAACTCTCGCACTAGGGACACAAGATCATCCTTGACCACTTCGCAAAAACGCTGATAAAAAATGAAGGAAAAACCTGTTAGGGACACATGATCATCCTTGACTTGCGCTAGTAGATGATAAACAAATAGATAAACAAGGTCGAACTGATAAAAAATGAAGGAAAAACCTGTTAGGGACACAAGATCATCCTTGACCTGCGCTAGTAGATGATAAACAAATAGATAAACAAGGTCGTTCAGATTCTAACTATATCAACCTGTTAGCAGCCGCAACTAATCTAAAGGGCCGGGTCGCCGGACGTTAGGCACTAAGAAGCTAAGCGGCCATTACAACTAACCGGATGCTGCTGTCCGCAGCTACTGACTGACTTTTGGAACCATTTTTCTGCAGCAAGGTCCTTCAGATATGATGTTTGATTCTCACATACCGAGTTATCCTTCAGCACCGAGGGCATATCAATCCTCACATGCTTTCAGATGATCATCAAAGCAACCGAGTTACTCGTAGTAGCCTAATAAAGTAATAGGAAAAATGAGGACGGAATAAACACAACTGGCTAATATAATAGATGCTAAGCAAAAGCTAGGTGAGCGTAAAGAAAGAAGGATAAGAAGACTGACCCGGTCCTCCCCACCATACAACGCACGTCGCAGTACCGCACCATGCAACCTCCACTCCCTTCTTTTTTTTTCCACAACAAGAAAAATAAAATTCTTTGGCAATAAAGCGTGAAACTAAACCATGCAACACCATGTCAAATCTCGACAACAATAACGCGCATCCAGCCTGCTGCCATCCTATATAAAACCTGACGTTACCTACCTGTGTTCTCACTCTCTGTTCTTGTAGCAGCAGACACACCTTTTTCGAAGCCTACATACCCTGAAGAGAAGAGAGAGTCACTCCCTCCGTCATGGCCGAGTTAGCCCCCGGGTTCCGCTTCTACCCAACGGAGGAGGAGCTCATCTGCTTCTACCTCCGGAACAAGCTCAGCGGCACCCGCCGCGGCGACATCGAGCGCGTCATCCCCGTCGCCGACGTCTGCGCCCTTGACCCATGGGAGCTCTCAGGCATGGCACAAGCGCAGTCCATCGATCGAGTGCATTTCTTTGGTTAGTTAGGTAGCTAATAACGATGGTTCGATTATTGCATCCATGCAGATGCGGCGCACCGTGGCGCGTACTCCGGCAACGAGGAGCCGTGGTTCTACTTCTGTCCGCGGCAGGAGCGCGAGGCGCGGGGCGGGCGCCCGAGCCGGACCACGCCGTCGGGCTACTGGAAGGCAGCGGGCACCCCGGGGTTGGTCTACGCCGCCGACGGCCGCCCCATCGGGACCAAGAAGACTATGGTGTTCTACCGCGGCCGCGCACCGGCGGGGGCCAAGACCAAGTGGAAGCTAAACGAGTACAAGGCTTTCGAGTACGAGTACGAGGACGATACAGCTCCGGCGCCGCCGCCGAGCCATGCTCCCCAGGTAACTGATGGCTCCATCCAGCCGATAAGCTAGAGTCCCCAACACGCAACTTGCCTTAATGCCTGCTAGCTACTGGACTACTGTAGTCACACGAGTCGTGAGGGTACGCACAAGGGTGCGCGACTAGCGTCGTGCGATGCTGAAAGGTGCATGCATTGCTGTTTCTGTTTGTCTCTGCAGACGAGGAGCGAGTACAGCCTGTGCCGGCTCTACACCAAGCCCGGGTGCCCGCGGCAGTTCGACCGCCGGCCTAGCACTGTACCAGCCGCGGCGGGTGGCGGCGGCGGCGGCGGCGAGAACCCGGCGCCGTCGTCGGCTGCGTTGCCAAACGGTGACCAAACGGGACAGAAGAGGAAAAGGGCTGCGCCGAGCGACGACGACACATATTCGAGTTACGACGACGGCGACGACGCCTCCACCCAGCAGCGGCTGCGGCTGGCACAGAGAGGGACCGGTGACGGTGAGGGGCTCATCGAGGACGACATGGCCGACTGGTTAGAGTTCTTGGACGACTGGATTTGATACTTTGGGTCGTCGCGCTACGAGTAAAAACATGCTCGAGCTCTTATTTTGCGATATTTCTGTTACAACAAGAAGATTTTTTTTTAAAGAATTTTTTACCCGATCGACTGCCAAAATATAGACTAGTCGTTGGGTATTAATTTTAGGAGATACTACCTTAAACTGTGGATCACCTGTTGTAATCTAAACTTACATACAACTTACAAGAACATTTTTTGAACTCAAAATGTGGACTAGACTTCAGATAAGCTAGTCAACTCTTGGGCTTTTTGCTGAACTTTTCCTTTTGATGCAGCGAGAGACCAAAACGTGTTTTGGCCATGCATGCACACGAAGAATCTTTTCATTATTCCATGTGTCGTCCTTTTGTCTTCGATCGGGTCTTGAGGTCCCGTTTTGCAGTGATTTTGACGTCTTATTATGTTGTTAAAGGCGGACCAAACGTGCACAATATATGCTAACAGTAACAGGACTTCAATTCTCATATTGACTACCCGTTGAACTTTTGTGCAGAAGGAATGTACATATATATTTATTTCCCATCCATTTCATCTGGGCTGGGAAGCAGTCATGCTGACGAGCATCAACTGTTATGAATTCGTTGCCAGATTACTTCATTGCCATGTATTATCAGGATTCAGGACAAATGAATTCGGAGTTATATCTACTACTCTAGGACTGAAACATGAAAATGTTCAGGAACGATAACAATATTTTTTCGATATCATTTCTTGAATCACATTATTTATTCTTTTCTCATAAACAATCTCAGTAACAATAAAGCGGAAAATTAGAGTGGAATCGAAACGATTCAAATACACTAACATATATAGAGATGGAACGGAAACTTTCAGGAAAACATACTGTTGTATCAACTAGTAACCAATAACTATAGTCGGAAAGGTTGAATTATAGAACCATAAAGTCTACTCCGTGCTCGTTCAACCAACTTTTTATCTCAAAGAATTGGCAAGGGAGCTGCCCATTATATTAAAAAAACACTTAGAGGGTCGCCGTACAAAGATGGACTATGGTACCACAACGATAAAAACTCGCCAACCCATGACAAAAGGTTCAAAAAAGAGCCCTCAGTAGAGCGAAATGCTTACACCCATGAGAAACATACAACTAACTATGGGCTATTGATTGTACACAATATGAGTATATATAGTTGGATACCAAACCGTGGGAGAATTTGTGTCCCCTGGCTTCTTAGATATTGTTTACTATCGTTGGCCAATATGACAGTGACAAATGGCAGACAAAGATGCGGTTGCACCATCCCTGTGTGGAGTCGTCCTTACCTCTTGAAGTAATTGATGGCATCGTAGATTTCTATGTTTCCTCATTGTTCTCTCTTTCTCCCTCCAGCCTGTCCTTCACTCCTCATCCACAAAAATGGCGACAAAACACATCCACGCCGTTTCCCTCCCCTCTCTGATTCTGACAAATTGTCGTTGTCTCTACTACCACTTCTCCTTCATGCCCTAGCGCATCACTACTCAATCCTTGCCTCACCCCTTTGCCTTTTTGTAATTATCCAGAATGCATTTCTCTTGCTGAGCATGATCATCAAATGCATTGCATCATAAAAAACTCTTATTCACAAAAGCTAAATGTTAACTATTGCGCAAACTAGAATTTATATGCACCGACGTATGGTGCTCTAGAGGCGCCAGACGGTCTAGATCGAAGCTACAGTGCCGAGATAGTCTTAGTCAACTAGAGTTGTGCTCTGGCAGATGGTCCAATAGGAACATTGGGCGGACCATCGGGACACAATGACACCTAGCACATGCAAGTTGTGAGTTGTCTGAGTTTGCCATGCTTTGGCCCCACACGTCAGTAGCACTCACCCCCACCCCCCAAGAACCAGCACAACATCAAAACCCTGTCTCTTGCCATTCCCCATTTGAGTTGTCTCTCTACCAAGAAAGCAAGGAGGAGAAAGGAAGAAAAGGAAGGAGGAGGAGACCAAGAGGCCTCCCACAAGCTGCAGCAACAGCCCTGTATGACCATCCATTTGCTAGGGTGGAGCAAGGAGTGCTCCCCTCTATAGCATTGGTGAAAAAGGAGAGAAAGAGCAAGAAGGAGCCCACCTCAACCCTCTATGGCCCCAAGTTTGGATCTTACCAAGCTTCAATAGGTTCTTAGCCAATTCAAGAAGCTAACCTTAAAATTCATCCTAAAATCCCCACAACCATGGTAGGTTAGCCGTGGATAGCCAAGAGCTTCGCATGTGCAAAAACCCACCAATCACCTCCCTAGATGTACCTTAGGACCCTAGAACATCCAACAACAAATCTTGCACAAAGCCTCGGCTTGATCCATTCTTGATAAGCTTGAGATTTGACCTTGGTGTCTTCACCATGAACACCATACATTTTGGCAACGCATGTGGACGACCTACCAGGACAAAATCCCCCACTAGAAACATAAAGGTTTCTGTCTAGAACCCCCGAACAATCCGATGGAACACCAGGATGGTTAGTATGCTCCTAGCCGAGCAACAGAGGCTCATGAGTGTCCGCTCTAAGTGCAATGACACGATCCATGGGATCACCCAGATAGTCCTCAAGCAAACACTTCACCAACTAGAATCTTGTGAGTCTCTGTTGTGATCACATGGAAAGTCCATGTCACGCCTCAAAATTTCCATTTCGGATGTGAACGGTTCACTAAATAAAATAAATAATTTTAATAGTTATTTTATTATTTTTGGATAAATAAAAATGGCTCTATATTTTTTCTACATTAATTTTCCTAAGGGTGTTGCATTCATACGGAATACATAATTTATTTTAATGAAAAGTAAAATTTGGTTAAGTCTCAAATAGGATCTGTTATATTTTCCAAAAAAATGTGCAAAATTATGCTTCAAAAATTCATTTTATAATATTTCAAAAGGAGTACATTTTAGTTCTCAAATTTGGAGTCTAAATAATTTTAAAACCATCATTTAAAATATAGTTAAAATGAGATTTAAATTAGAGATTTAATGATTTCCAAAAATGTAGTTTTTATGGTTTTTAATATGTGTGAGAAGGTTGCAAAGCTAAATTGTTTAAATCTAGTTCATTTGAATGTCAATTTGCAAAACTGTAAAAACCTTCAAAATCCTCCTTAAGCCAAATCCAACTTTCTTGCCAGGCCAAGCCCAGCTAATTCTTCTGGCCCCTTCTCCTTTTTTCCTAGGATATCGGCCTGTTAGCAGCCAGCCCATCTCGGCCCATAGCCGAGCACCTGCAACCATTTCCCGGTTCCCGCAAGTCTTCCGGTCGAGGGCTCCAACCGGTGCAGACCACCGACCACCCCTTCCCATGGCTCAAGTGGTTTGCAGTTTTGCACGTTTTGTGGCCTAGCAAACAAACATATGTTCTTCTCCCAGCACAGATTAGCAGATCACGACAGGAGTCATCCAGTCCATCTGGCTTTAGCATGTAAGCAGCTTAATTAGTCCACCGTATTGGAAAACAAATGTCCAAGGTATTTAGCAACACTCAGCTCTTCGCCTTTCCTTTATATTTTGTTTTCTTTTTTATTAATTATATTTTCCTTTTTATACATATTTCATAGCAACTTTTTTTATCTATGATCTCGACAGGATATTCATTTGAACCTTTTTTTTCTTGTGGCGCTATGCCATTTAGATCCGTGAATTCTCTTTTTTTTCGAAAGATCTGTTACCGGCTTTCATTGATAAGGGAAGAGCATATTATTTATAAAGGTTTGGCACAAGGATTGCCAATTTGCATGGCTTTCACATCCCAGTGAGAGTCATGCCACCCCTACATTTTAGAGTTGTATCTTACATAGGATTTATAGCATCTATAGGAGGCTGTTCCAGTGGAGGCAGCAGTCCTTCTAGTCCTCTATTTCCGGCCCGTATCCACGTCCTTGCTTCCTCCTGTATGGCTCTAAAGACGTGCTCCGGCGTTCTTCTAGATCCGTGGATTCTCAAAATCTAAATCTGGCTCACTAAACTTGTTAATTATACACTACATGTCCATAACCCCTCAAGGATGCGTTCTGTCCTACATGGTAGCGCCAGCGTGGACACTGGGTGCACGTGATCCGTTGTGTGGACAATGAACCCATGCGCAATATGCACCAAGGTCCCTCCTTATCCCTGAATCCCAACTCATTTCCTTCTCCTCTTCAAGTTCATCGTTTGGGAGGCAAAGAGGTGAGCGTCAATGGAGCAGGGTGTGTGAGAGGGAATCGCCAGTGAGTTTGGAAGGTTCCGCATAGGAGTGTTGAGATCCACCTGGCGAGTGTAGGATCCCATGGCAATAACGGTTAATTTGCACGATGGCACCGACTATGCATGAATCAAAGCTCCTAAGTGATTGTAGGACATAGGGTTACACATATTATTCCATGAGTTTTTTTTGTGGTGCCAAATTGTTCCCGATATTATTGGATTAGTTATCAGTCTGTTTGTTTCGGCTTATACGATCGTGGATTATAAGCTGCAACAGTATTTTTCTCTCACACCAAACCAGCCAACAGTACTTCTAGCTTATAATCCATAATCGTTTCAGCCGAAACGAACAGACTGTATATATGCATACATTGTGTTTCTTAATATTCCAAGGTGAGCGTGGCTTGTGTGTGTATGTGCATAAGGGAGATTTAACGATGGTGGTCTTTTGTAGAAACCATCGTTGTCGTCCACCGGAATCCTACAGATGCCCTCGGCTGGGTCGAAGGCATTAAAAAACAAAGAAGGATAGTTGCTTTTGCTTCCTCGCTAGTTGCTACATGAATCTCAATTACTAGCAATAAAGGACCCGTTCAGCTTACCTTATAATCCACACTATTCAGCTTATTTTTTCAACGGAATAATGTTTTTCTCTCACAATAATTCAGCTAGAACAATGTTTTTCAACCAATTCAGCTAAGTTTCAGCAAACCGAACGGGCCAATACCCTATGTAAAAAATAGGATATATGATAAATCGCGATGTTTAATGCCCTTGCAAATGTGTGTGTAATACAGATTTGCTAAGTTTGGTTAGTCTTTTGCGAAATATTAAGATCATATAGCTATATTTCATTTCTGAGCTCATAATAACACAATAATACCCAAAACACTAACTGCTTACTGCTACGTCAAACAGATTGAACGAGAAGCACAGGGTCTTGCATGGCTCAAATGAACAGGCCATCATGTTCCAAACCTGTATATATGAACTGGTCCAACCCAAGAAGAGCGCGGCAAAGCCACGCCTATCTATCTACTAGAAGTGTGTTTGGTTTCATGGATATCCACGGATATATAGTATTTGGTTGGAGACAAGTTGAACCCGGATATCTACAACAGAGAATATTCTGGGTAGATGCTGGATATCCTGCCCCTCAAAAATCTGGCGGAGACGAGGATATCCACATGTTGATTAGCGCATGTTTTATGTGACAATTAGAGCAGTATAGTGCTAATTAACATATTTATTTTTAATTAGTGATTATAATGACAAGATTAGTGTCAGTGTATATTTATTAGGGTATAATTAGTTGTTATTATTTTTAAATAATAGATATAAATTAATTAAGTATTCTCATCTCATACAATCTCATCCATCTAACCAAACAGAAAGATAGCTCGCTTCATTCATCCAACCAAACAGACAACATGAATATCTATATCTCGAAATCCATGGATAGCCATAATATCCTCTCAAACCAACACACTGTCAGCCCGTTCGCTTGTCTTAAATTTGGTTTGTTCGGCTTGTTTTTTCAGCCGGAACAGCGTTTTCCTCTTAAATTTGGCTTGTTCGGCTTGTTTTTTCAGCCGGAACAGCGTTTTCCTCTCACAGCAATTCAGCCGGAACAGTGTTTTTCAGCCAGTTTCAGCCAAAGTTCAGCCAGCGAACGGGGCCTGTATCAACAAACTGAAGTTTGTTCACCACGGAGAACTTGTTAGCAGATGGTGATGTCCCAACTCCCAAGGACACAGCGCCACCAAGCCGCCGAAGCTTTCCGCGTCGCCTGCCAACATCTCGAGGCTCCGCACGAGACGGTGCACTTCATCCCTTTCCCTTGCATGAGCACGATGCGCCGGCGGTTCGTCGTCGTCGAAGTGGGTATACCTGCGGAGATAGCGGTAGGTGTCGAGCAGGACGGCGCATCCCTGTCGCTCAGCCTCCTTGAGGACGGACGCCCACATCGCCAGCGCTCCCCAGCCTTCCATGTCCCGGTCTAACATCATCTGGATGGCCCAGCCGATCCGACCACCCGCCAGGAGCGGCGAGAGCCTTCGCAGCAGCGCGACCCAGCCCTGGTAGTCCCTGTACTCCGGCGTGTCGGCGATCCATTCTTCCATCGGCCGCCGCCATGGCGCCACGCCGTATATCTCGCTCCTGATCTCGTCCTGGATGGCTTCCTTTATCCTGCTCAGCCGTCCCTCAGGCGCCGGTCGACGTTGTGGAATCATCAGCCATGCCCGTGTAGCAGGATTTTGTGGCCTCCGTTGCACGTCCTGTGGTCGTAGTAGCAGAGGTGGCAACGGCCTCTTTCTCGTCGCCGGCCAGCTCTGCTCTATCTTAGGTAAGATCTCGAGCTGGAGCAAGCGTATGACCTCCGCGACGTCCGGCGAGAGCTGCTGCAGCGTCTCCACGGCCACGTTCAGCCTCTCCGTGTCCTCGTCGCGGGAGAAGAGACTGTTTGCACGGTCGCGGATGCCCTGCTCCACGCCGGACAGAGCGTTTCCCGTGAAAAACAGAGCAGCACCAGACGACGCAGCGTCATATAGCTCGCTGGAGCTGCCGGTGGCTCTGGTGGTGTCCATGGCGCGCTGCCTGAAGAAGGCGAGCACCTCGTCGCCCTCTGAGGCGGTTTCCTTCAGCGCGTCGCGGCACTGGACGAGCCAGGTGTTCTCGACGGCGTGCTTCGCGGACACCTCGACCGTGCTGTGGATCTTGACGAGCAGCATCTCCAGCCGCTGCAGCTTCTCGTGCGGGGACTCTTCCTGGCTGTCGCCTCCGGTCACGGCGGCGGAGGCAGCGCGGCCCGGCTGCTCCGCCATGGCTTTAGCAGCCACCTTCAGTTTCCACGGGCTAGATTCTTGTCTCTGATACGAGCTACCATGTGATTCGGCGAGTTGTTTTAAGGATTTACCATTCGTGGCCCAAGGGCAACGGAAATGGAGGGTGGAAGAGGTTACAGGAGGCTGAGAAAGGGTTAGCATTGCCAATCAAGAAGTGCAAACAAGTGTGCTGCAGCAATGGACATAGAATTAAGAAGGATTTGGTGTGTCCTTGAAGTGATCAGGTATAATGTAGTAGTATGAATAAAAAAAATTGCAAATACAATGACAGGATTAATTCTCTTCCAAGTTGCACATCGTTTCTATCGCCCATTTGTCCTCTATTTATGGATTCACACGATCAATGAATCACAAAGCAATATTCTAAAGATAATGCTTATTAACGAATTGGAATTAAAAAAAATCTTGATCTTGCTCCTGGCATTGCATGAGGTAGAAATGGCAACTCTGTTTTGAAAAAAGAGAGTAAGTGGTCCTTGAATTTGTCCTGTGTTCGTATCTAGATCCCGGTACTTTCAAGATGTATTTTTGCCGTGAACTTGCTAATTATACCACATGAGGTCCAAATCATAAGAACTTCACACATGGTGATTGTACAACAACAAATTATTACTACTCACTTATATAAGTCATCTCCTTACAAGTTGCCATCTATTTTCAGTTGTTAGTCTATCATTCCCTTACAAGCCAAACAAACAACCTCTTTGGTACATTGGCAAAGTTCCACAGCACCAAAGTATTTCATAGAAATTAAGAATATTCGTTGGCTCTTATGCCCTGTTCGGCTTACCCCATGTTCGGCTTATTTTTTCAGCCGAAATAGTATTTTTCTCTCACAACAATTCAGCCAGAACAGTGTTTTCCAGCCAGTTTCAGCCAAGTTTCAGACCAGCGAACGGGGCCGGCTTTACAAAATTGTTTCATAGAGAGTTTCTTCTCCATAGCACTTTCAGCCACTATCTGAAACTACTAGTTCAGCGTCAGTGAAGTACAACGTAAACATCAGTTGGAAAAAAAAATCATTTCAGCTAGTGTGAGCTATGTAAAAGATCAAGTGGAATAAAACATATCGATAAATAAACTGGTTAGATAATACGAAGAACTAATTGGAATTTGACAGTATTAGCTTAATAAGTTCTACAACAAAGACCTATTCACAAAAGAAAAACATAATAAGCTTAGCTTAAACTTAGATTTTGAGCAGTCAGAAGTCACTTAATGGTTCTATTGCAGAAACAGAATTGAGAAAGCCTGTATAGTGGACAGCTGCTAAATGGTAATGTGCATAAGTTGCAGTCCCACTGTCTGCCTAGTGCCTACAAGGCTACAACACACAAAATGAGATGCTAAAATTAAACTCTAAAGCGCACAATACCAGCACGAGCTGCAATATAAGCATCTGCAAGGCCAGGAAAACAGTCCTTGTGACAGTCGTTGAACTTCGATTTGAAAATATCCTTCGCAGTATTGTCATATTGCCTGCATACCCTTTGCAGGGTATTTCTTCATGGGTGGCTGTTCAGTATTGTCATATTGCCTGCAGATATTAATGTGGGTTACCTGATTATTATTTTTTCAATCGATCATGCAATCGTTAACAAAGGAGTTATCCAGACTACAGAGATCTGAAAATTCAGAAACTGCTCAAAACAGAGGGTGCCAGTACTGTAAACCCATAACGCACGGCACAGTATTACATATAGGAGGAAAAACCATAGAAATATTATGCACATTCTACAAAGAAATATTTAGAGAATTACTTAAAATCACAAAACTGAATAAAATGGTAACAAAAAAGTGACTTCGATTGAAGAACAATTGCCTCCCTTATTTGATGGGCTTATTTACAGAAGAGGCATGTCCCTTGTATATGAGAGATCAATTCACAACTTAATCTTAGGCAGCAAGTCAAGACGGTAGTACAAAAGGGACATGTTCTCTCTCTCTATATATTGTATGAAAAAAGAATGAACAAACAACAAATTAGTATTCCCTCATTCGAAGTCGTCTCCCTACAGCTTGCCGTTTATTTTCAGTTGTTAGCATCTCATTTCCTTACAATCCAAACAGGCACCATCTCTGATCTCTGGTACATCGGCAGAGGTCCGCGTCACCCAAAACAGAAACTACTTGTTCAGTCTCATATAATGTCAGCATGCATCAGTAGAAACCAAAAATAAACATTCAGTTTTTTTTTTTTTTTGAGCAGAATAAACATTCAGCTAGCAGACCTTTATTTTCGAGCCTCATGCCAGACCATGGGTTGGCCCACGAGCTAAAAATTAGGCCCGTGTTTGACTCAACTCTTGCCCCAGGCTAAAAAAGACGGCACACAGCTACCTCACGGGCTGAATGGGTCGAGTCGAGTTGCGTTTTTTCAAATCTAGCGACCCATGATTAGATCTAGTATGTAAAATTAGCCCAGCTCAGCACAAACAAACAAAAAATAACCGCGTCGCAAGTCGCCAACACGCGGTTCCACTCCAAACGTGGAGCTGTGTCACCGGATTCTGAATTTCTACAGGAATATCTGAGGTCCCTATATATCTAGTCAAGGAATCAGATTCCAACCGGCCAAAGCCCAGCTCGAGGTCTCACGTACGGCGGCGAAGGGAATCTGCACGACGCGCGCGAACCTTCACCTCACCTGCGATCCGCGTTCGGTACGTGTAGTCGATCGAGTGGATCTCGACGGCCCCGAGCGATCTTTCAGAGTTTGAGGCTGGGCTGGACTAGTGAAGGCATCGGAAAAAGGACGGACGGTGATGGAAGGAGCTTGGCACGTCTAGTCATCCGGATTCAAAGCAAGCAGGGAACGGGCAGTGGGAACTATGGAACACTGAGTCATATTTTGTTCCTTATTCGGTGAGAGCCTGAGAGGGGATCAGGAAAAGCCGGGACGAACGTGTCCATGATCGGTGAAACGTGAAAGGAAGCTGCCGAGGAGGATGATCGGAGATGGTATCGTTGTTGGTTCGTGAAGAAGTACTGCTGGCTAATTTGTGTTAGAGAAAAATACCATTCCGACTAGAAATTTACGATCGTTTACGAAGCCACGGCTAAACGAACAGGCTGAAATTCTTCGGTTATTCCTGCGTTCTGTCAGCCAGTATAAGGTCAGGATCGAACGTACCTATCGACTCCATTTGCAGGCTTTCTTTTCGCGAGAAACAGATCTTTGCGAATTTCGAATCATTGATCTCGTACTTATTATATTATATACTGGATTCAGAGTAAGATATGAATATCAATTAGGGTCATTTTGCATGTAGATATTGAAGACCCTGGAATTGAATTGGTACCGATACCAAATCAGACTTATATTGAAAACGGATGCCAATACCAAAGTGGCTATTTGGATGGAGATAGAATTGCTAGCCGGAAACAAATGCAGTGCCAAATACAGATTCATGTTTGGATGTGCAAAATTGGCAAATTGATCCATCTTCTTCCACTCGACGTCGACGGATACGGAGGGGGCGCTACACTGGTAGGCGCTCGCTGCCGGAGCCGGCCGCCCCGAGTGCCTCAACCTCGACGGGCATGGCGTGAAATCTTCCTCTCCGGGCTACTCGCCTACTCCGGAGAGGGGGGGGGGGAGGCGTGCGCGGAGAGCCCCCGACGAGTGGGGTGGAGGGGGCACGCGAGTGGGGCGGCCACGACGAGGGGAGCTCAACCCCGGCCATGGTCCCCGCCCACGACGAGCGGAGCAGCGGAGAGTGGGGCTGAGGGGCGCCGATGGGAGAGCTCGACCGCCCATTGCGGATCTCGGCAGCCGGCATATGATGGGGAAGAAGGGGGTGCCGATGGGGAAGAAAGGGGTGTCCATGGGGGAGCTAGACCGGCCATGGCAGATCTCGGGGGAGCTCGACGTCATGCGGTGACTTTTTTCACATGGAGAAAAATGGCCCAATTCAAGTGAGTACAGAGAGGAAGGCCTTTTATATCGTGGGCAGGGTCGAGCAGGCAGGTCGGATGTCGTGCGGTATTGGAGCTTGTTTCCACCCACGAATACCAAGACCATTCAAACAATAGAATTGGGGTTATCCAATGCCAATGCCAAATTTCAGGCATCAATACCAACATCCAAACGAGCTGTTAGACATATATAAAAATGTGAATTGTCTCGATCATAGAAACAACGTCCATATGACACATGTGTTGCGCTTTTGAAGCCTAGCATTGTAAATCCCCAAGCAGCCTGCAATATTTCACGTGTTTGATTGCGTACCTAGGCTGGGTACCGCTGGCAAGCATCGGTCGCAGCCCAAGCATCCAAAATCGAACGCCTCACTACGCCAGGGAACACTGCCTAGGCCAGGTGTGACCTAGCAGGCACAAACCAAAAAAGCCCATAGTGTCACACTTGCAATTATACAACAACAACTAGCCGAGATCTTGTCAGCTCAAACAGTAGCCGCAAATCCTATATGAAAACACACTAAAGGGTGAAGGATCGTGTGTGCAGAGAGCTAACACGCCATCAGATCATGAGAGCATCTCCAAAAGTATTTCTTAAACTTACTTTCTAAAACATTATTTAAAAGTTATTTAAATAAAAGTCATTCTCTGTGTCTTTACACCCTCCAACATATATATAATCTATATTTTGTGCACACTCTAGAGAGTTAACTCTGCTTTTTATCTTTGGCTAGCGAGAAATCTGGAATAGAACTGATAATATTTAGTTATTTACATATGTAATTAAAGAAAATTATTGGAGGATATGTTTGCACTGTCTACCTCTAGCAACGAGAAATGATATAGCGAGAAATCTGGAATAGAAGTGATAATATTTAGTTATTTACACATGTAATTAAAGAAAATTATTGGAGGATATGTTTGCACTGTCTACCTCTAGCAACGAGAAATGATATAAAGGAGAGGCTATTGGAGTACCTGAATCGAAGAGAAAAAGAATAACACTTCCTCGGCGAAACAAGCGGCTGCAGCAGCTTCGCCAATCGCCAGTCTCTCTCAGGATCGGCCGTCAGGCTAAAGTGCAAGTGCAAGCCTCCTGGAGAGGAGAAATGGGCTAGCGCAAGGTTCGCCGGCCATTCGCCGTCGGGGTCGGGCCGGGGCACGCCGGCGGCCCACCGCGGTACCGCACACGTCGGCGTAGGCCCCGCCCCCGACTCCGATCGAACCGGATAAGCTAAACTAGCTCGTGTACGTGCGTGTGCCGCGAAACGTCTTTAACGAAATTTCGCACCAGAGATGAGGGGAATTAACTAGAAACTAAACAAAAGCGGCCGCCTTTGCTAATCCGGCCGATGACTGTCATTCTGAGATTCTGTGTGGCTGGCTGGCTGCTGATGAGTGACGTGACATGACATGTCGTGCACACTAGAAAAGGGCTGCGATCTTATCCGGGCGGTACGGTGCATTGCCCACGGCCGCCGACTGGGATCCGATGGGCGAGGCGCGAGCCGCGTCAGCCGAACCCACCGAACATGGGCGGCGTGCCCGCTTGTGCTCTGGCCTTTTGGCTCCCGCTAATCCGCTCGCTCTGCCTTTCTTCTGGCTTTCCCACTTGCGCGTGCACGTGGTTCTTCGACTTCGTTTTTGGCGTCAGCACCTCGAATTAGAATGTTCCAAAGCCAGCACCAGGGCTAAATAAATGGGGGAACGGGACTTGGTTTAGGCGCCGTTCGGTTACGCTGTTCCCGGCCATTCCTGGCCAAGAATGGGTTCGGTGCCATTCAAAATATTGAAGAGACCGCAGCTCAGGAATTCTGACCAGAAACCGTGGTAACCGAACGAGGCCGTAGCGAAAACACATGCATAGATTAGTACTAGTACTACTATAGTCCTATACGAACCATTGGCCCACTGGTTCGTTTAAAAAAAACGCAGCAAACTGTTGTATGTCTTTATTCTTCTGAAAAAATGAATATGTCTTGTCACCACGATGTTTTTGTTATGTATATCTTGTCATGACCATTCAATCTTCTAGCTTTTACATGTCACTTGTTGAGTTGTTTCTACGTTTGTCGATGATTCATCAGGGAGCACAGAGGTTTTTCGTCCGTAGCCTTGTGTTGACACTCAAAAACGTCCTAAGGTGACTTTGGGCACTAGCAACAAGTTACAAATTTCAAGGACATATCAGAGGTCAAATGACGCAACAAAATAATGAACGAAACGCGCGAAGAAGACAGTGAGCCACGGTGAGCTGTGCCTAGCCGACTCTCCCAAATTTCTCAAATGCAAGAATGGACTCCACCGTTGTGTTCCTCTCGTCACGCTGATCAAAAAGCATATATGAATCACGTCATTTGAAGTCAAGATGAAATAATTATGAATTTCGAAACATTTCTGCCTAGCCAGAGTCGGCTTAGCCGACTCACCCAGTCGGCTGAGCCGACTCCTTATGCCAAGTCAGCTTAGCCGACTGTCTGAGTCGGCTAAATCGACTCCCCTTGATTCAGCCAGCCAGGAACACTCCCAGGCCCACAAAAGTTGGCTTAGTCGAGTCAAGTTGGTTTTGAAATTGATTTTTGGCATATTTTTTATGGGAAACGTGGAGAACGTGTTTTGAAGTTATTTTCTACTGGGATGAGACCACCTCCTCTATATATATGAGAGGATCACGTCCGATTGAGTACTCATCTATACAATCGATCAAAAACACATCTACTACACCCTTTACTCTTTTTTCCAACCCCTCTTACTGTTCGGCACGTCTCCCGACGAGATTTGTCGGCATCCTAGGCGGCCTTGCTGGTCCTAGGAGATACTCAGGTGCTCTTCCCCATGGGTCTTCCCGAGAGAAGTTTGGGAGCTTATCCGGCCAAGAACGAGCTCAACATCGGCCTAACCAGTCTCTAGATCGGTTTCGTCGATCACGCTGCGTTCTTGTTGTGTTGCAGGTTGATCGCAACCTCCTTGGACGTGCTAGCCCTCCTGGTGTGTGATTTGGATACCCTCCAACGTCAACACCTTGTTAGAAGAGCCACAGTTAGACAAGCACATCCGTTCTCAGGTGTTTGAAATTGAACATTTAACGTTAATGTCTGGGTCAAACGTGGATACATAGACTTATGTTATAAGGAGTGTATGTATGATGAAATTTTAGTTATAATAACCGCGTTTAAATTTTGAAGGGGTGCATTTGCCCACTCTCCCCCCCAATTACTGAGATAGCTTGGCCCTTTCTATTTTTGCCTAAGGGCCTGTTTCGATCAACTAGGACTAGTGATTAGATAGAACTAGTGATTGGCTGATTAGTAATTAGTTTAGTCCTGTTTAGATCCGTGGACTAATAGGCGCTTATATCTCTTCACAAAGTCATTTTATACCCCTAGCAGGCCAACTAACTGCACACATCCTCTGTTCGGCCACCTGCACTGCCTCCGCCATCGTGTAGACGCTCGCCTCCGCTAGCTCCACGAAGGCATCGCCGGCCTTGGCCACACGGATCTTGGGGCTAACCACCATGGCACCATCATCGGCTTCACGGCCTCACGCCGAACGCAGGGCATGCCACCGCACCGCTCGCTGTGGGCCTATACTCGTCCATGGGCCCCCAATGCCGCTAATGCGTATGGTGGTTGGCGGCGTGGGTGGATGCGGGTTAGGGCTCGCTGGTAGCCTCGCCTTGCGGGGCGGCCATGGCGGGCGTGACTCGTAGACAGCCTCGCTAGGCGAGCATGGCTCGTAGCCGTGGAGGGGAGGGCGCGATCGGTGCCGATCAGGCCTCGCCAGTGCAGCTCGTGGCCGTGGCCGGCCACGCGGTCCTGGCCAGGGAGGAGCAAGGTGTGGAGCATGCGGTCCTGACCGGGGAGGAGCATGCGATCCTGGTTGGTGTCCCTATCGAGAGGTGTGCCTGTGGCAGATGGGAAGCACGGCGGCGGTGGTGGCGAGCAGAGCACGAGCCGATGCGAGAGTTACCGAGCGGATCTGTGAATAGGAACGAAGTGCCTGTCGTTACGAGGGATACACGGTGTCTTTTTCCCAATCGGTGCAAAGTTTAGCCATCGATAGATTGGTTGGATGGACTAGTGAACTAACAGCTAGTTAGGGTTTGGACTAGTTGTTAGTCCACCCACTAGTCCACCTATTTGGATCCTCATGGGCTAAACTTTAGCCAACTAGTTGTTACTTGTTAGTCCATGGGATCCAAACAGGCCCTAAGAAGCTACAAATTACATCATCAAGGTATAGCTGGGTGCTCCTATGGGGGAGTGCCAACTGGATGGTATTGCCTGTGTGCTGTGTTATCTAAGACCTTAATAAAAAATTTTCTTTCCACAAGGATGATAGAGTGTCATACGTCTAATGGAGCCCCCCAACCTAGAGCAAACAGGCCAAGGGAGGCTCCAAGGAGGGGTGCCAGGCACCTCCAGCGCGCCCTAGGGGCTACGCGCGTCGTAGGGGGAGGGCGCTGCCGCTCCCACCGTCATCATCTCAAGTTACCATATCAAGTTGGTTAGAGTTTCGTTAGTTATGAAATTAGAGTTTGGTTAGTTTGCAAGGGAGAATCCAATCTATAAGGATCTCCCATAGGTTGCTTGGAGTCTAAGTCCAATAGGGACTATAAATACTAGGGGGATGTAATCAATCAAACTAAGCAATAGATGAGCGATTTCTCCTTCCTATCTCTCTCTCCTTCTCACTCCTACGCCAGCTACCTCTCCCTCCCTACGCCGATGCCCCTCCTCCACGCTGCCTAGCCCTAGCTGCCGCTCATCCACCTAGCCACAACCCTCCCCCCATCACACCTCTTACACCTAGTATCTCAGAGACTAGCCCGATCCTACGCCACTACCATGGGTGTCGATGACAACAATGGTGACATCAAAGCCACCTTCGACAAGCTCGTCGCTGACCTTCACATGCAGTTTGATGACATCAAGGGCCAATTCCACCCCATCAATGACCGCCTGATGATGATCGAGCAATGTGGTGGCCCTGAGGAAGCCGCCGCCGCTACTGCTCGCGCCGAACGCGAGCGTAAGGCGATCACCACCAAGCTAGAGGTCAACACCAAGAAAGCCATGGCGGACGCAGGCTGTGCCTTCCTCAAGCAACAAAAGGAGGTATCACTGTCATCTACAATCCCTAAGATTGTTGATGGCCTGGAGGGCATGCTCTTCAATGACATCAACACAACGGAGAGCCCCAAGATCAATCTACCTTCGTCGTTCCCGTATCAGGGGACCCTGCTAGGCTCCTTCCCTGTCCTAATGCCATGCCTCCATAAGCTTAACTTCCCCACGTACGACGACAAAGAAGATCCAATGCTGTGGATCAACCGCTACGAGCAGTTCTTCAGAGGCCAGAAGACTCCAAAAATGGAGCAAGTTTGGTATGCGTCCTACCATCTGACAGGAGGAGCCTAGCAGTGGTACATGCGCCTGACGCAAGACAAGATGGTGATGGACTGGGCGTACTTCACTTGGTGCATCAACGAGCATTTGCTCCCCATGTGGCGCAACCCCCTCGGCGAGCTTGCCTCCCTCCGCAAGACCGGCACTGTCGATGAATACACCAAACGCTTCCTGGCGCATGTGGCTCACGCCGGGCCTCTCGACGAGCAACAACAAGTCAACATCAACACCGTTGGCCTCTTGGTGTCAGAGATATGGGCCCAGAGTACCCTCACCGACCATATATTTGGCCCATCGATGATCGAGGATGAAGCCCACAAGGACTCGGCTGACCATCAACTTGGCGATCACGACGTATCAAGGATATCTGCCACCATCGTAGCCATGGTAGGATAGAATTGATCTGTTATAACAAACTAGGAATCTAATCTATAGCGCTGATTGTCCTCATTGTAGCCCAACCCCTCTGCCTAAATAAAGAGGGGGTAAGGACTCCTGATTGTCACATCCACCACGACACCATCTGCCGTTCTAATCTACCTCGTAGCTAGGAGCAACAACCCATGTAACCGAGCATACGAATACAAGAGCAACCGCACCACTGGAGTAGGGTTTAGCGTGCTACCATGCCCTGAATCAGTATAACCCCTTGTGTCATGTGTGCTACCATCTGGATCTATCTACATGATCACATTGCTAGGCATTGCTGGAGCTAAACAATCTGACAGTTGGCGCGCTAGGTAGGGGTTTTGTGTTTAGATTAATATTGTGTTTTAGATGGGAATCATCATCAACATCAACGACGCCACGGAGAAGATGCAGTCAGGCGAGAAGATCACCTTCGGCAGCCTAGACTTCATCGATGATCGGTTTGGTGACTTGCATCTGCAAGAACCCGAATCATCTATGGAGGAATAGGCGCAACCTCCCCCAATTTGTGCATTCCTTGCTGGATTGGAGGAAGCTGTGGATGTTCAGCCCTGCGCTCTCGTCCAACACCTAAACCACTACGGACGTGACATCTTCATCAATCTCGGTCGAGAGAGCGATCTCGAGGCCACCCTTCGACTCTAGGAAGATCCAAACTGGACCCCTGATTGGATCTACTATTGCCACTCGATCACTTCCTCCCTGGCTTTTTGGCCAAATTAAGGAAAGCGGCGGCAACCTATTCAAGCTGGCTTCGACAAGCCCTGGCGGAACCCGCCAACCCTTGCACTGAGGATCACTCCATCTGTGGTTCCCATTGGCCCGAGCGCTTCGATAATCTGGTTGCCCAGTTCGTCGGGATGGTCGCCAATGGCAACAAAAATATGGCCGATGTGTCAGAAGATTGGGAACAGGCAGAGGATGAGGTGACTGACCTCGACTTCAATCTTGAAGAATATGATCAATTCCTCCTAAAAAATCCTGATCTAGAGGAGGAGTTGCTCGAAGAGGAAGGCACTTAGTCCACAAAGCAACCCGAGTGTTACACGAATCTACATGACCCTAAGCCACCTCGGGAAGCACTCGAGAAGCTCGCGCTTGACAGCGCTACTCCTCCATCAGGAGATGTTACCATCCTAGACGCCACTTACAAGACCAGCGATGAAGCGCGCCTGTGCCTCCTTCGTAAAAACGATGATCTTGAAGCAGAAAATATTCACCTTCGTCAACAACTCAGCCAATCTCCTAATACTCAGCAGATTCAAGTTGAGAGCACCCATGTCACGTGTAGCCAAGACTTGGTCAAACGTCCCTATGGGACCATCAGGTTGCTTCAATCAGCTCCCAAAGTCGAGCGAACGATGCACCTGATGACTCAAAAGTCACGGCTTGGTCGAGAGACTCCCGAAGTACACTATGGGCCTACACCACGTGATTGCCAGCAAGGCCCTTTCGGGATCAACGACCAACCAATAGGAGGACCTAGAGCATATCACCCCCCAAACATGATCTTTGGCTGGCCAGGGAACGGACAAGATGCTCACTTATTGATCAATGCATGAAAAAACGCGATACTCGCGGTCCCACATAGCACTCAATGATTCCGAGGAAGCAAGCTTAGCCGCCGATTAGACTCGAGTACACTATCCTAAGGACAGCCTCAAACCCTCACAAGAAGCAAGCTTATCGGGACATGTTTGAAAGGATCATAAATAGCCCATGTTAGAACCACGACTTCATCGTGGCCCACCTCGCCAAAGATTGCATCGCCTATCAGAAGCACATTGTTCTGGAAGCTGAAAAGCAAACAAAGCAAGCTAGGTACTCAGGAGACCATGAAGACGACCAGGATGTCACTGCAGCTGCTAGACACTCCATGCTTTTCTTTAGTGGACCTCAAGCCTACTAGGTCTGAAGGCTACATAAGCTAACCCACAGACAGATGTATGCGACCGCACCGGCTGCCCCACTATACCTACGCTGGTCTGAATAGCCAATCACCTATGATCGAACTAATTAGCCAGACCAGGTGGTTGAGGTGGGCTGATTCCCTCTAGTGGTGACTGCGGTCATTGAAAACATGAAAGTCACAAAGATTCTCATGGACGGAGGCATCGGCATCAACACCATTTACAAGGATGCATTCGACAAGCTAAACGTGGACATAAGGAATCTACATGCTTTGTAGTCCCCCTTCCATGACATCATCCCTAGGTGGCGCGTCATGCCCCTAGGTACAGTAGACCTCTCTGTGACATTCGGCGATGCGATACACTACCGAAGGGAGACACTCTCCTTCAAAGTTGTCAACTTCTAGGGACCATACAACGCCATATTCAGGAGACCGTGTTACGCCAAGTTTATGGCGGTCCCAAACTACGCCTATCTCAAGCTGAAGATGCTAAGACCATGCAGCGTAATCATGGTGTCAGGAAATTTCTAGAGCACCTACCAATGCGAAAAGGACACCATCGAGTATGCAGAGGCGAACAACTTGGACTCAGGGGCTCCAAGACTCCCTTGCCTGAGGCCAGGGAAGAAGCCCCTGGTGACGACTCCTGAACAACAGCCTATCACTACCCTCGACCCATCATCCTCAACTCTACCTCCGGCTTAGACCACCGTGCCCCTCGTCATCGGATCTTGAGAAGGCAGCCGATGACCCACAATTATATCATCCTTTTATCTTTTTAGTTATCATTTATATCTTGCAAAGAACATTTATTTATGAATGAATTGTGATCTCTTGAGTACCTTACGAAGAACCTCTCTGAGTTGCTCGAGGGCTACCTTTTGCAGTTGTCATGCTCCTGGCTAGCACGTTCACATGTTATACTAACTTATAAACGTGTGTTGGTATTTATTAACTTGTCACTTGTTTACATAGCCACCTAATGTTTGTTGACATTTCTTAACATCACCTTTGCTAAGTTGTCATCCATAGCTATGATGTCAGAAATGCTTGTTGGTACCATCTAGTGCCACTTCTAGAATAACACTAAGAAGTACTTTAGTATTTTATGTGACTAGAAGAATGCAAATATATATATGAAGGGATCTGTAAGCACACAAATAATTTATCATTGTAGCATTTCACCCGGGAGTATTTCATGTATCGTTATTTATATTTTTACCATAGGGAAGGATAGGCTGTTGGAATATATTGATAACTAATATGTATGATGGAGAGATAAACCATAACCAAGCTTCTACTCATAACAAGGGTAAGTCATGGGGTATATGATAAATATATGATAAATGGTAAGCGATAACTGATCATTGATCACTCAGAGTACTCCTTTCTATGGCATTAGCATTGCTAAGTAGAAATTAGAGAAATAATTCCTAAGTCATTCTTAATTACAAGTCCAAGCATACGTTGATTAGTGCAATTACACTTAGTAGTCATGGCTAAGATCAACTTTATATTTACACATAAGGGATATTATTAAGAAAGATCAAGAACAGAGCATGTCTTCCTTCGTAACTAGATCATACTTGTCCTATATTTGGGGAGTGGACTACAAAGGACTCAGCGGGAGTTTCACATCTGTGATCTACCACATGGCCTAGAATATAGGGTGCATCCGCAGGTAAACAACGTATAAGCACCACGCTTACACAATGTCGACCACTCACCCTATGTACATTAGAGCGAGCGCTATACAAACTTATGCTTGAATATAATGATAATCTAGCTATACTAAGCATATAATCAAAGTAAATGATGAACATGATAACTAGGAACATGAATAATATTAAGGACAATGTCGAATCAATTGTAGCAAACATATAAATAATGAAAGATACAAGAGGATACAAGGGGCTATACCAAGCCATGCTTCTTGACAAGATCAGGAATCCAAGTGAAGCTTGTGTCCCTCTAGATCTAGCCTAGTTAGCTATGCACTAGAATATGGTTGAGCTTTGAGGATTAGGGTTTCTAACTTCTCAAATGACTTGAATGATCAGGGTTAGGCCAGGGGGTGGTAGGGGTGAAATATATAGGGCGGAGCATCAATCCTGAGCCCTTGGATCAAACCGACTTAAAAGAACGTCATAGATGCAAACCCTAAGGCGGTGGAGAACCAATATTGCAACGGGGAGCTAACATGTGGGCACTAGGGGCTGGCCGGCCCCACCTATCATCCACCTCGTCTCTCCTTTGGTGGAATGCCTTCTGTGCCTTCTAGAGTCTTCGGAAGTTATTTTCATCGTGGGTAAGCATGATTAATTCTAACGTTTGAGTCCACCTTAACGGTTTTCTAGATAAATCCTACTGAAAACATATATTCACCTAAACTTGTGGAATTTGTTAGTTTAAACCCCTAAACCTATGTTAGTGATTCCTTTCATGCCTTTATACAAGTTATATTGATGGTTCATGATGTTTGTTAACTACCGTCAACAAACTACCCCAAGCTTAACCTTTGCACATCCCTGAGTAATGCTAAACTCAGCAGTGGATTAGGAGTTTCTCCGATGTTTTCACTCCTCAAAAGTACACATGCATTCAAACAAGAATTCTCCTCCTGATTAGAATAAACTGTTCTGACTTTCGAACTTACCCATATTACCTTCAATCATGGGGCTTTTTAGCCTTCACTTGGATCTTGAGCAATTGCAAGATAGAACGATCAAGTCAAGCACTATGTCTCAAGTTCTTTGCTCAACCATTATTCTAAAGTTTTTATAGGTTTTCAAAATAAAACTCAGAGCTTCCATTGTATGACACTCTCAAGTCTCTCAATATATGTGTTATTTGTGGATCCTCACCAAGGCAATAATGATGTTATGCCTTTCTTCTCCTACCACTAAGGCTTATGTGGAGCTCATAGGAGTGGAAATAGCATGAAAGAGCATACTTGCAATACATATATTGTAAAATCAAACCTCGGATGTAAAAAGAGTTGTCATACAATCAAATCAAGATGTGCATGTGTGTGGATATATGGTGGATATATATGGTGGCTAACATAATTCTACTATGTTGTTTGAAAACATATCTCTCTTTTGAAACTGAAAATATTTTTGCAAGAGAACATGGGCTATCTTATTCATTTCTCTCTCTTTTTAGGCGGACATCAGAGTACCCATTGTTTTAGATATCTTTGTTTTTCATCTTTTTCTCTCTCTTTTTTATGAATAACTTTTGCATAGCCCGTGCCTCTTCTCTGCAACAAAACTTTTAAGAGATAGCAACAAGAATTTGGAGTATTTATTTGAGGGAAAATCCTATCAAGCATATTTTTGGTGTTTAGTCCTAGTATAGGAGTAAATTTTTTTTGGGTGAATCTAGATGGAATGGCATGTTTTTGCGCCTATCCCCAGTGTAGGAGTAGTGCATATGCGGGTGGTGTGTGCGTGATCTTGATTTTAAGAGCATGTCAAACCTCTCATAAGGGTCAACAAAGCTTGACTATACTCAATACAAAACTAGCAGCATATATAAGTGAAAGTTTTCATAGCCTAAATATCGTATTTGGCTCTGATAGGAATTCAAGCTTTGTCATACTGGAATTCATCATGCATTATTTTTGTATTTTTTTAAAAGATAAATCTCTAAAACTTTAGTATCACTTGGAACAAGGTAAACAGTAGCTCAGACCTTCTCATATCATATCCATCAATTCAAGGCTAAAAACTAGGTACTTGAACAGAGCAACTATTCATCATTTCTATTCAAGAGATTATCCTTCAGAGTCCATTTTATTTATTCAGCTCTTAAAAATAGAAAACTAGATACACAGTTTTTATTTGGTTTTCATTTTTAGATCACACATTATTACTAATATATATATAAAGGATAAATTTTTATTTTATTTTTTGGTTATGCATCTTTTTTAACTAATATATATAGCAAACTTATAAATAGTAAAACAAAAGGGAAAGATACTTATCTAGACAGATGTGGGATACCCTTCCCCCAAGCTTGTTGTTGTTACGGTTTTTCTCAGAGTGGTTTCACCAACAGATGTCCTTCTCATCCATCAGGATGTTGGACTCCCTTGTGCAATAGATGTAGCAGTGGTTCAGGAAAATGTACTTCGGGTGAAACAAGATGAAGACGACTGGATGAACTTTCTCTTAATCATATCATCCTACAAAATACCAACAATAACACCAAAACTTGTGGAATGGATTAGGATAAAAGGGTTAGCGGTCTACCGTTTGGCGATTAGTTGTTCTTGGGATTGGAAATATTTTTGAAGTGGCAAAATTCTAACAGGATGTCTATCTCATATTTTTGGATTTTCTATATGCATGGTATTTTTATTTTTATGCCACCACAGTAAATATTTTTTAGGGTTTTTACACACCGTAGAATTATTCACATGGGGCTTAGGATTTTATAATGCAACAATAAAATTTTTATTTTTATTTTCTAAGTGCAAAGCAAATGCAGAAAAGTATATACTCTAAAGCAAAAATAATTTATGCAGTGCTAAAGAGTAGATATGGATAACTACCAATTTTACCTCCTAGCGAGGGTTTGGATTTTTAAGTCCTCCGGACAGGACTTTTGTCCAGTCTTGTTCATTCTTTGGGTGGATATGTCAATCCCGGAGATGGAGACCTTGATGGTTGCACCTCTTGTGATGGTGACTTTGATGAAGCCACCTTTTCCTTCCACACTTGCTTGGTTTGTGGACTTGATTTTGGTGAAGTAGATTCATCCTTCACAACTTCTACTTCTTCTTCCTCATTCTTGGGGAGTTGATTCCTTCGGTGTTGGGATGTTCAGCGTCTTCTCTTGGAGTGGGTCTTCTTTGGCTGTTCATAAATGATATAACTATTAAAATAGCAATGTACCTTTTGTCCAGGGAATTAGAAGTCGACTTGTTCAGATCCGCCGTAGATGATCGCATTGGTAGTGTTGAGGAACGATCTTCCAAGGATGACAGGTACACATTCTTCTTCTTCTCCCATGTCAAGAACCATGAAGTCAGTAGGGACATAGTGATCTTGTATTCTTACCATGATATCTTTCGCTATTTCCTCTAGAAATCAGATTGATTGGTCTGCCGTCTGTAATTGCATATATGTGGGGAGCAAAGGTTCATCGCCAAACAAATAGTCATACGTTACCTTAGACATTATGTTGACACCCGACCCAATGTCGCAGAAGATGTTGTGGAAGATTATTTGTCCAATGGTACACTAAATCGTTGGTACTCTAGGGTCTTCCTTCTTGGTAAGGAACGGTGAAGCGAGTATGTGGTCGTACTCTCATCGGAGTGTGTTGATCATCTTGACTGATTCTTCCTGTGGCTGCCTGTCCTTATTCTTCCTTCTTTGGTTGTTTCTCTTCTTTCATACTATTGTTTCTTCGGGCAGGAATGCCATTTGTGGATGACTAGGAGAGTGGTGTATACAATTCTTGAAAGTGAACTTCTCCTTTCTATCCTTGATTGTGAAGCAGATCTTGGCACTGTTCGCATAGATGATGGCTTTTGCGGTGCTTAGGAAAGGTCGGCCCAAGATAATGGATGCCCTTATATCACCACCTGTTTCTACCACCATGAAGTCTATGGGTACATACGACTGTCCCACGTGTACACAAATATCTTTAAGAATTCCCTTGAGGTAGCAGAGTGACTGATCTACAAGCTATAAACGCATGTTTGTGTACAATAGAGTATCTCCATTAATTTTATCATAAATTACCTTTGGCATAATGTTAACACTTGCCCTGAAGTCACATACAGCTTCATGGAAAAATATGAGGTTTAATAGCTATAGGGATGACAGGTCTTCCTGGATCTCCTTTCTTGATGGGTAGAGACTCATCTTTCCAAGCCCCTATTGATGGCTCTATGTAGTAGTATCCTGCATTGTGGACATCGATAAGATTTGTAGTTTCGAGATCTTCTGGTTGCCTCGAAATCTTGTCTTTATTTGTTGAAGGAACAATAGCCGCTAGCTGAGTTATTTGTGATTCTATCATTTTATTAAAGCTATGCTGGATTTTAATAGTAGAGGAGAAGCTATCCATTCTATTATTTATGTTTTCTAAGATTTTATCATTGGAAGCTAGTTTTCTAGATAAGCCCTCTATAATTTTAGCTTGGCCAGAAATTAACTCTCTTAGGGGTGGTTGATTATTGAAATTATTGTAATTATTACCTTGATAGTTACCTTGGTAGTTTAGGCTTTTTGCTGATTCCATCCTTGACTCTGTTGAGGACAAGAGTTGTTGTTGGTGGTGTTGTTGAAGTTCACATCCGCTTGTGTTTCAGGATAGTTGTTCCCTGAATGCCTAGTGTTTCCACACTCTTCACACGTCATGTGAGAATCATGAATATGCATGACTTCTTGCTTCTCATTGGCTCGGTCTTCAAGCCTCTTCGTGAGAAGATCCATCTTGGCAAATAACATATCTACCTCTTTGAGTTGATGCATACCTCCACCTCTCTTGTAGGTTTGAAAGCGTTCTTCATTCCATCCTTGGTTGGAGGCCATCTTCTCTATGAGAACTATTGCACCTGGTATTGTGAGTGATAGGAAAGCACCTCTAGCAGCTGCATCCATATTCTCATGAGTACTGTTCATCAACCCGTGGTAGAAAGTCTACATGAGTAGCCAATTCTCCATCCCATGATGAGGGCATTCTAAAATGTAATCTTGGAAGCGTTCCCATGCCTCTGAGACAGATTTGTCAGGTTGCTGTTGGAAGTTTGAGATTCTCCCACGTAGAGCATTGGTCTTGCCTGTGGAAAAGAACTTTGCTAGGAAGATAGTGGAGCAGTTCTCCCATATAGTGTTTCTATCTTTGCTGGCATAGAACCATTACTTTGCCTTCCCCAAAGTGAGAATGGGAAAAGGCGAAGTAGAATGGCATCTCTAGAAACTCCTTTGATGGTGAAAGTGCTGCAGATCTCCAAGAAGTATTAGAGATGAGCACTCATATCTTCATGTGCCTTTCCACAAACCTGGTTAGCTTGCACCATGTTGATGAGAGCTGGCTTGAGCTCAAATCCATTGTCTCTAACATTGATCGCCAGTCCAGTATGGATGTTGGCCATAGTTGGAGCAGAGAATTCATGGAGGGTCTTTATCAATAGCAAAAGGTGATGGGGAGCCACTGACACATGAGCAAGCAGAGAGAAACCATGCAGAGCAGATCCTGAACTCTCTCTGGACTTTAAAAGGTGAGGCGCTGGACCGGATGGTTGTGATCGAGGGCATGCCAATCAATTTGACCCTGCAATTGACAAGGAGAGAAAGTGATCAGTAATTTAAGGTGGAACATGTCGGTGTTTGTCCAGACTATTCCAAATATACAACCAAGTGGCCAGCACAATAAGGCTATCAACTAGAGAGTCGATATCCAACATATTCATGATGTAATGTAAACAAAACAAGCATATCGGCAATTATTATTTACTTAGTTACATAGATCTAACTTAGTTGATGATCATGAAAACATATGAAAGATGTAAGGGTAAACGTGTAAGCATGCATGCGAAAGACATACTAGCTTTTAACTAGGACAAAAACAAGTAAAAGCATATAAACAACTAGTACATCCTCAACAAAGCGGTCTATCGACTAAAATAACTGATTCTAGTGATCGTGTCATACGCCATAAAATCACTCATCCATTGGATACAAGTAAACCTACAAACAACTAGACTCAATCTATTGTACTGCCAACAGGTCAAGTCGTCTGATGCAGCATTGATGGTAGGACCCTAGATCAAAGGGTAGCAATCGATATATCTACTTATGTCACAAGGAAATCATGAAAGCATGTCATACACGTTAGAGCTCAGGCCATCGGCTAATTAGCCAATGGAGACATAGTAGGTGATTGATGCCATGCTCTTCTTAATAGATAGATCTACTAACTACCAATGTCTGATCTGACACACTATCAATAGATCGAGTTGTCAGATGCAGCATTGATAGTGTAGTCATATCGGATACTGGCGATCAATGGATATATCTCCTAATGGAAGACGACTTCAAACACCTGCCATGTACGATCAGGACCGAGATAGATTGGTCATTGAAATAGGATCTAACATTAGGAATGGAATTCAACCATGATAGTAATCAGTACACGATAGATCAGAACAAATAGGACCAAAGAATCTCAATCTAGATCATGCAATTGGTGATGTTGTATTAAACAACAAACTATCTAACACAATATCGATAACTTTGATTAATACCAACATTTACAAGAGATCAGCCGTCTGTTGCAGCCTTGTAAAAGTTGATACGAATCGATAACTAATCTACACCATAATTTGTAAGAGATCAGCCTTATAAAATTTGATTAAAGGTCTCAGCTTTCTTTTGTCTAATCTCGACCTTGGGGTCTTTACTTCTCGAACCAAATTTTGGTGTCAATAGTCTTGTCAGCCATGGCTTCAAAAACTAGTGTTAAGCTGTGGCTTGTCTAGTTGTCTTTTGATTCTAAAGCTAAAACTTTCTTGAGTTTAGCCTTAGTTCTCCTGAGTGGTGCTTCTAGATTTGTAACGTAGTTCGTCGGAAAGTCTAAACCAGTCATACATTACCCTGCATAAGATACAAAAGTAGATAGAAGAAGGGTAAGCCTGTTTGAGCTAGGGTCAATGGTTTCCTTGATCACATCAATAAGTACAAGTTTATCAATATTCTATGATTGCCTAGCTGCCTTCCCCAGCAACGGTGCTAGAAATGCTTGTTAGTATTTATTAACTTGTCACTTGTTTACATAGCCACCTAATGTTTGTTGACATTTCTTAACATCAGCTTTGCTAAGTTATCATCCCTAGCTATGATGCCAGAAATACTTGTTGGTACCATCTAGTGTCATTTCTAGAATGACGCTAAGAAGTACTTTAGTATTTTATGTGACTAGAAGAATGCAAATATGTATATGAAGGGATCTGCAAATGCACAGATAATTTACAATTGTAGCATTTCACTTGGGAGTATTCCAGGTATCGTTATTTATATTTTTGCCATAGGGAAGGATGGGTAGTTGGAATATATTGATAACTTATACATATAATCGAGAGATAAACCATAACCAAGCTTCTACTCATAACAGGGGTAAGTCATGGGGTATATGATAAATATATGATAAATGGTAAGCGATAATTGATCATTGATCACTCAGAGTACTCCTTTCTACAGCATTAGCATTGCTAAGTTGAAATTAGAGGAATAATTCCTAAGTCCTTAATTACAAGTCAAAGCATATGTTGGTTAGTGCAATTACACTTAGTAGTCATGACTAAGATCAATTTCATATCTACACATAAGGGATATTACTAAGGAAGATCAAGAACAAAGCATGTCTTCCTTCGTAACTAGATACTACTTGTCCTATATTATCGTTGATCCACCACTGCAGCAAAAAAGGAGAGACGAGGAAGCAAACGCACGTGGGCGGCTGGCCAAGGTGTGCGTAGGGCAGTGCCAGCGAGGGCAGCACGATGGGATAACAGAGGTAGGCAAAGAGACAAGACCAGAGAGCAGAAATAGAAAAGAACAAAGAAAACAACATGAGTGACCCGGCCAACTTTATTAACTTCGGGACAGGGCAGCGTGCTTTAGTGGCTTAGCAGATCAACAGGATGATGCGAGCAGCAGGCCGACCATCTTTCTTATTTGCAAAAGACAGCGGCCGCGTAGCAGCAGCAAGGATGCTCGCACAAGGCGTCGGTCGTAGGACACAGTGGCATGGACGGGACATCACATAGTTGCAATGCCAGGCGAGTACGCTGCACGCCAGGAAAATAAATGAAACCGTTGCGCTCTCTTTCTCTCGCCAGTTCATGCTTTCACACCATAACTTGAATTTGTGAAGCGGCCAGACGGACAGCTGTCGCGGGTACGTTACCAAATTATCCTAGGGACTAAAATGAGCCTATACGTAAACATGTCACTAGAGCAAGGCTATATATATATCATTCTATTTATTAATGGATTTTATTTTATTTATAAAAGTTGCTTTTCATGCTTAATCTAACAGAACAAACCATCCGCCATTTACTTGCTAGAATCATTATCGACATTCCTAAACATTTCTACGCACTGCGTAATTTAACTTGGGCATTGATTCGAGTCCACAAAACTGAGTCACCGGATTCACTCATTGCATCAAGTACGTTTTAAATAAAAAATCCAAGAAACTCGTTTCAAAAATTTGTCTTAGGCTTAAAGCACGGTGATAAACAAGCTCGTAACACTAGGGGTGTTACATTCAAGTCATTTGAGAAGTTAGAAACCCTAATCCTCAGAGCTCCATCATATTCTAGGGCATAGCTAGCTAGGCTAGATCTAGAGGGAGGCAAGCTTCGCTTGGATTCCTGATCTTGTCAAGGAGCGTGGCTTAGTATAGCCCCTTGTATCCTCTATTGTATCTTTCATTATTCATATGTTTGCTACAATTGATTTGACATTGTTCTTAAAATTATTCATGTTCCTAGTTATCATGTTCATCGTTTACTTTTATTATATGCTTATTATAGCTACATTATCATTATATTCAAGCATAAGTTTGTATAGCGCTCACTCTAATGTACATAGGGTGAGTGGTCAACATTGTGTAAGCGTGTGCTTATATGTTGTTTACCAGCGGATGCACCCTATATTCCGGGCCATGTGGTAAATCATGGATGTGACACTCCCATTGAGTCCTTTATAGTCCACTCCCCGAATATGGATATACAAGTAGGATCTAGTTACGAAGGAAGACAAGCTCTGTTCTTAATCTTCCTTAGTAATATCCCTTATGTGTAGATATGAAGTTGATCTTAGCCATGATTACTAGGTGTAATTGCACTCATCAATGTATGCTTTGACTTGTAATTAAGAATGACTTAGGAATTATTCCTCTAATATTCTACTTAACCATGCTAATGCTATAGAAAGGAGTACTCTGAGTGATTAATTATCATTGATCATTACTTATCATACCCATTTATCTCTTGTCTTACCCCTGTTATGAGTAGAATGTTGATTATGATTTACTTCTCGATCAATAGCATAAGTTATCAATACATGTCCTTACTAGACCTTCCTTGTGGTAAAAAAATATAAATAACGATACCTGGAATACTCTCGGGTAAAGTGCTATAATGGTATATTATCTGTGCGCTTGCAGATTCCTTTCATTTATATATATTCTTTCTAGTCACATGAAATATTAAAGTACTTCTTAGTGTCATTCTAGAAGTGGCACTAGGTAGTACCAACAAGCATTTCTGGCACCAACACTAGGGATGACAACTTAGTAAAAGATGCTAAGGAATGTCAACAACATAGGGTGACTACTTAAAACAAGTGACACGTTAATAAATACCAACAATGATGCTTCAGGGTCACCACCTCCCTCGCTAGTTTGGCTATCTGGGCTTTCCCTTAATCACCCAACCGAGAGAACCTCTCCCAGATGAATGCGGACTTGGTTGAAGAATTCTTCTAAAGATACTACAAGAATAAGACAGCATAAGTCTTAGCTTCATTTAGAATGAATCAACCAAAGACTCAGGGGCTAGACCCACCGGGTCCACTGTATGGCCCCAAGTACAAACCAAGGGTGATGTCCACCTGGTGTGACCACCATGCCAATGCTCAGTGGTTAGGACAACCGACGTGAATCATACCTCCAAGGTAGTGCTAAGGGAATCCCCAATTGAGATGCTCTTGGTCTTCATGGCGTCGGCCAGGGCACATAGCATGGAAGACAAACTGTTCGCCTGCTTCGTCATCCTATCCAGCTCTTCATAACCAAAGATAAGACAACACTGCTCCTCGACATTATCAAACAAGCCTTCGCCTTCGGCATCAAAAGCTTGCAATATTGGACCTTCCCCTACTCGATCGGTTTGAGATCTGAGAGGGACCAGTCAGATGTTGTCCACCTATGGAGGGGTGTCAACCCGCAGCAATACCCTCTCGAGGTCATCCCCTAGGAGAATCCCCAAAGATGACCCCGATGGGTCAAGCTCGCGAACTGGCTCAATGACAGGCTCTTTTCCTCAGGCACTCATATTGGGAACCCAAACAGGTTCACCCTACATAGGCCCTGCCTAGATCACCAGAGAAACATCTTCTCAAGCATCCTCCGAAAGCGGTGCACCTGTGTTGATACCAACCACGATGCCATTAAGGGTATCAGAGACCCAAATCATCTCTGAAATGCTCAAATCCTCACTCATGCTTGGGCGAACATCTAGAGTTGTGATTTTGTTAGCACTGGCTAACACGATCGCCTCGGGCAAACCCTCGGTTGATGAGAGCTTTGATCAGGAGCTGCGCCTAAAAACAAGCATTAGGAGCTCATCGCTCGATCGAAACAATAAGGTGAAGGAATTGAACTTACACATTCTCATCACTAGGAACATCCAGTAGCATAGGCTTCTTCACTCGCCTATGTGAGGTTCTAGAACTTTGCTTGAAGGGGACATACTCCACCTTTAGTAGAAAGTTCCTGATGATCAAGAATGTCCCGACTGATGGCTTGTCATCGGCAGGCCTGGGTGACCCCAAAGCCCTTGGCACTACGAACAACTCACGGTAATCCAAATCGACATACACTGAGGCCATAACTGGCTGAAGATTACTGATGTACCTAGCACCACTGATGCCTACGCTCAGCGTTGCCTCTTCTTCTTCTTCTCAGGGGCTCCATCCCCCTTATTGGTGCTTGCAGACTCTACTACAGCTCTGCGCCTCCTCGTCTACATGCCGAACCTAACACACTGTGACCAGCATGGCTTGGGCGAGGAACAACACAATAAGGCTATCGACTAGAGAGTTGATATCTAGCATGTTCATGATGTAATGTAAACAAAACAGGCATATCGGTAATTATTATTTACTTAGTTACATGGATCTAACTTAGCCGATGATCATGAAAGATGTAAGGGTAAACGTGTAAGCATGCATGTGAAAGACATACTAGCTTTTAACCAGGACAAAAACAAGTAAAAGCATATAAACAGGTAGTACGTCCTCAACAAAGCGGGCTATCGGCTAAAATAACCGATTCCAGTGATCGTGTTGTACGCATACAATCACTCATCCATTGGATACAAGTAAACCTACAAATGACTAGACTCAATCTATTGAACCGCCAATAGGTCGAGTCGTCTGATGCAGCATTGACGGTAGGACCCTAGATCAGAGGCTAGCAATCAATAGATCTACTTATGTCACAACAAAATCATGAAAGCATGTTGTACGCGTTAGAGCTCAGGCCATCGGCTAATTAGCCGATGGAGACATAGCGGGTGATTGACGCCATGCTCTTCTTAACAAATAGATCTACTAACCGCCAATGTCTGATCTGATAAGCTATCAACAGATGGAGTCATCTAATGTAGCATTGATAGCGGAGTCATACCAGATACTAATGATCAATGGATCTATCTCCTAGTGGAACATGACCTCAAACACCCACCATGTACAATTAGGACCGAGATAGATTGGTCATTGAAGCAGGATCTAATGTCAGAAATTGAATTCAACCATGATAATAATCAGCAGACGATTGATCAAAACAGATAGGACTAACAAATCTCAATCTAGATCATGCAATTGGTGATATTGTATTAAACAGTGAACTATCTAACACAATATCGATAACTTTGATTAATACCAACATTTACAAGAGATCAGTCATCTGTTGCATCCTTGTAAAAGTTGATACGAATTGATAACTAATCTATACCATGATTTGGAAGAGATCAATCATCTGTTACAGCCTTACAAATAACAATACAGATCGATAACTAACTTATACCGTGACTCACAAGAGATTAGTCATCTGTTGCAGCCTTGCAAGTAACAATATAAGTCATGACAGATACTCACAAACAAGCCAGAGGTCAGGTCATCCGATGCAACCCTGCTTGCTCGAGGAATTAAAGGTACTGGATTTGTTTGATCGATGTGAGATGTCCATTACAATCACCGGGGTTCAATATTTATATCTAAGGCCAGACTACGAGTCCTAGTCGGATAAGACCGGTTATGACAACTTGGAAAACTGAACAAAACTTCCTAATCTAAGATAACTTGGACTCCAATCTTTCCCTTCTACAGAGTTCGACGTGTCTTCTTACTCTATACCTTGCTGATCCTGCCGATAGGGCTCATTTCCTGATGTCGCCACTTCACTAGTTGGTCTGGCAATTTATTTAGCCAATTTGATTAGAGACCTTAGCTTTTCTCGATAATTTTGTAGGGACTTCCTATCTTGGACCAAATTTCTGTGTCAACACATGCCCCCCCCCCAATTTTGGGACAAAGGGGATTTTATTCTAAAATTATTCTCTACGCTATCTTGAGGCCATTGATGTGTCTTCAATAGGGGCCAAGTACTTTACCCTAGGGCTCTTGGTTCTATTTCTTTCCATGCTCTTGGTTGTTTGCATGCTTCATGCATATGCTACTTCTTTGTTGGCATCCTACGTTCCAAAGTTCCATGGGTGCACTATTGCTTCATGGGTGTTTTGATTCAGCTCCTCTATTCAACTATAAATGTTCACCTGATCTTGACGAGAACAACTCAACATTCCAACCATGTTCTTGCTTCCACTCCTCTGAGTGCTCTTGGCTTTGTTAGATCCCCCTTGGACCAATGCTTCACTATGAAAACCCCTGGTGGCTAGAAGAATTATTGTGTTTAGGGAGATTGTGTCGCCCATTTTAGTGCCTTGTTAAGCAAGGGAATCAATCGCCGTGGCTAGAAGAATTCTTGTGATATTACCTAAGTCTTCTCACCATCGATATGAGGTTGTTCCAGTGTTTGCAAGGTCTTGAATGTGTGGACACATTCCCCTTATTTGCTCTACCTATGCCAAGAAGCCTACGAAGTTGACCAATGCACTCTTGATGGATAGGTCTATCTTCTTTCCCCCCTGATACTACTTCCATCTCTTAGCCGATGCGACCCACTTTTTGGCCTTATGGGGTTTAGTCTCACTTCAATCCAACAAAGTCTTCTTGGGCTAGCTAGTTGGTTTTGGGTGTAACCCTTTTTGTAACAATCCTCTGGGATCCGAGGTATCATAATTATGGAAAGTAATAAATTTTGAATCTGTTGCGTCTCCTAATTCTTCACAAATTGTCCCCTTGATCTCTGGAGCGACGATTCTTTTCCATAACCAATTCTGATTGTGCAGCCTCAAGGATGTCTATCGTCATGTCTTTTGGGCTATAAATATGGGCCATGGTCATGGATGAGAAACCAAACTGCCACATCTCGATTTTCTAGTTTCCCGAGCATGAACTGCTCCTTTCATCTTCCGATCCAAAATCATCATCTTTTCCGTAGAGATGGAGAATGGCAAGCGACCTGCTGATGGGATTCCTGATGAGTTCATGCCGCCACACTAGCGTTCTCATCTCCAAGAGTAAGGACGAACACGGTTTTGTGATCCTTGAGCGGTTTAGTCTAATCTTTCATATCTGTAGGGCCGATTCGAATGGCGGTTTCCTTCCTCGCATGATCATTGGTCCCAGTGATGTGTAGGTGGTGGCTCCGTAAACCCCTTCATGAGATCCTCCAATTCCCATGGGAACATCATCCACTGACATCTTTAGGAGAGAGATGAGGCCTGAGCGTGGTATTCCAATGCGGCTCACGACCTTGGGTGCATGGATTTCCATCTGAACGCTTTATAGGATGCGCTCATCATCTTAGAGAATAGGGCCAACTCTGCTTAAGCAAGGTTGGTCAAAGCTAAGGCTATAATCATGGGTGAGATTTCTTGTGGTGACTTCTCTTTTCACAATCCTAAGTTCACAGATCTCTGATTGTTTCTCCTTTGAATTCATCGGCCTTGTTAGCGCAGCTTGAAAGTCTTCAACTGGCTATAGATTATGCGATAGGATTCATCAATGCTAGGGGTGCTATACCGGTAACCCATCTGCGTGACGTCCCAAATCGTGTTAGGGAGATTGCTCTTCATGGCGTTCGTCATGGTGCCGCTATTGCCTTGGCCGTGGCGCAAGTTTGCTCTGGATGCGAGCTTCGACTTCTTCCCCATGGTTTTCCTAAAGATCATGAGAGCCTGATTGAGGATTTCTCTAATGCCGCCTACACCAAAGCTTTCTCTTCCCTGGTCGGAGACATTGTGAACAAAGTGTTTCTCGCCCTTAGATTGTAACAGAGAAACTGGCGAATAAATCTTTTTTGTTTGGGGGCGACTTTCCCTATGCAAGGTGGACTTCCCCCCTCTTTTTTATTTCTGCACTATAGGCGATGCATACCGCACTGGCTTTCACCTCATAGGCTGAGTTCATGATTCCTTATTTTTGTCCTAAAGGCGATACTTTGCTAGTACCGACTGTAAAAGCTCGATTGGAAATTCAATCAGCTAATTCAAGCATCGACCTAAATACTGGGACAATACTTCTTGAAATGCTTTCCATTGAGTGCTCTATTGAACTCCTCTCCTTCTAGCATTTCATAGAAGTAAGCATTGCCAGGTATGCATCGAGTAATTCGATAAGGCCCGTCCTAGTTAGGCGACCATTTGCCATATGGGTTGTCTTTGGTCCTGATTGACAAGATTAGTTTCTAGACTAATTTGCCTTCATGGAACTGCTTGGTTTTGACCTTCTTATCATAGTACTTGGGGTCATTAGTTTGTTAGCTTCAATGTTCTCCAAAGCACAAAGCCGATGACAATTTAGATCTTCCAGATCATCCATTATTAGAACTTTATAATCATCTGCCGTTAGATTTTCTTGAGACTTAATATGTCGCGATCTAGTCCTGATCTCCCAAGGAAGAACGACTGCATGTCCATAAACTAATTTGTAAGGAGAGCACTTAGTTGATTCGTGGCATGCCATCTGGTAGGCCCATAATGATTCATGCAATGTTAAGTGTCACTTCCTTAGCTGGTCGATTATCTTCTTCTTGATTAATTTAATCAATGTCTGGTTTGATGCCTCTGCTTGTCCATTGTCTTGGGCATAGTAGGGAGAGGAATTTAATAACTTAAATCCTGTACCAGCAGCAAAACTCTTGAACTCCTCAGAAATGAACATCACCTCTTGATCAGTAGTAATAGTTTGAGGGATTCCAAACCGATAAATAATATGCTCCTAAACAAAGTTAATCATGTTTTAGGATGTCACCGTCTTTAGTGGGACTGCTTCAACCCACTTGGTGAAATAATCCTTGGCCACCACTACAAACTTATGGCCTTTGCTAGATGGCCGATAAATTTGACTGATTATGTCAATTCCCCAACCTCTGAAAGGCCATGGTTTGATTATAGGATTCATGACTGATGCTGGTGATCTCTGGACATTACCAAATCTTTGGCAATCCTGACATCCTTTATAATACTTGAAATAATCTTCCAGCATCGTTGGCTAGAAATACCCTGATCTTTGGATAATCCATTTCATTTTATAGGTCGTCTGATGCGGTCCACAAACTCCTTCGTGGACCTCACCCATGAGGACCTTATCATCCTCTTGATTTAGGCATCTGAGTAACACCCCATCAATCGTCTTATAGTATAGCTACTCATCCAATAGCACATATTTGATTGACTTATACTGGAGCTTTCTAGAGACCTTCTGCGATGGATTCCCGAGATAGTTCATTATTTCTTCCCTCTAGTCATTGGCAATGACTTTATTGTTGAGGATCTCTTGATTTTGTTGATAACCAGAAGCACTTTAAGCTAGCCGATTAGCCTCTTGATTTTGAGCTCTTGGGACATGCCTGATGGTGACCATAGGGAACTCGTCGATCAAGCTCCAACATTTCTCATAGTAACTCCTCAACATGTCATATTTACATTCGTATAGGCCGATCAACTGATTAACCACCAACTGAGAATCTCCAAAGATTTCAATTGCATCGGCCTTTACTTCTTGAAGGAGTTGAAGCCCCTTAATAATGGCCTCATATTCAGCTTGATTATTGGTAGTCATTAGTTTGATAGTATATGCGAATTCAAAACTTGACCCTTAGGGCAAAATGATAATGACGCAAATACCACCACCCTGCTTACAAGATGAGTCATCGAAGAACAAAGTCCAAGGCATCGGCTCTACATAACCAATACTAGGTCCATGATGATGAGTCACAAAGTCGGCCATTATCTATCCCTTAACTGCTCTAGCTAATTCATATTTCAAATCAAATTCTGACCATGCAAGAATCCATTTTCTGACTCTCCCATTTAGAATTGGCATTGACAATATATGCTTGATTACGATGGCTTTAGATACCACAGTATACTCGGCCGATAGCAAATAATGCCACAATTTGGTGCATGAGAAATATAGGCATAAGCATAACTTTTCCACAGGAGAATACCTTATCTCTGGGTCCAAAAGCTTTCTACTTAGATAGAAAATGTCCCATTTCTTTCTCTCAAACTCTTGCATCAGGGCTGACCCAATTGTATGGTTATCAGCTGACACGTACAATTTAAAGGGCTTGCCAAGCTATGGAGGGACTAGCACCGGTGGAGCTTTCATGTATTCCTTAATCTCATCAAATGCTTTCTGTTGTATGTCGCCTCATTTAAATTCTTGATCAGCTTTTAGCTTCAAAAGGGGAGAGAACGGCAACATCTTTCTTGATAGATTTGAGATAAATCACCTGATAAAATTAATTTTGTCGATCAAAGATTGCAGTTGGGTCTTATTTGTTGGCGGAACTGCTTCATCGATAGCCTTCATACTTTTCTGCCCAACTTCAATCCCCCTTTCGTGCACCATGAAACCTAAGAATTCTCTGGCTAATACTCCAAAAGCACATTTGTTTGGGTTCATCTTCAAGCCATGTTTCCTTGTGAACTCTAGAGTTTCTCGTAGATCAGCTAGGTGCACTTTATAACCTTTGGATTTCACAACCACATTGTCGATGTATATCTCAATTATTCTACCGATCAACTTATGGAAAATGTAATTCATAGCTCACTGATAAGTTGCATCGACATTCTTCAAACCGAAAGTCATGACTACCCACTCATATAATATAATGGCTCGAGGACATCTAAAAGCAGTTTTAGGGATATCATCTTCGGCCATAAAAATCTGATTATAGCCTGCATTGTCGTCTATGAAGCTGATAACTTTGTGTCCTGATGCTACATTTACTAATAGATCAGCTATTGGCATTGGATAACCATCCATAGGTGTAGCTATGTTTAGGTCTCTAAAATCAATGCAAACCCTCAGTTTGCCATTTTTCATAAGCACGGGAACTATATTTGAAATCCACTCGGCATATCGATATTGCCGAATGAAATTGGCTTCATATAGCCTTGTGATTTCCTTTTTAATGTCTTCAAGCAACTCGGGTTTAAACCTTCTTGGGGTTTGTTTAAATGGTCGATACCCATCTTTGATAGGTAATCGATGTTCTATGATCGATCGGCTAAGACCGACATCTCATAATACTCCCAAGCAAAACAATCTTGATACTTGTTCAAAAGATTTATTAATTCTTGCTTATACTTAGGATCTAATTTAGCACTTACATACGTCAGCCTATGCCTATCACTAGGTCCAATATTGAATTCTTCTAGTAAATCGGCCGACGTAAACACTTGTCCTAACTTTCCTTCAGTGTCGTCGATTGAGGAATCCATTAAGACACATTTTTAAAGCCGATTGCTTGGATCAACTATTGACATTCATTGCCAATTCTAATGATGTCTTCCTTCACTACTTTGCTACGTAGGCACTGGCGTTTCCCTTGTTCATATTTTGAAGATGCTTCAAGCTCTGCTGGTTGAGAGGATACCAAATTAATATTAGCTGATGGTATACCCTTATCGGTTGTTTGCTTGACGCGCCATGTCTAAGGTCTGTTATTCTTTTGAGCTTCTAATTCTCTATTCCTTAGATGTTGAACTCTTCTTTTCTAGCTCCTCGTCAGATCTCTTGGACACCATTGGCTCTCTTGCCAAACATACTCCTTCTCTTCATCATGATCAGCCCAATTTTGATCATGGGCACGCTTGCCTAACCGATCATGAACTCCTTTATTTTATGCGTTGGTCCATGCTGTTAGATTGATAACTCAAACACTCATGGATGGACCGATGGGTGGATTGAGATTGCTTGAATTCTGCATACTGATTATTGCACTCTAGGCAGTTACGTCTTGTGGGTAGTTTCAATCCTTCGTTCCAACAGTGCCTGAAGAAAAGACAATTCCAATGTAACTCTGCTTGTTCCCTTTCGTACCTTTCTTCTTCACACCGATGCTCATATTCTTCTTCTTCAAGCCAACGCTGATAGTCCCTCTCCTTCTAGCATTGCCACTTGTTAAACAAGATCCTAGAAGTGACCCAAGGATGTAAAGCACCAGCTCAGGATGTCTCACCCTGTTCGTATCGACTCTTTTGTTGATCACATTGCTTCTTAGCTTCTTTATACTCATTAGCCAATATTTGCACTTTGAGGTCAACTGACCCATCTTCTTTGGCCTTGGCCGACGTCAAGACCTTCGTCTTTCCTTTAGCCAACTAGAACTCCACCATGTACACCCCTAGGAAAGGATGCTTATCTATGTCTATCGTTGGTTTCTTAGCTGGCTCAAACTTGATCCTCCCTTGCTCGATGGCCTTCTGAAAGTGGAAGCAGAAGATCCTACACTCATTGGTACTATGGTTGGTAACATTATGGAACTTGTAGTATTTCTTTCCTTTAAGTTCTTCAGCCAAAGGGATCACATGGTTTGTAGGTAATCTCAACTGTTTCTTCTCTAGAAGTAAGTCGAAGATCCTGTCGGCTTTCTTGACATTGAAGTCATAGGTCTTCTCCGACTCCTTTACCCATGGACAAAATATAGAAGCCTCACCCCATGTCCATTCAGCGATTGCGACTTCTGAATCATCCCCATTGGAGTCTACATCATAGGGATCAATCACAGCAGTTGTACTCTATAAATACTTCTCTTTGCATAGGGTCCAGTGCTGACTCTCGAAGGTAGACACTCTTTGAACTAAATGTGCCAAGCTTTCAAACTCCTAGCCATCAACTTTCTCTCTGATCAATAGAGACATCCCTTGAAGGGCCAATTCAACCAATTGGCCATCAGACAGGTTCAATGAATAGGAATAGCTCCTCACTTCTCTAAATCTTTGGACGAACTGAGAGCATGACTCATTGTTCTTCTGCCTCATGCTTGTCAAATTAGTAATCCTCTTCTCACATGTCCCACTGTAGAAATATGCATGGAACTTGTTTTTTAGGTCGGACCACCTAGTGATTGAGTTTTGTTCTAGTGATGAAAATCAACTAAAGGCTAGTCTAGACAGGGACAAGGGAAAGAATCTAACTTTGTGTGCCTCCTCAATAGATGCTTCTCCAAGCTAAACGAGATAACGGCTAATATGCTCCATGGTTGTCATCTCATCTACCCTGGTGAATTTGGAGAAATCTAGGACTCTATAGCATGGTGGGAGTTGCACAAGGTCATACCACATAGGGTATGGGTGCTGGTAAGAGCCAACTTGTCCTTTAGGCTTCAGACCAAACTGACTTTGCATCATAGCAGTTATCTGGTTGACAAACTCTTCAGTATCCATGCCGATGACTTCTTGTCTCGGCTACCCTTGAGCCTGAGCCTAAGATCCTTGTACTTGGACTTGTTGATTCTGAGCCGGAGACTGCTAGAGTTGCTACGCATTATAATTACAAGGGTTCTGATACCTAGGATGTGGCATAAGCTCATATGTACTGGCATCAAAAACCAAGTGGTATACCTCTAGGTAGTCGATCTGGGCATTGTGAGTTGTATCCTTGCAATCGACTATTGAAGTAATTAGGATCGACGTTCCTAATGATCCTTTGCACTGAGGAAGCAATTCTTTGGGGCAACTAAGGTGTTTCATAGGAAGTACTGAATCTTCCCTGAGCCAGCCGTTGGACAACCCGCTAAGTGGTTGGAGCAGTTGGCTGTTGGACTATCTGTGTGACAGGGGCACTCAGTGATTACTGTGCTAGTGGCTACCCCCTATCATCTGAGCTTGCCCCCCTATTGTTGGTAAGGCTTGACCTTTCCCCCCTACTATTTATAGGGTCTAATCTTAAGCCTATCCACCTGGAAGCCACTTCACTGGTGGCTGCTAGAAATGCCCACCATTCGGCTGTTGACTAGTACTAGGTATGTTGCTTCCTATAGCCGAAGAATTCAAGCCATTAGAGTATGCTGGCCCAACTTGATCAACTGGCGCTCCAAAGAAAATCACTTTCATAACATTGCCCATCATGTTAGCCAACACCTTATTGTGGTTTGTGAAGGCTTCATGGATAGTCTTGAGGACCAAATGAGCAGTGGTCCTTGCTTCAACATCTTTGCTTTGACCATGCAGGAGAATGCTTGGCAAGGGAGTCTTCTGAACAACTAAATCACGCATTCTACTGTAAGACAGTAGACACTTTTGTCTGAATTCCTCTGTTGCTTGCTCAATGAGTGCCTTCTGGTCATCAGGCAAGTCTTCAATGTTGACCTTAAGGATCGTCTGATTATCCATGCTGACAATTGTGGTTCATTTCCTGATCAAACAATTGTTGTCCCACTTGGCATGCTAATCTGTGTTGACGACAAAAGGTGATAGGGAGCCGTTGACACTAAGCAAGCTAAGAGAAACTGCATGGAGTAGATCCTGAGCTCTCTCTAGACTCTAAAAGGTGAGGCGTTGGATCGGATGGTCGTGATCGAGGGCGTGCCAGTCAATTTGACCCTATATTTGACAAGGAGAGAAAGTGATCAGTAATTTAAGGTGGAACATGGCAGGGTTTGTTCAGACAGTTCCAAATATACGGCCAAGTGGCCAGCACAATAAGGTTATCAACTAGAGAGTCGATATCCAATATGTTCATGATGTAATGTAAACAAAATAGGCATATCGACAATTATTATTTACTTAGTTACATGGATCTAACTTAGCCGATGATCATGAAAGATGTAAGGGTAAACATGTAAGCATGCATATGAAAGACATACTAGCTTTTAACTAGGACAAAAACAAGTAAAATCATATAAACAGCCAGTACATCCTCAACAAAGCAGGCTATCGGCTAAAATAACTGATTCCAGTGATCGTGTCGTACGCCATACAATCACTCATCCGTTGGATACAAGTAAACCTACAAATGACTAGACTCAATCTATTGTATCGCCAACAGGTCAAGTAGTCTGATGCAACATTGATGGTAGGACCCTAGATCAGAGGGTAGCAATCGATAGATCTACTTATGTCTCAATGAAATCATGAAAGCATGTCGTACGCGTTAGAGCTTAGGCCATCAGCTAATTAGCCAATGGAGACATAGCGGGTGATTGACACCATGCTCTTCTTAACATATAGATCTACTAACCACTAATGTCGGATCTGACACGCTATCAATAGATCGAGTCGTCTAATGCAACATTGATAGCGAAGTCATACCGGATACTAGTGATCAATGGATCTATCTCCTAATGGAACACGACTTCAAACACCCACCATGTATGATTAGGACCGAGATAGATTGGTCATTGAAATAGGATCTAATGTTAGGAATGGAATTCAACCATGATAGTAATTAGTAGACGATAGATCAAAACAGATAGGACCAACGAATCTCAATCTAGATCGTGCAATTGGTGATATTGTATTATATAGCGAACTATCTAACACAATATCGATAACTTTGATTAATACCAATGTTTACAAGTGATCAGTCGTCTATTGCAGCCTTATAAAAGTTGATATGAATCGATAACTAATCTATACCATGATTTGTAAGAGATTAGTCGTCTGTTGTAGCCTTACAAATAACAATACAGATCGATAACTAACTTATACTATGACTCGCAAGAGATTAGTCGTCTGTTGCAGCCTTGCAAGTAACAATATAAGTCATGACGGATACCCACAAACAAGCCGAAGGTTAGGTCATCCGATGCAGCCCTGCTTGCCTAAAGAACTCGCTGAAATCTACTCTACTCCTACTCCTAAGGGGTGGCTGGAGCCAAAAAAATAAAGGTACTAGATTTGTTTGATCGATGTGAGATGTCCATTACAATGGTCAAAGTTCAATATTTATAACCAAGGCCTGACTACGAGTCCTGGTCGAACAAGACCGGTTATGACAGCTTGGAAAAACGAACAAAACTTCCTAATCTAAGATAACTTGGACTCTAATCTTTCCCTTCTATGCAGTCCGACGTGTCTTCTCGCTCTATGCCTTGCTGATCCTGTTGATAGGGCTCATTTCCTGATGTCGCCACTTCACTAGCTGGTCTAGCAATTTATTTTGCTGATTTGATGGGAGACCTAGGCTTTTCTCGATAATTTCTTGTTTGTAGGGACTTCCTGTCTTGGACCAAATTTCTATGTCAATAGGCACGTCCTGGCCAAGGGCACACCGGTAACCTAAAAGCTCCCTTGGCGCCAGGAATCCCCCAACCACCAGATTCTTGATGTCCTCATCCATTGCCGTCGACACCTCCCACAGAGAATTAGGGATGGGACTCTGTCCCCCTTGCCCTTCGAGCTCATATCTTCTTCACCTACTGAACTAATGGTTTTGGTTTTCTTGGCTAGGGTCATTCTCGGCGCCATCACTGTGACTGCCGAGAGCGGGATCTAGATGTGACGATGTCTATAGGGTCAAGGTAAGTAGATGAGCGAGAACTACCACTTTTGTTGATGGCGGCAAAGGGATAGACCATCTCCACCCTTGGCTGCTTAAAAGGGTGGCTAATATTAGTGTAAACCCTTATGAACCCTTGGCCTAAGGGCCAAAATTGCTAGTAAAACTAGGTGGACCAACATTTGGGCTCCACCAAAGCCAGGTGTAGCCCACCAAAGCAGCTTCTAGAGTCGGTGGTTCTGGCCCAAAACCACAAAAGCCAAACCTTGCCATCTCTAGAGTAAGGGGGTGTTTAGGAGGGTCGCTAGCCGATCCAAAAACCTCTGGTCTCGAGGCTACATAAATCTCTTGAATGTTCGAATAGGCTTGAAGTACCTTATTTCAATGGATGTGTGCCCCTTTGTGGGAAACCAGAAAACTAGTTAGCCCATGTCTGCAACCAAAGTATGAGCTCTTGGAATCTAGGAAAAGAGTTTCATGACATGCCCCAATTGGTCAAGCTTTATCCTGCCACTTCAGGATAGCGGACGATCACCTGTTCTACCCGTTATTAGCTCGATAGGATAGCATGCACCACAACCCTAGAGGTTTACATGCATTCACTATTCACCCAAGTGATCCTTGAGCATTCAGGATCACTAGCTTCTAGAGCCACGAATGACCGCACTTGGTCGGAGTAAATTTTAAGATCGGATCACCTGCATAACACGTAGTTATACTAACTACCCATCAAGTCGGGAAGGGGGGCCCGTAAAAATGCAAGGTCGGTTCGACTAAATGAAATTACTCACATCACCCAATTAAATTAGGACACAGGTAGTAGTATTCAAAATCAATAAAAAACATCCTTTTTTCGATTAAACTTTGCTGCATTTTACATTAATAGGCTTACAGTAACCAAAACCTATCAGAAACTGCTACAATTATGATAGCCTTGTGAGTGCTGGATCTACTATCGGCACTCAAGCGATGGACACCTCATGAAGCAGAGAAGTCGGACGAAGATGCACGATGACCTTCACCTCGCCTCTGAGCCTTCATGAGTACAGATGACTCCTAGAAGATGCCTCGGGGAGTTCTACCTCATGGAGCATCCTCTAGCATCCAAGAGGAGGAGCCCCAAGAGGAGGATGGCTTGCAACATCTTCTATGGCATCGGGAAGGAGCGAACGACATCGATTCGGTAGCCTCAAGCCTCCAAATCGATACACGAGAGCACCCAAGTCAAGATTTATGGGGCAAAAGGTTTCTCGGTAACAGCAGGACACCTTTTGCCCCCTAGGATTTCCTACATATATTTTGATCTAGAGATCTCCTGCACGTCAATCATCGATGAGCTCGGTTGCCATGTCCTCGATGGCCTGGGCCACCAATGGTATTGTTCCTCCCCATCTTCATGGAACTTCCTCTAACATCCAAGGAGAATGGCCACCGCCAGGCCACCGTGGAACCCAATCTTGAAAGCCTTCTCCTAGTGACGGCGCAACCACCGAAGAACGCCATGGACCATGGCGCACGGGGTTGAATCACCACTCTCATGCTAAGTCTGAGGCTAGGGGATTTAGGGAAGAAAGGAGGGGTGAGACTCACTGGCCTCCCTACCTCATGCTTAAATAAGCGCCCTAAGGATGGTAGTGGGAGAGTTGGTGGTTGGCATTAAAGGCAGACTCAGTCATCGAGAGGGTTCCACACAGTAAAAGCATGGGAAACAGAATGGTTCAAGTTCCTAGGCACCACTATCCTTATCTTTACAAGATTCAATGACGCGCAACAATGCGTTCAAATGGGTGGGAAACTTCCACCTAGAAGAATCCTGAAACTCAAGAAGGCATTACTGTCGGCTAGTGCGAATGCTCATAGTCATCCCGATGCTTAGGACCCTCTGATCGTATTCAAACATCTTGGCACCCGAGAAGTGTTCGTCGGGACCTATCGTACCCGAACGTTATAGGGACCCTGGCACCCAAAGGATAGAATAGCTCCATGAGCCCATCATTAAATCCCATGGGGGGTACTGTTAGAGATATGGGCCCGAGGTACCCTCACCGACCATATATCTAGCCCATTGATGACCAAGGATGAAGCCCACAGGGATTCGGTGTGACCATCAACTTGGCGATCACGACATATTAAGGATATCTGCTGCCATCGTAGCCATGGTAGGATATAATTGATCTGTTGAAACAAACTAGGAATCCAATCTGTAGTGTCGATTGCCCTCGTTGTAACCCAACCCCTCTGCCTATATAAAGAGGGGTAAGGACTCTATAATCATCATGTCGACCATGACATCATTCGCCATTCCAATCTATCTCGTAGCTAGGAGCAACAACCCCTGTAACCAAGCATATGAATACAAGAGCAGCCGCACTACTGGAGTAGGGTTTAGCGCGCTACCATGCCCCAAACTAGTATAAACCCTTATGTCACGTGTGCTACCATTTGGATCTATCTACATGATCACATTGCTTGGCATTGCTAGAGCTAAACAATCTGACACCTGGAGCCCTTGAAGATGGACATAGAGCTCCAGAACCTGCAAGACATGGAGATAGCCATGTCTTTGGCTAGGGTGTATGAACAATGTCTTGTGGTGATCGTCGACTCCAACAAGGAGCCAATCACCAAGCCGGCGCTGAGGGTGCTTCCCTTGAAGGCACCACCTTCGACACTGACCCCGACAACTATGACAACAACTTCTTTAACAGCTCTCCCATGCCTGTTCAAGCATCTCACTGCTGAGGAGATGGCGGAACATTGATGTTCTAGGCTCTGCTTCAACTGCGATGAACCCTTCACGCATGGCCACAAGTGCAAGCATCTATTTGACATCACGACCGTGAATGACAACAACAACAACAACAACAATGATGAAGCTGACGTCAATAATAGCCTCCTCATGATGATTGGGACTAACCAATCTCTGGTCCTAGGTCATCCCCCAATGTACCTAACAGGGGTGGTGTCTGAGACAGGCGTCCACATCCTCGTCGACAAGGGCGCCACACACAACATCATTGACATCAATGTTGCCTACCTCATTGGCCTCCAGGAGTAGTGGATCAACACCACCATACATGTTGGTAGTCTCACCAAGGTTCCCTGCCATGCCGTAGCCTTTAGTGTACCACTTCGCATCGACGCCGACATCTTCTACATTGATGCCTACCTTCTCAACATAGGCAATGACGTCGACATCATCCTCAGCACACCTTGGTTGGCTGGCCTTGGCCACCTCACCTAGGACTTTTCAACCATGCAGCTCTAGTACATCCGCAATGACCACCCCGTCACCTTCACCACCATGTAGTCCGACGCACCCCGGCCATCGTCTGCGCCCTACTAGCACCACCACCCATCCGCTGGGCCCAAGAGGAGGCACTCCCACCACCTCACAGCATCTTGAGCAGGGCGAGTCGAGCTCGCCATCCCAATGCCCTCAACTACATCGACATGACCAACATCATCTTCGAGCACCTGAGCTAAGCTTCACTTCGACAACGCGAGCTCCGCACCATCGCCATGGCCATAGCTGATGGCATGGTCGCCCAGGCTTGGTCACTTGACCAAGGCCTCTTCTTCGATAGTCAACTATACCTTCCGGTGGCATTGTCGCTTCTACCTGACCTTTTGCAGGTTCTACGCCAAGGCGGTTCCGCCAACATGGAGCTCTTGGCCCTCGCGCCCACCTACCACCGATGAGGGGTCAACACAATGGAGTTCCCACAAGCATCCTGCTTGGTTGCCCATGGTTATAGGGGCACCCCATAACATCAGCAATGGTTGTCTTCCTCGACAACCTAAGCCGTCAACTTGTTCACGTCGACAGCGTCCACATCGCCCTTCGACCTGGCTCCAACAAACACCATCTTTCGCCAGGCGAATTCGACTTGGGCTCTGTCGATATTTGACCACCGATAGCCTGCCACGGGGGTACCTGGGGCAGTATGTTTGGGCTTCAGCGTATGCAGAACTCGACGGTTAATGCAAGAGACAGTCGATTTATCCTGGTTCGGACCCTCAATCTTTGATCGAGTAATAGCCCTATGTCCAGTTGGCGTTAGCCTTTGCGTTGGATTGATTGTAAAGTGTTGTGTTGTAAAAATCATGTCTCTAGGAACCCTGCCCTCCTTTATATAGTCAGGAGGTCAGAATCCTAGTCGGTTTATAATGAGAGTTCCTAGTAGAATTACAGAATAATAATACTACTAAGATTACATGGGAAGAATCCTAGTTAGACTAGATCTTCTCCCTCCCTTGCGGTGTATCCTGTGGGTCCCGCATCAACAAGCCCCTGAGCACTTCATGGTTGAACTCTAAAAGCCTTGTTTTGTTCCTCTAGGTCTTGTCGAGCAGGAACAAGCATCGCCCGAGTGCTTTCTTGAGTGAAACCATGTAGCGCTTCTTGGGATCTTCGAGTGGTGTGTGCTTTTTTGAAGAAAAAGTACATCCATCTAGGTGTAGCCCCCGAGCCTCTTGCTATTTGGAACAAGGAACTGGAGGGTCCTGAATCTTATGTTGTTTGAAAACTGCTATCTTGAAGAAGTCCTCTGAGTGATGTGCGCTTTTTTTGAAAAAAGTGCACTCACTGAGTGTAGCCTCTAAGCCTCTTGCTATTTGGAACAAAGAGTTGGAGGGTCTTGAATCTGAGTTGTTCAAAGAATTGAAAACCTCTCCTATTGTAGCCCCGAGCATATATCCAGGTTCTTTTATTCAGAAAGAACTCGGTTGCAGGGTCTTAGCATATTCTCTAGTAGTCTTCTGTTGTCAGATGTAGTTGTATGGTGATGGTTGAGTGTAAATGTTGTTTGTTCATGAGTTGTATAGTGTTGGTATATCCTTTCGAATATGCTCATCCTTGAGTACTGGTCCTTCATGCCTAAGTCCTCTTTTATTGAATTCTGTCTTTTCACTGTGTCCTTTGTTAGGTTTGTTCCGTTGGTGCTCCTGATCCATGTGCACCGCTTCTTTGGTCTATAAATACCCTCCTAGTGTGTTGTTTTGATTCATCAAGCATTTTGTTGCGTGGTCTGTAATCTCCATAGTCATGAATATGATAGTTTCTAAAGTAGAGCAGCTCTCGGGCATATTTTGTAGTTCTTGTATATCTTGAATGTACCAGAAATGTTCTTGCCTAGGTCTGGGTTCTTGCTCCGGAGGTCCCTTTGTCCAAGATTGTAGAGGAAGCCGAGAGTCAAGAATATCTAGATGCCGTTGAAAAGGTGGAGCCTGAGGTCAAAGATTTAGCCAGGAGGATTGTGGATAATCTTAATATTGATATTTCTTCTCCTGATGATGATGTTTGATGTAATTGACCTTTGTACGCCAACCTCTGTAATAGGATATTATACTCCTTTTTGAATGAAGATTCTTTATTTTTCGTTGATGTCTTCTTTGCATGGATGTCTTCGCCTAGTTTATTCTTCAAATGAGTTGTCCAAGTGATCAGAATTTTTTCTGAGTAGTCGTTTCTTGGGCGTGGCGTGCATCCGTAGTTTAGAGTGGTCGTGTTCTTTCATTCGTTGTAGGACAATTCCTTGATAGGTCGAGCGTTTGTATGGCTTTTATTTGAGCTTTGACTTGTCGAGTGCTTATTTAGCTTTTATCTGCGCCGTGTAAACAACTCAGAGTATAAAGATTGTTGTCTTGTCATAGTCCCTTGATTTGTCAAGTGTTTGTCTGGCTTTCATCTGCTCCATGTAAACAACTTGGGGTATGTAGATCGTTGGCTTGACAAAGTTTCTTGATTTGTCGATTACTTGTCTGGCTTTCATCTGCGCCATGTAAACATCTCAGGGTATGTAGATCTTTGCCTTGACAAAGTTTCTTGATTTGTCGATTGCTTGTCTGGCTTTTGTCTGCGCCATGCAAACAACTCGGGGTATGTAGATCTTTGCCTTTTTGTTCTTGTTAGTATTGAAAAGACTTAGGACTGGCGATCTCAAGCATCTTCAGTTTCTTTGCTTTCGTCCGGTGAGCTCAAGCATGTTTTCAGCTTTTTGCTTAACTCGGGGTGTGGCCAGCATCTGGCTCTTTCCCTGGTTGTGAAAACATCTTAGGATCGGTTTGGGTGTTAGCTTATTAGCTACCCTCATCGGCGGGCTCAAGCATCTTTTCAGCTTTTTTGCTTTCGGCCGGTATGCTTAGGCATAGTTTCAGCCATTTTGCTTTTTGGTTCGGGTGTTAGCTTATTAGCTACCCTTATCGGCGGGCTTAAGCATCTTTTCAGCTCTTTTGCTCTTAGCTGGTATGCTCAGGCGTAATTTCAGCCATTTTGCTTTTTGGATCGGGTGTTAGCTTATTAGCTACCCTCATCAGCGGGCTCAAGCATCTTTTCAGCTCTTTTGCTCTCAGCCGGTATGCTCGGGCATAATTTCAGCCATTTTGCTTTTTTGGTTCGGGTGTTAGCTTTATTAGCTACCCTCATCGGCGGGCTTAAGCATCTTTTTAGCTCTTTTGCTCTCAGCCGGTATGCTCAGGCATAATTTCAGCCATTTTGCTTTTTGGATCGAGTGTTAGCTTATTAGCTACCCTCATCGGTGGGCTCAAGCATCTTTTCAGCTCTTTTGCTCTCGGCCAGTATGCTCAGGCATAATTTCAGCCATTTTGCTTTTTGGTTCAAGTGTTAGCTTATTAGCTACCCTCATCGGCGGGCTCAAGCATCTTTTTAGCTCTTTTGCTCTTAGCCGGTATGCTCAGGCATAATTTCAACCATTTTCCTTTTTGGATCGGGTGTTAGCTTATTAGCTACCCTCATCGGTGGGCTCAAGCGTCTTTTCAGCTCTTTTGCTCTCAGCCGGTATGCTCAGGCATAATTTCAGCTATTTTGCTTTTTTGGTTCAGGTGTTAGCTTTATTAGCTACCCTCATCGGCGAGCTCAAGCATCTTTTCAGCTCTTTTGCTCTCGGCCGGTATGCTCAGGCGTATTTTCAGCCATTTTGCTTTTTGGTTTGAGTGTTAGCTTATTAGCTACCCTCATCGGTGGGCTCAAGCATTTTTTCAGCTCTTTTGCTCTCGGCCGGTATGCTCAGGCGTAGCCTGCCACGGGGTACCCGGGGCAGTATGTTCGGGCTTCAGCATATGCAGAACTCGACGGTTAACGCAAGAGACAGTCGATTTATCCTGGTTCGGACCCTCGATCTTTGATCGAGTAATAGCCCTACGTCTAGTCGGCGTTAGCTTTTATGTTGGATTGATTATAAAGTGTTGTGTTGTTGAAAGGTCCTAATGGCTAGAGGGGAGGGTGAATAGCCTAATAAAAAATTCTACAACAACACTTAACAAAATAGTTAGACAATTATGAGGCGAAGCAAGTGTTGCGCTAGCCTACTCAAAATGCAAGCCACCTACCACAATTCTAGTTTAGATAGTGTCGATTCACACAAGAGCTATGACACTACCCTATGTTAGTGTGCTCTCAAAGGCTAATTAAAGAGCCACACCAACCAACCAAGCAAGCTCTCACAACTAGCTACACTAAAGAGCTTGTCAACTAGTTTGTGGTAAAGTAAAGAGAGTGATCAAGAGTGTTATACCGCCGTGTAGATGAAAGAACCAATCAATCACAAGGATGAATAACAATGAAGACCAATCACCTCGAAATCAAAGGTGAACACAATGATTTTTACTGAGGTTCACTTACTTGCCGGCAAGCTAGTCCTTATTGTGGCGATTCACTCACTTGGAGGTTCACGCGCTAATTGGCTTCACACGCCAAACCCTCAATAGGGTGCCGCACAATCAACACAAGATGAGGATCACACAAGCCACGAGCAATCTACTAGAGTACCTTTTGGTTCTCCGCCGGGGAAAGGTCAAGAACCCCTCACAATCACCACGATCGGAGCCGGAGACAATCACCACCCTCCGCTCAATGATCCTCGCTACTCCAAGCTGTCTAGGTGGCGGCAACCACCAAGAGTAACAAGCGAAATCCACAGCGAAAAACGAACACCAAGTGCCTCTAGATGCAATCACTCAAGCAATGCACTTGGATCACTCCCAATCTCACTATGATGATGAATCAATGATGGAGATGAGTGGGAGGGCTTTGGCTAAGCTCACAAGGTTGTTATGTCAATGAAAATGGCCAAAGATTATGAGCTACATCTGGCCATGGGGCTTAAATAGAAGCCCCCACGAAATAGCGTCGTTATACCCCTTCACTGGGCATAACATGGGCTGACCGGACACTCCGGTCCAACTGACCGGACGCTCCAGTCATGAATACCGGACGTGTCCAGTAGCCCCGAATTGCCATGTGTCCAATTCAAACCAACATAACCGTTGCTACTTAATCTGCCAATGACCGGACGCTCACACCAGACACACAAACATAAATGATCGGACGCTGAGTCGCAGCGTCCGGTGAAGTACAGTAAGCATCCTTGCTCGACCGGACGCGTCCAGTGATACTGGACCGGATGCTGCCAGCATCCGATCGACTTCCCTGCCAAACACTATGTTTCTGATTCACACTGGACACGTTCGATCGTGGAGTTCAGCGCCAAATACCGGACGTGTCCAGTCGCCATGCCGGATGCGTTCGGTCACTCTGTAACCAGCGCGGATAACTCCTCTTCGACTCTATCTTCTTCACCCTTGCTTAAATATGCCAACCACTTAGTGTATCACCTTGTGCACATGTGTTAGCATATTTTCACAAACATTTTCAAGGGTGTTAGCACTCCACTAGATCCTAAATGCATATGCAATGAGTTAGAGCATCTAGTGGCACTTTGATAACCGCATTCCGATATGAGTTTCACTCCTCTTAATAGTATGGCTATCAAACCTAAATGTGATCACACTCTCTAAGTGTCTTGATCACTGTCGATGCGGGACCCACAAGATACCCCGCAAGGGAGAGAGAAGATCTAGTCCAACTAGGATTCTTCCCATGTAATCTTAGTAGTAGAACTATTAAGTAATCCTACTAGGAAATCTCATTGTAAACCGACTAGGACTCTAGCCTCCTGACTATATAAAGGAGGGCAGGGCTCCTGAGAGAAGAGGACGACAATTGTACAACACAACATATCACAATCAATCCAACGCAAAGGCTAACGCCAACTGGACGTAAGGTTATTACTCGATCTACGATCGAGGGCCCAAACCAGGATAAATCGACTGTCTCTTGCGTTAACCATCGAGTTCAGCATACGCCGAAGCCTGAACATACTGCCCCGGGTACCCCCGTGGCAGGCTATCGGTGGTGAAACATCGACAGCTGGCGCGCCAGGTAGGGGCTTTTGGTGACTTTGCATCCGAGAGCTCGATGGACCTCGACAACATAATCTTCCCGACGGGATCAACTTTCATCTTCGGCTCGTGGATCTGCGAGGCAGACAACAACGGCAAGCTTCAGGGCCATCTCCTCAAAGATCCAGATCATCATAAAGAATTTCCTATTTCAACAACTACGACGGATCAGCTCACCAGAAGATTCGCGCAGCTCATAGTATCCGATTCAAATCAGATTTCACTGCCACGCGTATCCAATTCGAATTCAAGTTCCAAGGTGAAGTTTTATCCGAGTGCTTTCAAGAAACCGAGTTCTTTTTGGGCAAGATTCCAGAGCACAACCCAAAACAACTCGGATTACCCTTAGAGTTCTTTCAAGAAGTCGAGTTCTTTTCTATTTGGGCTCGACAACATGGCAAAATCCTATCAGGGACAGTTTGAAAGATCCTTTAATCCAATGTTCGGGATACCACTGATAGGAGCCCAGGAGGGTCTCGTGCTAACGATAACATCGCAAGACTGTATCATCCACTGGCTAGGTCCCGTTCCTGAAGATAGCGGAACCCAACTAGTCGGCACAACAACAATAGCTATTCTACCTTACCAAGAAGGAGACTCGATCTATGACATCGAGGCATCTACTAAAGTTATCAGCGACTCCGACAGCATGAAAACTAACACCAATAACAGAACGGCTCACACACAACAAGTGCTCATGGTTCGACGTCCTCGGTCACCATTAAATCCCCCGGAAGCACCCGATGTCAGGTCATCAGATGAATTAGAATCCAACATATCACCCTTTGCCTAGGGCTATGATGGAGAAACCGAGAGTCAGAAACAAGCTAGAGAAAAAAAAACAAGTTGAAGCAAGGGCGCCAACACCGTGCTAGGCAGCGCAGGGAAGCTTGGATCAGATATGAGTCAGAGTTGGCTGAGTATGACAAAAGAAAATTGCAACGAGAAGTCGAAGGAAGACGCACGACAAATACGCCATACGATAAGATTCGAGAAGCATTAGAAGAACTCAGAGCAACTTCACATCCCGGTGAGAAGTATGAATAGCTCCAGGACTTGCTCTGATCGACGATCCCGAGAACGCATGAAGAGTGAGCTCAATCAAGACTACCTGCCAGATCAACAACCCATAGGCAAGAAGATCAAAATCAAAGGAAATCCGCTTTCAAAAGACTTGGGCCGGGTGGAAGCCATGACGGAGGAAGTAGGAAGGAACATAATTAAGGCCACCGATTTGAACAACCAAGGAAGACTAGGAGTAGGGTGCCTACCTAGACAACCTCGCAAGATTATTCCCATCAAAATGATAGTTGGCCAGAAGAAGGTGCCGAATCCGAATTCAAAGAAACCAGGACACACAACAGATTCCCCTGTTTCGCGAACAGGCTTGCATTGGTACGATTACCTCACAAATTCAAACCGTCTAACCACTCCAAGTATGATGGCAAAACTGAACCAAGACAATGGCTCAGAATATATTCACAATCAATTGAACTAGCTGGAGGAGACGACAATATCAAAACCCTGTTCTTTCCCATGGCACTAGAAGCCATGCCCCTCCAATGGTTCGACAAACTGAATCCAGGATCTATCAGAAATTGGGAGGATTTGCAAAGAGCTTTTTGTGAGAATTTCGCAGGAATCATTACACACCTAATCACTCATGCAGAACTAAAAGGACTCAAGCAAAAGGGAGGTGAAAGTCTCAGAAATTACTATCGACGATTCGGCGAACTACGAGCTCAAGTGCATGACATAACCGAACGAGAAGTAATTGAAGCTTTCTCTCACAGAATCATGGCTAGGTGGCAATTTCAAGACTTCTACAAAGAAAATCCAAAAAACAATGAAGAATTCAGACGAATAGTAGAAAAGATGATTACTGCAGAAGAAAAAACACGAGAGAGGTTCCCGGACAGAAGCAACCAGGACAACTTAGACAAGCAAAATCACCAAAATAGCGGACATCAAGAAAGAAAATGTAGACCAGACAATACTGTGGCAATGGCCGACAAATCAAAGAAGTTTTCCAAACCCAGAAGATATGATGACATTGAAAACATACGTTGCCCATTGCACCCTAATGGGAGGCACACCATCAGAAATTGCTACACTTTCAATGATCGATACACAAGAAAAGATAGTAAGGAAAACACCAAAGAGGACAATCAGAAAAGAGATGAAGACAACCACGAGGATAAAGGATTCCAAAAACCCAGGGGAACGGTAGTAGTGATCTTCTCAGGGGCTCCGGATTGCAGAAGCAAACATCAAGAAAAACTAGCACTACGGACCATTATGACAGCAGAACCAGCTACACCAAGATATCTCAATTGGTCACAGTATCCTATCTAATTTACCAAAGAAGACCAATGGACTAGCGTAGGAAACGCAGGCCATTATCCACTAGTTCTAGATCCAACTATTGCTGGTATGACCGTCACCAAAGTACTAATCGATGGGGGAGCTGGACTCAACATCATCTTTTCAGAAACTCTAAGGAAAATGGGACTACAACTCGCCGGGATAATCACGCCAACAAGCACACCTTTTTACGGAATAGTACCTGGCAAAGCAGCCATGCCACTCGGACAAATTACTTTACCCGTTACTTTTGGAACTCCTTCAAACTACCGAACAGAGTTTATCAAATTTGAGGCCGCTGACTTCGATTCATCATATCATGCAATCCTCGGACGCCCAGCACTGGCCAAATTCATGGCAATACCACATTATCCGTACTTACTGCTTAAGATGCCAGGACCCAACGGTATCCTTTCTCTTCGAAGCGATTTGAAGCGTGCTTTTGACTACGATGTTCAGGCGATCCAAATTGCAGCTAAAGCATAAGCCAACAATGGAAGAAAAGAAATAGCCGCAATCGCTGCAGAGACAAGCCAAGAAGAATTAGAAATACCGGCTAAAAAGCCTAGCATCATCGCACCACCAAAAGAAGCCGATGTCAAGCAAATTGACTTAGGCACAGGCGATACCTCCAAGACAGCAACCATCAGTGCTCATCTCTCGGCAAAATAGGAACTCGCGCTCACCAACTTTCTTTGGGACAACAAAGATATCTTCGCTTGGAAGCCGGTCGACATGCCAGGAGTCCCAAGGGAGTTGGCTGAGCACAGAATTGATGTTAATGAAAGCTCCAAGCCTGTAAAGCAACAGCTACGATGATTCTCACCCGACAAAAAGGCAGCAATTAAAAAGGAAATAACAAAACTGATGGCAGCTGGATTCATTAGGGAAATCCTTCATCCAGACTGGCTAGCAAACCCGGTCCTTGTGCAGAAGAAAAACATGGACGAGTGGCGCATATGCGTCGACTACACAGATCTCAACAAACATTGCCCAAAAGATCCGTTTGGGCTACCACTGCATTGACCAGATAGTTGACTCAATAGCAGGATCTGCACTATTATCTTTTCTCGATTGCTATTCAGGGTATCACCAGATCGCACTAAAAGAACAAGACCAGAGCAAGACATCTTTCATCACCCCGTTTGGTGCCTACTGCTACAAGACCATGTCATTTGGACTAAAGAACGCTGGCGCCACGTACCAAAGAGCTATCCAAACTTGCCTTGGGAATCAAATTGGTGAAAATGTGGAGGCATACGTGGACGATGTAGTGGTGAAAACAAAGAACCCAGACACTCTGATTGAAGATTTAAAGCAAACCTTCAAAAACTTGAAGAGATGGAGATGGAAATTGAACCCAAACAAATGTGTATTTGGAGTTCCCTCAGGACAACTACTCGGATTTTTGGTCAGTCAGCGTGGGATCGAAGCCAGCACCAAGCAAATTCGAGCTATAACAGAAATGGGCCCACCTAGAAGTATCAAAGATGTGCAGAAACTAATAGGATGCATAGGCGGCCCTCAACCTATTTCATATCAAGACTCGGTGAAAAGGGGTTACCTTTCTTTAAACTACTAAAGAAGACAGACAAGTTCGAGTGGACAATAGAGGCCGACGAAGCTTTCAAAAAACTTAAAGAATACCTCACCTCGTTGCCTGTCCTGACACCTCCAAAAAAGATGAAGATATGATGCTATATATTGCGGCGACTTCTACCGTAATTAGCACGGCAATAGTCATAGAAAGAGAAGAACAAGGGCGCGTGTATAAAGTGCAACGTCCCGTATACTACATCAGCGAAGTACTGTTAGAATCCAAAATCCGGTACCCACATGTACAAAAACTACTCTACGCTCTACTCATCACCTCACGCAAGCTTCGCCACTATTTCGAAAGCCACAAGATTACCGTGGTGACAGATTTTCCACTCAGAGACATCCTACACAATAAAGATGCCACAGGGCGCATATCCAAGTGGGCAGTTGAAATCGGAGCTCTTAACATCGATTTCACCCCGCGGAAAGCAATCAAATCTCAAGCCCTCATCGATTTTGTGGCCGAGTGGACAGAGATTCAACAGCCCTTTATCAGATACAATCCTTGACCACTGGAAGATGTACTTTGATGGATCACTCAAACTAGGCGGGGCCGGTGTAGGCGTTCTCCTCATTTCTCCAGAAGGAAAACAACTCAAGTACGTCCTTCAGATATTATGGCAAGCTACAAATAATGAAGCAGAATATGAAGCCCTCATCCACGGGTTACGAGTGGCAATTACTCTCGGAATAAAGAGATTACTCGTATACGGCGATTCAGCAGTAGTCATCAACCAAGTCAACAAAGATTGGGATTGCACCAAAGAAAACATGAGTGCTTACTGTGCTGAAATACGGAAACTTGAAAAACATTTTCAAGGATTAGAAATTCTACATGTCCTGCGCGATTCCAACATTGCAGCAGACGTCCTTGCCAAGCTCGGATCAGATAGAGCGAAGGTTCCACCCGACGTATTCATAGAAGAGCTATCAGTTCCCTCTATCAAACAACCCGATGAAACAACCCATAAAATTCAGGCTAAAGGCGTTCAGATCTTGGTAATCAACACTTCATGGAGCCAAGTTTTCATCGACTACATCAAAGAAAATAAATTGCCAGCAGATAAAGCAGAAGCCACCCAAGTTGTTCGCAGAAGCAAAAACTACGTTCTAGTAGGAGATAGACTTTACAGAAGAGCATCATCATCAGGAGTACTCCTAAAATGTGTCTCATTTGAAGAAGGAAAAGAGATCCTAGACGAAATACACTCAGGTTGCTGTGGAAATCATGCCGCTTCAAGAACACTAGTTGGCAAAGCATTTCGCACCGGATTCTACTAGCCAACCGCTTTGAAAGATGCAGAAGAACTTGTCAGAAAATGCAAGGATTGCCAAATGTTTGCAAGACAAGCCCATGTGCCAGCTCACAATCTTATCTGCATCCCACCCGCTTGGCCTTTTTCCTGCTGGGGGCTGGATCAAGTAGGACCTCTGAAGAAAGCAAAAGGCTGGCTTCGAGTACATCTTTGTAGCAATCGACAAGTTCACCAAGTGGATTGAATACAAACCACTCGCAAAATACAGCTCAGCAAAAGCAGTCGAGTTCATCCAAGACATTATACACCGCTTCGGGATGCCCAATCGAATCATCACAGATCTAGGTTCCCCCTTCACTGGCTACAGAATTCAAAAGCTGGGCACAAGACTGTGGTTTCAGTATAGACTACGCGTCTGTTGCACATCCAGAAGCCAACGGACAAGTAGAAAGGGCTAATGGACTCATACTAGCCGGATTAAAACCAAGATTATACGAAGAACTAGTGGACTATGGAGCCAAGTGGATTGAAGAATTGCCTAAAGCAGTATGGGGGCTACGAACTCAAATGAGCAGAGCAACAGGCTACTCACCCTTCTTCCTAGTTTACGGACAGAGGCCGTACTACCTACCGACTTGATCTGGACATCACCAAAGATAGAACAATACGATGAAGGAGAAGCAGAACACACAAGAAGATTAGAACTCAACAGCTCAGAAGAAGTCAGAATAAACGCTACCCTCCAATTAGCCAGATACCTACAAGGTTTAAGACGACACTACAACAAGAGTACCCATCCTCGATCATTACAAGTCAGAGACTTAGTGCTAAGAAGGATACAAAAGACTGATGGACGACATAAGCTACTCAGTCTATAGGAAGGTCCGTTCATTGTCACAAAAGTCACCGGACCAGGCACATACAAGTTAATAACCGAAGATGGAAGAGAAATCAGCAATACATGGCACATCAGCCAGCTAAGAAGATTCTACGCGTAAAAACAACTCAAGAGAAAACAGATATGCAAGTCACAAGGGACCAACGTTCACAATCGACGAAGGACAATATTCTTCGACAACATATGTATTAGTTTATATTCATGATCAATAAAGATGATATTCATCCACAGCATCTTTTGTCATGACTTTCAATGAGTTGTTGTAACGAAACAAAAAGCAAAATGGCTGAAAACATGCCTGAGCATCCCGCCGAGAGCAAAATAGCTGAAAAGACGCTTGAGCCCGCCGACGAGGGTAGCTAAAAGCTAACACCCAAAACAAAAAGCAAAATGGCTGAAAACATGCCTGAGCATCCCGGCCGAGAGCAAAATAGCTGAAAAGACGCTTGAGCCCGCCGATGAGGGTAGCTAAAAGCTAACACCCAAAACAAAAAGCAAAATGGCTGAAAACATGCCTAAGCATCCCGGCCGAGAGCAAAATAGCTAAAAAGACGCTTGAGCCCGCCGATGAGGGTAGCTAAAAGCTAACACCCTGAAACAAAAAGCAAAATAGCTGAAAACATGCCTGAGCATCCCGGCCGAGAGCAAAATAGCTGAAAAGACGCTTGAGCCCGCCGATGAGGGTAGCTAAAAGCTAACACCCGAAACAAAAACAAAATAGCTGAAAACATGCCTAAGCATCCTGGCCGAGAGTAAAATAGCTGAAAAGACGCTTGAGCCCGCCGATGAGGGTAGCTAAAAGCTAACACCCAAAACAAGAAGCAAGATGGCTGAAAACATGCCTGAGCATCCCGGCCGAGAGCAAAATAGCTGAAAAGACGCTTGAACCCGCCGATGAGGGTAGCTAAAAACTAACACCCAAAACTAGTCGACCGAAATTAAGCTTAAAAAGACCCTCCAGCTCTTCGTTTCGAAAAGCAAGAGGCTCGGGGGCTACATCCAGATAGGAATACTCTACATCTAGATAGGAATACTCTTTTCCTCAGAAAAGCACAAGCGCCACTCAAGAAAGCACTCGGATGCCGAAGTTTGTCAAGGCAACATTCAATGCCAAGTCGTTTTACATAGCGCAGACGAAAGGTTGTCAACGCAAAGATCTACACCTAACAAGTCTGCCGAAGTTTGCCAAGCGCGGACAAGGTACTCGGCGGATCACAAAAGAGGAAGAAGAGAAAAGTACTCGACAAATCGAGGGATTTCGTCAGGATAACACACAGAGTTGAGCAGAGACTGAAAACAGGACAAAGTACTCAGCAAGTCAAGTAAATCCGACCACACCCGGGCAAAGAATACATCAACGAAAATAAAGAATCTTCATTTTAAGAGGAGTGTAATATTACAAGAGGCTGATCAATTGGATCAGGCATTGTCATCAGGAAGGGAAATATCAATGTTAAGACTGTCTACAACCCTACTGGCTAAACCTTCGACCTCAGACTCCATCCTCTCAACAGCATCAAGGTATTCTTGGCTATCAGCTTCCTCCGCTATCTTGGACAGAGGCACCTCTGGAGCAAGGACCCGGACCTAGGCCAGCACATTCTTGGTACATACTTGAGCGCACTTCTTCATGAACTCTTAGAAACGAGTCGGAATCCGAGGAATGAACTGAGCCCAAGATTGCCCGTCATCCGCTGGAGTCCGAAGAACATCAGCTACTGAGCGAAAAGATTTCACAAAACGTTCTAATTTTCAGTAGCCGTCGCCAAGTTTCCCAGACAAGCCTTCAATAGTTTTTTGGGCCTGCACAAGATCTCTGTCAGCTCCACGCCTAATCAGCTTAGCAAGGGCGAGTTCTTCCTCAGCATGAGTAATTACCTCCTCAGCCTTATTATGACTAGAGCGGACAAGAGCCTTTATTTCATCGATACTCTCCTGAGAGCTTCTGCTTCTCAACTCGAAGAACTAGACAAGACACCCAAGAACAAGTCAGCGAAAAAAGAAGTCAAAATACAAGAAGAAACAGGCAGAACCTGCAAGCACCTTTGCATTCATTCTTCGCAGACTCCACCGCGGCATCTCTCTGCCTCTTCGTCTCCACTACCCGGGCACGAAGGGTCTTCTCCTCCTTTTGGTGCATTTGACGCTCTGTCTCCAACTCAGCCCGGAGAAGGTCGAGATCGGCTTTCAGAGCGTCCACCTCAGAAGACAACTTTCTCTCATTTTCAGATGAGAAAAAGAAGCCATAATGATCACAAAAAAAGACTGAGCAAAAAGAGACAAAGAGAAACAAGGCGTAAGGACAGAAGAAAAACAAGCACGCAAAAAAGGAGTGGCAGTAAAACCTACCTGGAGCTTTTCACCAAAAGAAGTCACGAGGGTCGACAAGCTCCCCCAGGCTGTGGTCAGCTCCGATAACCGATGGGTGGCGTCGAACTGTTGCACCACGTCATCAGAAAAAGAGGGACCGCTGGAAACAAGAGAAGGGGAAGGAGAGGCCGGCTGGGGCAAAGAAGGAGCAACCAAAGCAACCTCCAGGGAAGCCAGAACCAAACCCTCGGAAGGACCCGGCATGACGGCCACAGTCACCTCCAGAGCGGCCAAGTCCGCAACTTCGCCAGGTAGCTCTAAAGCCCCCGCAGCAACTTCATCAACAGAATGTTGTGAGTCCTGAGGCTCGGAACTCGTTGGCACGGCGGGAGGCAGAGAAGAAGTCGATGAAGAAACAAGAGAAGATGAAACACTAAAAAGTGATAAAAGGAAGCACCGATAAGAACCAGAAGAAGGAAGATAGAAGCCAAAAAAGATAAAAGCCAGAATCTACTCACCCGACCACTTTCTTCTTCGCGAAGCCAAAAGAAGGCCTCGCAGGGGGAACCACGACGGCAAAAACATCCCCGCCACCCGGCGACAGGAGTGGGGTAACCAACAACAGAGCCGCGGAAGAAGTTGGGGCTAGAGCCATGAAAGAACTCTGCACTAGAGGAGTGGTAGAGCTCGGTATGGGGGCCACCAAAGAACTCAACACTGGAGCTTCAGAAGAAGTCGGCACGGGAGCCCCAGAAGAACTCATACGCGACGTTCGATTACTTCAAAAGGTTCAAGACTAAAAGTTAAAACAAAGAAGAGAGATTCAATGCAACAGGAATATGAAAAACAACTCACCGCCACATGATGAGGGGTACTTCGTCAACCTCCTCTCCCTCAGCCAAGGAAACCAGAGCACCTGCTGAAAAAGAATAAAAAGTACTCGGTTCAAGAGAGAAACAGGAAAACAAAGGAACAAAGGGTATTAAATGTGCTCACCTAAGAGCATGCTAGCAACAACTGGAGTACCTGAGGGAGTACTTGGTTTGCGAGGCTTCTTAGAGACAGGCAGGCCAGATGAAGACCCATCCGTTCGCCCCCTCTTCGGGACACTGTGAGGACCACGAGGGACTAGACGAGGAACATATTCTTCATATACATCAACAAATCTGGAAGAAACCCCAGGAAGGGCTGTAGAGGTTTGGGACTTACTAATTGCAGAAGTTCTAGCTAGACGATCCCCAGTCTCTGCCACGGCAGGGAGAACATCAAGGGGGATCGGGTCGACAAAGTTTCACCCAAGCTCCTGCAAAAAAGGATAAAACAGCAAGACAAGGAAAAGCTAAGCAAAAATGGATGCAGCAAGAGTACATAAAGTACTCAAACAAAAAGATAGACAACTCACAGCTGGGGGTGGGTTGTTGGCTGAGAACTCGAAGACAGCAGGAGGAATGACGCTCACTCCTTTCAGCATCTTCTGGAGACGCTCGAGTACCTCCTCACCGGTCAGCTCAAGAGCTAGGACCATGCGTGAAGGATCCTCGGCCCCAGAATACTCAAAGCCAAGATGCTCCCGCTCTTTCAAAGGCTGAACCCAGCGACGAAGAAAGCTCGAAACAATACCGAAGCCGGTCAAACCCTGCTGTTTCAGCATGCTAATCCTATCAAGGAGTGGCTAGATCACTTGAATCTCAGCAGGTGACTCAAGCTTCTTGTCCCATCGGTCATTCACCACAGGACCAGATCTAGAGTGGACGACGAGGGAAGGGATCAAATTGGCAGCGTAAAACCACTCGGCACGCCAATCTTTTACAGAATCGACCAGGTCATAGTCAAAAAACTTAATCTTGAGACCCTGGCGAAACTGAATCCCGCAACCGCCAAGAACGCTGGTTTCTTCACGGCGGGGTTGAGGTTTCAGACGAAAGAAAAAGCGAAAAAGAGATAGAGAAGGAGGGATTCCAAGGAAAGCTTCACAAAGATGAACGAAAATAGAAAGATGGAGAACGACATTGGGAGTTAGAAGGTTCAGACTAACCCCAAAATAACCAAGAAACTGATGAAGGAAGGCGGAAGTAGGAAGGCAAAGTCTAGCGCGGACAAAGGAAACGAAGAGGACAATCTCACCAGGACCCGAAGCTGGAACCCGATGCTCGCCCGGAACTCTCCATTCAGCGATGACTTTGTTTTGGATCAAGCCGTCACTAACGAGCTCGCGCAGCTGGTCTTCGTTTGTTGTTGGAGCCGGCCAAACCTTCTGAGCAGCCCCCATGGCCACGAACTCCTAGTTTTCGATCAAAGAAAGGGATGACTCCTCGTCCACGAAGGTCGCCTGAGACTTGCTTGCGGTTTTCTTCTTTCCCATGAACTAGCGGAAGCAAAAAGGCACTGGGGAAGATGAAGCTAGGATGGTGGTGCTCGGGTGACGACGACGATGACGGCGGCGGATTTCTGAAAGCTAGGGTTTAAAGGCAGGAGCTGAGTAGCAAAGGAAAGGAAGATGAAAGGTCTTTAAATAGATTTTTCAGTAATAAAAACAGCCCACTAGGCCCGTTAAAACACAGTGTGAGAACGCAACGGTCCATTTACCGACGCAGCTAAAACGACGGAGGGCACGAATCCACACAACGGTATAAACCAACGGGCATATTTCAGACTTATCCATCCAGCACCATGGCAGGGTTATTAGATCGCTACAAGAACAACTCGTCAAACCAAGAAGAAAGAAAGGGCTACCTTGCAAGGAACAAAGGAACCCGGTTATTGAAGAAAGAAACTAGGTAATCTCATGAACGACAGGGATCACAGCAGAAAAGTAAAAGACAACTCAGAAGATAAAATTCGTTACATTACAAGCGACTTCAAAAGTAGAAGATTACAAATCTTACAAGACCCAACAAACTCGGCACCACGAAAAGCAAAGTAGCAAAGAGGAACACGGACACGGCTAGGCTCTAGAACAACTACGTGTCCCAAATTGCTACTCAGAAGGACAAACCGCCATCAGCTACACTGTTTTCTTCAAAGGATGGACGCAGTGCATCCAAGGCGGAAATCGACAGCACGACAAGACAACATGGAGCAGAGAAGGCCGGTGGGCATCTGTCTACCCAAGACCGATGTGATGCTAGATATGATGTTGATCTGCACCAGACAGTCTCAGGACAGGCGACGAGGATCAACCCAGAACTGCCTGATGAAGAAACAAAGCCCACATCACAAGACTTCCTCCAACTACCGCCACGTACATCCTGGCACAATGCTGTCGTGGGATTAGCCTACCTCTAATCCCTATCACAAAACTTCCTCTAGCTATGACAGGACACATAGGAACTACAAAATATGCCCGGGGGCTGCTCTACTTCATAAACTACCATGTTCATGACCACGAAGATTTCAACAGAATGTCCAATGGATGAAAACAAGCACTCCGGGACAGTATTTATAGACCAAAGGAGCGGTGCACATGGACTAGGAGTACCAATGAAATAAGCATAACAAAGGACACAATGAAAAGACATGACTCAATAATGGATGACTTAGGCGAGAGGAAACAGTACTCGAAGACGGGCATATTCGGAAGAATATACTAGCATAGTACAACCCGTGAACAAAAGGCATTTACACTCAACCACCACCATACAACTACATCTGACAACAGCAGACTATCAAAGAATATGCCAAGACCTCGCATCCGAGTTCTTCCTGAACAAAACAACACGGATATACGCTCGGGGGCTCGGCCAGCATCATAGCTTAATCAACACTAAGCTAGGGAGCTCGGCCTTCATTTCAACTACTCCCGGAGGCTCGGAACCAAAGACAAAGGACCAAGAATACAAGAAACTCAAGACTACAACGACGACGACACATCAAGACTCTTTATCCGACTTCTTTTCTAAAGAGAAGAACTCGGAGAAAGCACGGGGCTGCGGGATACATAGCCCTAGAATTTTTTGAAGACAAGAATCTGGACCCTCCAACTTTTGCAAGCAAAAGCAAGAGGCTCGGGGGCTACACTTAGTGAGTGCAATTTTTACGAAAAATTGCACCCACCCAAAAAGAACCCGAACATAAGCTAAGAGGCTGCATGCCGCGAAACTACTCGGATGATGGTTTAATCCAAGACTAAAGGGCCGCTTCGGAAAGATGCCGCAAAACTACTCGGATAATGACATAATCCAAGTCTCGGGGACTACTTCAGAACACAAATTTTCAAACAACATAAAGGATCAAGACCCTCCAACTTTTTGTTCCAAATAGCAAGAGGCTCGGGGGCTACACTCAATGAGTGCGCTTTTTCAAAAAAAGCGCACGTCACCAAAAGACTTCCTCAACGCAGACCACTTCAAGACATTACGACAAAAAGAACCCGGAACGAGCCATATTCGAGTTCTTTTTTATAAAACTTCAACAAACAATCAGAGCAACTTCAAGACAAGATCCTCCAGCTCCTTGTTCCAAATAGCAAGAGGCTCGGGGGCTACAACCAGATGGATGTACTTTTTCTTCAAAAAGCACTCACCACTCGAAGATCCCAAGAAGCGCTACAAGGTTTCACTCCAGAAAGCACTCGGATGACATTTTGTTCCTACTCAACAAGACTTGAAGGAGCAAAGCGAGACTTTCAGAGCTCAACCATGAAGTGCTCGGGGGCTTGTCGATGCGGGACCCACAGGATACCCCGCAAGGGAGAGAGAAGATCTAGTCCAACTAGGATTTTTCCCATGTAATCTTAGTAGTAGAACTATTAAGTAATTCTACTAGAAAATCTCATTGTAAACCGACTAGGACTCTGGCCTCCTGACTATATAAAGGAGGGCAGGGCTCCTGAGAGAAGAGGATGACAATTGTACAACACAACATATCACAATCAATCCAACGCAAAGGCTAACGCCGACTGGACGTAAGGTTATTACTCGATCTACGATCGAGGGCCCGAACCAGGATAAATCAACTGTCTCTTGCGTTAACCATCGAGTTCAGCATACGCCGAAGCCCGAACATACTGCACCGGGTACCCCCGTGGCAGGCTATCGGTGGTGAAACATCGACAATCACCAAAACAAAATAGCTCCTATGGTTTATACCTTTGCCTTGAGCTTTTTGTTTTTCTCTCTCTTCTTTCCAAGTCTAAGCACTTGATCATCATCATGGTATCATCATCATCATGCTATGATCTTTGTTTGCTTCACAACTTGAAGTGTGATACCTATCTCATGATCACTTGATAAACTAGGTTAGCACTTAGGGTTTCATCAATTCACCAAAACTAAACTAGAGCTTTCAGTTATAAAAATCATGTCTCTAGGAACCCTGCCCTCCTTTATATAGTCAGGAGGTCAGAATCCTAGTCAGTTTATAATGAGAGTTCCTAGTAGGATTACATAATAATACTACTACTAAGATTACATGGGAAGAATCCTAGTTAGACTAGATATTCTCCCTCCCTTGCGGTGTATCCCGTGGGTCTCGCATCGACAGGCTCCTTCATGTTCAGCACCATGCTTGACTTGACAACATCGCCATCAACCCGCTCAAGCGCCACTGGTTTGGCGCCGCATCCCCACCTACCTTGCCCTCGACACCGAGAACCGCATCCACAACTTCATTGCACCACCAAGAGAGATGTTGCACTTCACCTTTGGAGCAGCAATCACACGACCCCTACTTGTCACAAGCTCGCCAAGCATCATGAGCTAGCACGGAATGTTGGTTGCCATCTTCTCCCACATGTTTATGTCCTCTTCTTCCTTCCAAGAGCCCTCTTTGATAACCCTTTCTCTGAATACCTCTAACGTCTCCCCTTTAGTTTTCACCACTTTGTTCTTTCAATCTTAGCTTGTTTATCCCTACGGGCACGCACCTGAAAACGAAAGTCTACCACCAAAAGCTTATGTTGAGAAACAACACACTCCCCTAGTATCACCTTGCAACCCAAGCATGCTCGTTTATCCTTTCTTCTTGCAGAGGACAAAGTTAATCTGGCTAGAGTGTTGTCCGCTACTGAAGGTCACTAGATGAGATTCTCTCTTTCTAAAGAAAGTGTTGGCTATCATCAGGTCAAAAGCTACCGCGAAGTCTAGAACTTTCTCCCCCTTCTGATTCTTACTACCATACCCAAAACCTCTATGAACTGCCTTGAAACCTACGCTTGTAGTACCTATATGCCTATTAAGATCTCCTCCTATAAAAAGCTTCTCACTACTAGGTACAGCTCTAATCAGGGCATCAAAGTCTTTCCAGAACTGTCTCTTAACACTCTCGTCGAGGCCTACTTGGGGGCATACGTACTAATTACGTTCAAGACCATATCACCAACGACAAGCTTGACTAAGATAATCATATCTCCTTGCCTTCTCACTCCCACCACACCATTCTTGAGGCTCTTATTAATCAAAACTCCTACTCTATTTCTATTCGCGATTGTTTCTGTGTACCAAAGCTTGAAACCTATATTATCCACCTCCTTCGCCTTCTGACCCTTTCATTTAGTCTCTTGAACGCATAATATATTTATATGCCTCCTAGTCGCGGTATCAACTAATTCTCTTAACTTACCTGTAAGCGACCCTACATTCCAACTACCGAAACGGGTGCTAGTTGGTTCGACTAGCTTCCTTACCCTTCGCACCCGTCGACTCAGATGTGAAGATCCTTGCTCATTTTTCACTACACCCAGGGCGCCAATGTAGCACGCCACTAAGGAAGCGACAACCCGATCCTTGCTCACTTGACACCATGCCCAGATCGCGACACGACGCGTCACCAAGAGGGTGCCGACCCGGCCCTTGCCCATTTAACATCATACCCGGGTTCCGATATGACGCGTCGCTAAGAGGGTTACGCCTCCAACGGTTTTCTTTCGGTCATCCTCATTAGAATGGCTAGATTTAACGTTGGCTCGCCATGTCTATCGCAACCCTTCTCCTTTACAACGCTTGGAACATGCTATGTTGAGACAACATAGGAGAAGTTGCCTCTTACACAGATATTATAGAAAAAAAAATCACGAATTATCCCTTCTTTTTCATCCCCTCCAATCCCTAAACAATCCGGCCGTAAAGTTCACAGTCCAGTTGCACGCATATAGATGTGAAACATTTGCTTGCTAACGTTGAGATACAGTACCAAATTGGCCCGCACATGAAAGAAAAAAAAATACTCCTTTCCTTTCATCATCATCCAAAGAAGTCGCGAATCCACGATCCTGTGCTTTCTGTGCGGACAGGGCAGATCGTGGTCTCTCACCCGTCAGCAAAGCGGAGCGTGCAGCCGTGCAGGCCGCGGATCCTCGTGATCTCGTCGTCATCCATGCGGGGAATCTCAAGAGCGGCGCCGGCGGGAGCGTCAAGGAGCGAGCGAATCCATTCCACGGAGCACTGTTGGTTTGGCTGCGGCCCCCCGGGCGTGGAGGCCGGCGCCACCCGAATCAGGAATCGGTCCATCCGGAAGCCCGCCGCCTGCTCCAGCTCGGTCCGCACCGTGACAAAGCGTCTTTCCGGGCGTCCTTGCCTCGCTTTTCCACATCCACTGACGGGCGAGGCTGCGATGCCTTTCTTCGACGACATGGCAGCCTACTACTACTAGTACGCCCTAGAGAAAACTTGTGGTCGGCTGCAGCATCTATTCTATGCCAAAGCTAGCCGCAGGCGCTGTGGCAGTATCCCAAAACGTGCTGAAATTCGAGGGAGCGGCCGGCCGATGGACGCCTTTCCTGGAATAGGAAAACCATATATCGGCTAGCACTTGCAGAAAGGGTTCAGCGTCTGGCCGTCTGTCTATACGTACTACTACTCCCCGGGTCCAATCTTCAAACACAATGTATCCAAACAATTTTAGAACTGAATAAAAAATCTGATAAAAGACTAACTTAACATTAACTAATTAGTTAGTCAGTTAACTTATTTAACTTTCTAGTAAATCATAGTTTAAAAAGACATGTACATATATATTAGTCATTTTAGACAAGAACGTTTAAAAGACAAGCATAGACGGGATTTAAAAGGCACTAGATACATATGCATAGGATTGATTAATCAAGAATAACTTTTGATTCCAGATAAATTTTAAATTTTTGGTATTTATATTTTCGATAATGATATGTTACAGGTGTCCACTCCCGTCCGGACGCGGCTCATCCTCATCAACGCATCCGCCCCTGCCCACTTGCTCAGCGTTGCGCACCCCCGCTCACGCGGACGGACTCCGCTTACCCACGCCACCCCCGCCATCGCTCGTGGCTCGCGGGACGGACCCCGCCGGCGCCGCCCACCTGCGTTGCGTGCCTCTCCCCGCCCGGACTCGCGCCTCCTATCACGGCCGCACTCCATCCGCCTTCCGCGACCACTGACGAGGTCCGTGCCGCTGACTACCTCCGTTACTCTATGGCATCGAGCTCCGCGCCGACGTTGAGCTCCACAACGATGAGCTCTATTCGTCCAAGCAGTAAGGTGACATTACGCTGAAAGCGCATGTTGCAACCGTATATTTCAAGTGTTTGTTTCAGAGGGATGTTGCAAGGGTTTCACATGGATATTGCAAAAGTAGATCATGATGTTGCATATGTTGCATGGTTGTACACTTATATTGCAAATGTTTGTTCCTAATGTTTCATCTGTTTTTCCAGAAGTAGTGTGTTTATCTGAATGTTGCATATGTTTCACACATATGTTGCAAGTGTTTATCTGGATGCGTATGTGTTGCAATGGTCTTTTAAGTGTTTCATGTGTTTTTTTTTAAGTGTTTCAGATGCATGTTTCAAACGTTTTATCTGTCTACATACGTATATTTTAATTGTTTTATCTAGATGATTCAAAAGTAGATTGGTTGATGCATCCGCCTCCTCGCCTTCTGCTGCCTCGTCTTAGTGTCTCCTCCTCGACTTATGCTGCCTTGCATCTTTCTCAGACTGGGGAGGGGGTGCGCCGAGGGCCGGCAGAGGGGACCCACCGAGGGATGGCGGCGCGGATGCGAGCGCACGCTCTCCCCTTTCGTTACCGGGCAGGTAGCACTTCGGTTCACTTTTTTCTGTTACGCTAATGGGATGCTCCCATTGGTGGCCTAGGACTGGGAGCTGGTCCACCTTTCAGTTGGCTAGGACCGGGAGCTGCGTCCGGGCGCGCTGCTAGCGCCCGACGTCCGGGCGCCAGTGCCTCCGTTATATTTTAGATGGAGGAGTTTGCTAAATTAAAGTATCTACCACGCTATTAGGGGCCCATATAAGTGGTCACAAACGCGCTGAGCTAAACTAATATTGTTTCTTAGTCCTCGCGATCTTTCCATCTAGGACTATCCAGTTACATATATGTCTTGTTGACGTAATGTTTAATTGTTAATCTTAGCCGCTGCTGCTGCTTTTCAATCAAGAACACCTTAATGCTTCTACGTAGTAGAAATAATTTATTAAACGTTATCTATCGAGGGACCCATTCCTCCATTCTCTGAATGCATTCGTAGTTTGTGAATCGCCGATGCAGGTGACGCCGCGCCCCGGTCTCTCCCTGATCTCTTTCCGGCTGCCGGTCTTTGGAATCTCGGGTTGTGGCTGTAAGCGCTCGTTTAGCATGATACATGGCAATATGCCACCATTATCCACAGCTAGGCCGGCACTATGCAAGCAGACTACTAGATCATACTCTGTTTTGAAAGCTAACAAAGTTTACGTTATCCCGGTCCTGTGCCCTGGACCCCGGCTTGATCTTACAGCAGCGAATTCACGTCCTCCACGAAAGCGACAAGGTGACTCCTATGTCCTATGCTGCACTACACGTCTACCACTAGCTTGCTCATCAAATCTGGATAAACATAAGCACAGCGAGCGAGACCCGTGCCAAAGGCATCGATCTCCCACTCTGCTGGGAGGAGGGGCTCGCGGGCCCACCAGGTGGAACCCAAAAATCATGTGGACCATTTTTGGAGCGTATGGTGGTCAAACCATTTTGTGCCACCCAGCGCGCGCCGCCGCCGCGCCCAGGCACTGCCGGCGACCTCGGCTAAGGCCCGTTTAGTTTCACCCAAAAACCAAAAGATTTTGCATAGTATTCGATACATCGAATCTTGCGGCATATGCATGGAGTATTAAATGTAGACGAAAAAAAACTAATTACATAGTTTGGTGAGAAATCGCGAGACGAAACTTTCGAACCTAATTAGTCCATAATTAGACACTAATTACCAAATACAAACGAAAATGCTACAGTACCCAAAACCCAAAATTTTTTAGATCTAAATGGGGCCTAAGGATCTGGACAGCAGAGAGCACAAAAACGACTGTCAGCAGGTGGATAGGAGAGCGCTTTCGTGGTGTAAAAGCAACCGAAGAGCGGCTCTCAGTTAGCCAGGTCCTGGATCCATCCAGAGCAATTTCGAAAGCTGACTGACTGGAACGGTGCGCGCATCAAATCTTTGGTTTCTCCTTCTAAACTCTAGTGTTGTCTCATCGGATGTTTAGATACATGCATAGAGTATTAAATATAGACTAATTACGAAATTAATTACACAACTTACGACTAATTTGCGAGATAAATCTTTTAAGTCTAATTAGTCCATGATTTGATAATGTGGTGCTACAGTACATATATGCTAATGCTGGATTAATTAGTCTTAATAAATTCGTCTCATGGAGTACCGACGGATTCTGTAATTTGTTTTTTTTCTTAGTATCCAAACACCCCATGCGACACCCTCACGTGACACCTCCTAAATTTTAGTCACCGGATCTAAACACCCCATAAATCCATGTCATATCTACTGACTGCCGTTCTAATGAATGTGCGGCTTTGTTGTACTCCTACAAAAGACTTCCCTGCAATTCAGATGTAGTATATCTCAAGTAGATATTGATATGAACCGGGTAGCCGGACGCACCAATCCCTCTCCTCCCCCTCACGCACTCGCTCTCCCCTTGCTCCACCGCACGCACTCGCTCCCGCTCCGCCCGCCCGCTCTCCGAGCCGCCCCCGGGATGGGACGCCCCTCGTGCATCCTCCCTCCCTCCGCCCCCCCCCCCTCCATGACCTCCATACGACCCCACGCTCCCCAGCGACCCGGCTCCCACTCCCCCCACTACAGACGAGGACAACGGCGGCGGCGGCTCCGACGAGGTAGGTCGGCCCTTCTCTGGATCTGAACCCTCCTCCTCCGGATCTGAGCCCTCATCCTCCTCCTCCTCCTCCTCTAGATCTAAGGGATGTGGCGGTGGCTAGGGTTCCGGCGAGCTCTGGGGTCCTATTCCCTCCTCCCCTCCGGCGAGCTCGAAGGTGATGGGCCAGGGCTAGAGCAACCTGCACCTCGAACCCATCCCCTTGCTGTATGTACATCCTTGCTATTTCTTCAGTGTTGCAATGGTTTTTTTATGTTGCAACAGATGATTTTCGAATGTTGCACTTGGTTTTCAGGATTGTTGCAACAGATGTTTTTCGAATGTTTCTATTTTTCATGTTTCATGGTTGATTTTGCGATGTTGTAGTACTACTGTTTGAGATATTATAGTACATAATTTTTGATGTTGCAGTACATAATTTCCGTTGTTGCAGCACATATTTTTTCTGATGTTGCAGTACATGTTTTTCGATGTTGCACTATATATTTTATGCGATGTTGCAGTATTTATATTCCGATGTTGCACTACATAGTTGTTCCATATGTTTGCTACATTGCACTTAAGTGTTTTGTGCTCTTTGGGACAGGGGCGCGGTGGGGGAACGGGGTGCGTTGGGGAACACGGTTAGGGGTGCGGTGGGGAACGGAGGACAAGGGCGCAATCGACACAATTCCATTCCATTCTGTTCTGATCCGATTCTGCGGGGGGCGGGCGGTTTGAGAAGGGGAACGGTGTCCGGACGCTGCGCTCACGCCGAACGTCCGGGCGCTAGGACGCCCAATCTCAAATTCGTACAAATTTCGTCATCGCCAAAAATGTCACACAGTTACTGGTTAAAAATAGCAATGCATATAATTAGAAACTTTGAAACGGTTTTTGTTGACAGTAGTATTTTTTTTCTACCGGAGGTTCACAGAGAATATGCACCATTAAAAATAGAATTGTGAGCCCATGGCTAGTCAGATGATGAATTTCCTAATGTAGCCGTCTGTACACATCCCATATTTACACTAGTGGCAGGCCTTAGACAGCGCCTAGTGCAGATTAGATTTACACTAGCAGTTGTGTCTTAAGTCTACCATCAGTGTAAATATATGATTTGTACTAGTGGCAACATTAAGAAATCATTTATACTAGCAGTTTTCTTAAGCCTGCTACCCATACAAATAATTTAAAATCATTTTTGAACTTTTTATATATCCTCGGATGGAAAACTGACATAACGAAAGTTTTAGTATAAAAAAGATCTACAACTTTGTAGTTGAGTACTTTTTCATTTAAAATCATTTAGGGTCTAAAAATTCGGTTATAAGATTAATGATTTTGAAATTAAGTTTTTTAGATGAACCAAAGCATATCTCTCAGGATTAATCCACGGCCAAACAACAGTACAAAACAACAAAACAGGAATATCAAATCCTCTCTACCGATCCCTAGCACGACCTACAATAGAGTACATCGAATAAACAAAACAATGGTAATGGTTTCGTCTTCCTCCTATCTACCGCTACTCCAGCGAACCTGCACAACTGCACTCACGATGACCGCCCGGTGAAGGACTTTTGGGTCTGAACGACCGAAGCCCGCGTCATGGCCCCGGCGAGCTGGAGGCGGGGGCGAGGGTTGAGGCCAGGCTACGCGATGACGCGATCGTCGGGGACTTTTTCAGCTCCTCCGCTACCTGGGCTGGAGCGCCTACGACTAGTGGAGCACGTTGACCATGGACGACTTCTGGTAGTTGTGGACGAGGCTCGTGAGCTCGACTTAGCGCGAAGGAGAAGAAGGCACGGCTGCCACGAGCAGATCTGCGCGGTCTCAGGTAACCTAGACCTTAACCTACCTAATACAAACCTAGTAGCATAGAGTATGTACACCGATCATCGAAATTGAGTTTTCCCCTCCTGTGCCAGGCCACTGGGGCAAGGAGAACCGTTGAGATCGATGTCAAAAAGCAAGTCATGTTCGCCCTGATTTATTGTTGCAAGGGGAAAACGAGTCGAGGCCCCATGATGCTGGAGATATTTTTTCTTTTAGGATATATAAAGTGTTTGGCACACTATAAGGTATAAGCTATTTGTCACAAATAAATATGTAGCACATATATGGTAGTATGTGGATAATGTAGGCCCGAACGGTGCTCGCGTGTTATTAATTAGCAAAACGCTTGGATTTTTCAATCACGAACTCGCGATACCTATACTATATCTATTTCTTCCTAGGGCGCGTTTAGTTCTGGCCGGATTCGGCATTTGCACAGTGTTTGACGTGACGGCAAACACTGTAGCAGTTCGTTTGTATTTGTGAATTATTGTCCAAACATTGACTAATTAGGCTCAAAAGATTCGTCTCACAAAGTTCAACCAAACTGTACAATTAGTTTTTGATTTCATCTACATTTAGTACTCCATACATGTACCGCAAGTTTAATGTGACGGGGAATCTTCTTTTTACATAGTGCCAAAGTTATGAGTTTGGGGGAACTAAACAAGGGCCTAGACAACTCTCTAGTCTCACCAACCGCGAAGTAAATGTATCACCCACATATGTAACTGTTGTGAAATCGGTGCTCCGGTATAGGCGCAACTTTTTCAGAAATAACACCAAATTCATGTGGTATCACTTGTTATATGAACTCTACACCTATATCTCACATAGCATTACTACGAAAAGAGAAAGTAACAACTTCAAACCAATCCAAATAGCATATCGGGTGTACATCTTTTATTTCAACAATGACGTGGAACAATGATTGCTCGTAAAGTCAGAGGTTGGTACATGATCACAGCGAAGTGACGTGCCTCTCTCTACACTTGCTATATATGGCTCCGAGTAACGCCCCGACCCCCGATCCCCTACCGGGAGTTCATCCGTTAGGGGATCAAAAGGGGGTAAATTCCATCCCCGCAGGGAGCTTAATGGGCCAAAAGGCCGCCCCGTCGGGTGAAGCGGGGGTCAGAGCGTTCTCCACCTCCGCATTCCCCGATATCCGTCAGGGCCCTGACATCCGCTGCCTTCGCCTTCTCTCTCGCCCTCACGGCCTCAACCTTCCGTTATTTGTAGCTTTCTCGTAGACACATAGACACGGCGTCGCGCTCTTGCTGCCGCGGTCCCATCGGCTCCGCCGCCCCTGCGATGCTCTGCTTAACACTACAGAGCTCTTCGCCAGTCCGCCCGAAGCGAAGCCCCGCTACTGCATATCCTCATACTTCTTCCCCATGCTGATGTGATTCTTCCCCATGCCCAATGCCAACGTTCTCGCGATGCTGCCTATACCGATCCAATCTCCATGCTCTCGGGTGTGTTCCACCCATCAGGGCCCGTTGACCTCATTCGAGGACGTGGACTGCAGAAAATAATCCCCAAGAGACGGGGAACGGGGATGGGTAGCGGGGAAAAGTTAGGCGTCGGGGATGAGAGCTAGGATTTTTCAGTCACGAACTCACGTTGCGTGTCGCACTACCCAAAACTAGAGTTTGAGGATCTTGTGTTTGGGTAGCCATTAGTACTCCTATAGTATCAAAATGCACTAATAATCGCGACCCCTTCTACAATGACAATGTATTTGGAAATGTTTAAGAAATCATTTATACTAGCAGTTTTCTTAAGCTGCTACCAATACAAATAATTTGAAATCATTTTTGAACTTTTTATATAACCTCGGATGGAGAAATGACATAAACGAAAGTTTTAGTACTAAAAAAGATCTACAACTTTGTATTTGAGTACTTTTTCATTTAAAATCATTAGGGTCTAGAAATTATGTTATAAGATTAATGATTTTGAAATTAAGTTTTTTATGAATTTTTGAGACGACACTGATGGAGAAATGACCTAATCAAAGTTATAGTACTCGAAAAGATTGATAAATTTGTAGTTGAATAATTTTTCATTTGAAAAAAATTATGGCCAAGAAATTCTGCTTTGGTATTATGAATTTGACATTAATATTTTTATGAATTTTTTAAGCTGACCTCGGATGGAGAAATGACATAAACCAAAATTATAGTACTTGAAGAAATCTAAAACTTTTAGTTCAGTCTTTTTTTTCATTTGAATTTATTTAGAGTTTCAAATATGCATTACAATATTTACTAGAGTAAATATAAAAGAAATGTATCAGCCACTTGGTCACAAGTGACTCCGAGAGTATTGTGAAAAATTAAAAAGGCAGAAAAAAGAATTTTTTTTCTCTTTAATAAGTATATATAGATCAGGTCGTGTGGTATATATGGGAGGGGGATGATGTGCGTGACATGATCCAAGGAGAGCATCAATTCTTGTTGAAGGAGCTGTTTCGTTGCTATGGGGAGATCAATTTCAAAAAAATTGGCCATGTATCCAATTTTATTTTGTGTGCAAATCATCAATGCCCCATCCATCTATTCGTGAGAAACGTGTAGCACATACGTAAATAAATAATGTCTGCCATACAGACTACTTCTTCAGGATGTGCTCATGTAGTCATGCGCGTACAGGCTAGGATATTTTAAGTGTTTTCTTTTTGCTAAAGGAGAATTATATTAAGAAACTACATTTCCAATTATATTAAGGGGAGACACCCATGACAATAAAAAGGGGAAATGTAGCTATAGGAATATTAGTCTGGTACTTATACGTGTGATCCCGAATGGGACATCACTGCGTTGGCCTAGAATTGAGCTTTGTTCATACGGAGGACATGATGAGTAATAACTGAAACCGCTTTCCCAATTCTGTTTCTCCTATTTTTCCTCTATGCTTCTTCCATCTTTATCTCTATCTCTCTCTTCTAAGTTCTTCCCCAAATATATAGATATATCCCCGTTGCATCCTTGAATCGAGAGGGACATGAGAATTGGTATCAGATCCAGGTTCTTCGTGGAAGCGATTCCTTCGTTGCCCTCTCATCCTTGAGTGGCCATCATTGTTAGTTGGTGTTGTCGGGGCCAGGCTGCACGACGACACAATTGTCGGGGACCAGTTTAGCGCCTCCGCTACCACCGGCTGGAGCCCTGTGACTGGTGGAGCATGTCGACCATGGACGGCGTCTGGTAGGTGTGGACGAGGCTCGTGAGCTCGACTTGGCACCAAGGAGAAGAAGGCGCAGCTGCAGTGAGCAGATCCACGCAGTCTCAGGTAACCTGAACGCTAACCTACCTAATACAAACTTAGTAGCATAGAGTATGTACACCGACCATCGAAATCGAAGTTTCCCCTCTGGTGCCAAGCCACCGGGGGCAAGGAGAACCGTCGAGATCGATGTCGGAAAGCGAGTCACCCTCGGTTCGCCCTGATTTACTATAGCAAGGGGAAACGAGAAAAGGCCCAAGGATGCAGGAGATATTTTTTCTTTTAGGATATTTATATTGTTGGGCACACTATAAGCCATTTGTCACAAATAAATCTGTAGCACATATATAGTAGTACGTGCATAATGTATGCCCGAATAGTGCTAGGATGTTATTAATTAGGAAAACGCTAGGATTTTTCAGTTACGAACTCACGATTCCTATGCTATATTTAGCAATGAATATGTAGTCTCCAACAATTTGCAAAAAGTAGCTCTTAAAATATAAAAAAATTAGAACCACGAAAAAACTTCTAGCGACGTGTGGGATTTTTTTCGCGGACAGATTGCGCCGGCGGTGTATCCTCATCGCTGCCGCCCCATGCGCGCCACTGGCCACAGGTCTTCATGGGAAAGTGATAACGAACAACTTCATAGCCGTCGAATGATGACGACATAAGTTGAAGAAACCTTGGTTAGTGTTCCACATCTAGCTTTACCAAATCTTAAAGATTTCTCAGCATTAAATAAACAGCTATATGGTTACTGAAGTCCTAAAGATTTCTTGGTATTAGATAAACATCATACGGTTATAGAGTTCTAAAGATTTCTAAGTGTTAAATAAACCTTATACGGTTATGAAGTCCTAAAGATTTATAGACATTAAATAAACATCATACGGTTATGGAGTCCTAAAGATTTCTGGGCATTAGATAAATGTCATGGTTATGGAGTCTTAAAGATTTCTAGATATTAGATTAGCGCCACATGACAAAGTTTTGAAGATTTATAAGCATTAAACAAATAGTCTCTTCGTTCACTCCTAGTAACTTCTCTCCGAAACAAAAAAAAATGAAAAGAAAAATCCCCTGTGTCATCTCCCCGAGGTGACTCGGGGGCGATACCCGCCGCCACTGAACTCGGCCATCGCCGGCCAGCTCCCCTGGCCGCTGTTGCTGCTCGTCCAATGAGTGGCGGTGGCAGGCGCTCAACAAGGCCGCATCCGCAAGCACCTCCCTTCCCCACCAATCCCTCATCTTCCTCAAGTTCTTTTCTGCCCCATGGCAGTCAGGATGACCGACAATGATCCAAATCCGCACACTCCGGGGGTAGATCCTGGTGCCCACACTCATGGACGAGGCCCGTGAGCTCGACTTGGTACGAAGGAGAAGAAGGCGCCGCTGCCGCGAGCAGATCCGTGTGGCCAAGTTTGGAGGACTGGTATGTCATGTCACGTGGCTAGACACTACATAGGAGTGAGCCAGCGCTATCAAGAAGAAAAAACAGAGAAATGTAGCAATGGGAATATTAGTCTGGTACTTGTACACGTGATCCCGAATGAGACATCGGTACGTTGGCCTAGAATAGGACTTTATTCATATTGGGGGCATGATGATGTAATAATTGAAACCGCTTTTCCCTAATTCTGTTTAAGCACACCCTACCCAGCCCAAGTTGTTGTGGTTTGTGTGCGGCACGCACACTCTGCAAAAAGAAGAAGAAAGGGGGAAATGTAGCAATCGCAATATTAGTCTGGTACTTGTACATGTGATCCCGAATAGACATCAACTGCATTGGCCTAGAATTGGACTTTGTTCATATGGGGAGGCTCGATGAGTAATAACTGAAACCACTTTCCCTAATTCTGTTTCTCCTATTTTTCCTCTCTACTTCTTCCATCTTTATCTCTATCGCTCTCTTCTAAGTTTTTCCCCAAATATATAGATATATCCCCGTTGCATCATTGGATCGAGAGGAACATGAGAATTGGTATCAGGTTCCATGTTCTTCGTGCGAGTGATTCCTTCATTACCCTCTCATCCTTGAGTGGCAATCGCTGTTAGTTGGTGTTGTTGGGGCCAGGCTGCACGACGACATAATTGTCAGGGACCGGTTCAGCGCCTCCGCTACCTCCAGCTAGAGCCCCTGAGATCGGTGGAGGATGTCGACCATGGACAACATCTAGTAGGTGTGGACGAGGCTTGTGAGCTCGACTTGGCACAAAGGAGAAGAAGGCGCGGCTGCCGTGAGCATATCCGCGCGGTCTCAGGTAACTGAGCGCTAATGAACCTACCTAATACAAACCTAGTAACATAGAGTATGTACACCGACCATCGAAATCGAGGTTTCACCTCCGGTGCCAGGCCACCGGGGGCAAGGAGAACCATCGATATCGATGTCGGAAAGCGAGTCACCCTCGGTTCACCCTGATTTATTGTAGCAAGGAGAAACGAGACGAGGCCCCATGATGTAGGAAATATTTTTTCTTTTAGGATATTTAAAGTGTTTGGCACACTATAAGCTATTTGTCACAAATAAATGTGTAGCACATATATGGTAGTACGTCGATAATGTATGCCCGAATGGTGCTTAGAGGTTATTAATTAGCAAAATGCTAGGATTTTTCAGTCAGGAACTCGCGATGCGTGTCGCACTACCCAAAACTAGAGTTTGAGGATCTTGAGTTTGGGTAGCCACTAGTACTCCTATAGTATCAAAATGCACTAATAATCGTGACCCCTTCTACAATGACTGATGTAATTTGCAAATGCTTACGTACTTGTGTATGCAAATATGGTCACTAACCATTACAAAGAAAGTGACAACTGACAACTTCATAGCCATCGATGATGATGACATAAGTTGAAGAAACCTTGGTTAGTGTTCCACATCTAGCTTTAGGAAATCTTGAAGATTTCTTCGGCATTAAATAAACGCTATATGGTTACTGAAGTCCCTAAAGATTTCTTGGTATTAGATAAACTGTCATACAGTTATAGAGTTCTAAAGATTTCTAAGTATTAAATAAACCTTATACGGTTACGAAGTCCTAAAGATTTCTAGACATTAAATAAATATCATACGGTTATGGAGTCCTAAAGATTTATGGGCATTAGATAAATGTCACGGTTATGGAGTCTTAAAGATTTCTAGATATTAGATTAGCACCACATGACAAAGTTTTGAAGATTTATAAGCATTAAACTAATAATCTCTTCATTCCCTCCTGGTAACTTCTCTCCCAAACAGAAAAAGAAAAAATCCTGCCACGTCATCTCCCTGAGGAGACTCGGGGGCAATACCCACCACCACCAAACTCGTTCACAGCCTGCCAGCTCCCCCGGCCGCCATTGCTGCTCGCTGATGAGTGGCGGCAGCGGCGCTCAACAAGGCAGCCTCCGCAGCACCTCCCTTCCCCACCATCCCTTATCTTCCTCAAGTTCTTCTCTACTCCCATGGCAGTCACGATGACAGACAATGAGCCGAATCCGCACACTCTGGGGGTAGATTCGGTGCCCACACTCATGGATCTACTGGCCCTCAGTCCGCGGGAGGGCAGCGAGCTGGTGGGCTTCTGGCAGGACCTCACCAGCCGACGGTGAGCAAGGTGGACGGCGAGGAGCCAGATCCGTGCCTCCTGGGCCCGGATCCGGTGATCCTAGGCCTTGGATCTGGTTGCTTTTCGACCCTGGCGCGCGGACATGCGATTTTGGCTTTTCTAGATACATTATTTTTACTATGTTTCTAGATATAGTATATATCTCAATGCATTTCAAAAGTTATGTATTTAGAAAAAACAAAATATCTTATAATTTAGAATGGAGGGGTAATATAGGAAGAAATCACTTCAAACATGTGATGTTTCTTACAAGCCTTTTGGAAATTCACTCGGTAGACGTGCAATTATAGGTTCTGTGGACTGTCGGTATCAATGAAAAGGGTTGGTTGATCTATTTCTTCTAGATAACTCTCTAGTCTCACCAACCGAGAAGTAAATGTATCACACACATATGCAACTGTTGTGAAATAACACCAAACTTATGTGATATCACTTGTTATATGGACTCTACCCCTATATCTCACATGCTAGGATTACGAAAAGAGAAAGTAATAACTGAAAACCAATCCAAATAGCTTATTGGGTGTACATTCTTTTCTTTCAACAATGACTCCTAAAGTCAGAGGTTGGTACATGATCACAGCAAAAGTGACGTGCCTTTCTCTACACTTGCTATATATGGCTCCGAGTAGAGATGGAAACGGGCTCCAATCCCCAACCGGGAATTCATCCATTAGGGATCAAATCAGTGTAAATTTCATCCCTGCAGAAAGCTTAACGGGCCAAAAGGCCGCCTAGTTGGGTGAAGCGGGGGTCAAAGCGTTCTCCACCTACCGGTCCCTGATATCCATCAGGGCCCCGATATCCGTTGCCTTCACCTTCCCTATCGCCCTCACGGCCTCAACATTCCCTCCTCTGTAGCTTTCTCATGGACACGTCGACGCGAAGTCACAGTCCCATCGGCTCGGCCAACCTTGCGATGCTCGGCTTAACGCTACGGCTCTCTTCGTCAGTCCGCCCGAAGCGAAGCCCTGCTACTTTGTCTCCTCGTGCTTCTTCCCTATGCCGATGTGATTCTTCCCCATGCCCGATGCCAGCCTTCTCGCGATGCTGTCGATACTGATCCAATCTCCATGCTATCATGTGTGTTCCACCCATCGAGGCCCATGACCTCAATTGGGACGGGGACAGGGACGAGAGAAAATAATCCCCGAGACAGAGAACGGGGATGGGTAGCAGGAAAAAGTTAGGCGATCGGGGACGGGGATAGGGTATTGATCCACGGCAGGAATGTCCCTGTTGCCATCCCTAGCTCCGAGATCTTTGTATCCTCACTTTATTAAGAAACAGTCAGTTAACACCTCTAACGTCACCTCCCGCTTACTTGTCTCTCTCACCCAACTTTTCAACTTTATTTCTCCATGGCTAGAAAATCATACCTTTTGGTTAAGTTGACACCATCTCTCTTCCTCTTGCTCACATGATCACTGTGGCATTCCTCTCCCACGCACATATCCCATACGCCATGTCTATCCAAAAGAAAAGATCTTTAAGACAGGTAGCATTGTACACTTTCTCTTTTCGTAATGGCTGGAAGAGAATCATTTGTACCGTCGCTAGATCTCGATTGATTATCATAGGGATTTTCTACAGTAGTCCGAAACTATAGATCGTCCATTTAAGGAGATCTGATCCGGATAGTTAATTATCCATTGTGATGTGTAGGCTTGCTTGTTACCCCCCTTGAAGAGCTATACCAAGTGTGTGTGTGTGGATGTAATAATTATAACAAACTCAAAGCAAAAACAATATAACGAGTGGTGCATCCACAAGTCAAACCATATGCCAGTCTACCACTTCCACCTTTCGGCCCTGTTCGCTTCTCTTATAATTCGTCTTTTTTCGCTTGTTTTTTTTTCAGCCAGAACAGTGTTTTTCTCTCGTAATAAATTAGGCGGAACAATGTTTCGGCTTGTTTTTTTAACGAAGCGAACGGGGCGACCTCCAGTCCACAGTGCGTGTACCCAAAGAGGAAAACCATCAACCCAACAACCACTGACACAAGCTCCAACCAGATTCATCCCTCCTAGCAAGCTGCCTGCTTTAGCTTTACACACTGCCATTCCGTCAAGGAATCAGCGAGACAGTGACTCATTTGTTGCCTCCTTAAACCATCACTAGTCCACCACTAGCAAGGCATGAATGGTTCCTCTCCCCTGCACCTCTATTCTAATCCACGGGTTAATGAGTGCACTTAACAACCACTACTCTAGCTACGGTGGCAGGGGGTACCTGCGGCCACGCGTACGCTTATCCGGTGCCACTGCCACGCCGCAGCCCTCTCACGCCCAAAACGCGCGCGCGCGCGCAGAATGGCATCGCCCTCCTCCACTCGGCCGGCCCTGCTCCAAATCTATAAAAGGCGGCCATCGGCCTCCATTTCTGTGCCAAGATCCAGCATCCAGAGTTCTCGATCAAAAGCGCAAGCGCAAGCGTAAGCAGCCGACTGCCTTGCCAAGGACGGTGACCTGTCGCGTCCGCGCTCGCTCACTCGAGCGATCCGATCCCCAGCTCCGGCCTGCTCCAGCCAGCCATCAGGGAACGCGCGCGCGCAGCAATGGCCTTTTACTACGGTGTGAGCGGAGGACAGTCGTCGTCGGGGGCGGCGTGGGGGGCGCCGGCGGGCAGCAGGCCGTGGACCAAGGCGGAGGACAAGGTGTTCGAGGGCGCGCTGGTGATGTTCCCGGACCACTTGCCGAACCGGTGGGCGCTGGTGGCGTCGCGGCTGCATGACCGCACGCCGCAGGAGGCCTGGGACCACTACCAGGCGCTGGTCACCGACGTCGACCTCATCGAGCGCGGCATGGTCGAGGCCCCAGACTCCTGGGACGACGACGCGGCCGCCGGAGAGGGCCGCGCCGGCCGCGGCCGCGGGGGTGGCAGCGGAGAGGAGCGCCGCCGCGGGGTGCCGTGGACCGAGGACGAGCACAGGTACGCCGTACGCGCCACGCGCGCCGCAATCCCCCCGTCAAACTCTGTCGCGCCGCAATCCTATTTTTGTCCTTTTCCCCACCCTGTCATTCGACGTGCGTTCTCCGAGGTCCTGGATACTTCCAAGGATCTTTCTGTCCACGCCGGGCCCACCAGACCTTTCTCTCTTCACTTGCTAGTATCACCGACACGCGGGCCCTGCTAAACTAATTTCGTGTTCTCACACGCAGGCTGTTTCTGGAGGGGCTGGAGAAGTACGGGCGCGGCGACTGGCGGAACATCTCGCGGTGGTCGGTGAAGACGCGGACGCCGACGCAGGTGGCCAGCCACGCGCAGAAGTACTTCATCCGCCAGGCCAGCGCCGCCAGCCGCGGCGACAGCAAGCGCAAGAGCATCCACGACATCACCGCCCCGTGATGGCTCGTGGTCGTGGAGGACAAGACAAGCGGCGAGATCCAGCCCAGGCTGCTGCAGTGCTGCCTGCATTTATCCTGTTAGCTTCTACCTTTGCGAGACGGAAAAAAAAAAGCCGTCCCTGTGGTTGTATGTAGAAATGTAGGCAAAACTAAGCTGCCTTGGCTGGAATCTAGCCTCGCCGGAACTTGTATTAAGCGGTATTAGTATGATGATGGAATAAACTTTGCCTGTGTGTGTCTGGATTTTCATAGTCCAGCGCTTGGTTATTATCCCGATTTTGACATTACATACATGATCCAATAAACAGAGGATGGAAGGATTTGACCAGGCCAGCTAGGCAGAGGACGTTAGCCACGACTACTCATGGTGATGGTAGCATGAATTTCCACCAAAATCTTATGGGGCGCGCGTGTGCCGCTAACTGAAGCAGCGCACACGTCGCCAGAACTAAGGAAGAAAGGGACGGCGGTGGGGACAAGGGAAGGGGGCAGGGCGGAACAGCCAGCGGGCAGGTCGCCGTGGCTAGGGCAGTGGTCAAGGCAGAGGCAGCGGTGGCGGTTAGGGTTTTTAGTATTTGCGATCATCCATGGCTGGCGCCCTTAGAAGGAAGGGTTTGGGGGGCGACCGGCTAGGCGGTGGTGGCGGGTTGAGGGGCGGTGAGCAAGGCGGTGGCGGCGACGCTGAGCGGGAGGAGGAAGACAACCGGTTGCGCAGTGGGGGCTAGGAGTCATCGGTGAACTTCTGGATTGGGATTAGGGCAGGATAGGTTCGTACGACGGGGGTGGTAGGTGGGGGCGGCCTAGGCGGCGGTCGAGGCAGCAGGCGGGAGGAGGAAGATAGGTACGGAGGGAGGGAGGGAGGGAGAGAGAGAGAGAGAGAGAGAGAGAGAGAGAGAGAGAGAGAGAGAGAGAGAGAGAGGAAGAAAACGTGTGCGTCGCTATCCCTACTGGCGTGCGCACGTCAAGGATGAGGGTCGGAATTTCCTTGTGGAATGCTCACCCTCACCGGTTTGATGGACTGTAACTGGTTATTTTGCTGTTCAATGGGGTCTATGTGACAATATCAATTTTAGCTTCCATGAACTACTTACTCATCATGTACTTTAGTTAGTTATGTGGTCCTACTTGTGTACACTAGAAATACATGCCATTTGACAATCATATATTAGGAATAGCTGGAACGTCGTGGCTAAACATATGACTATATACACACAACATGGTTTCGAATATGCCGAGCGATAGCTTGCATTGTATGGTTAACTTCAAAGACCAGCTACACAATTTTGGCAAGTTGTTGCTAGCATCTAAGATTGGATCAGCTTTGTGACATATACTAACAAGGAAGTGACACAAATTGATGTGGTTATTCTTTTCACATGACTAGTGGTGAAAACAAATCTTTTGACCAACAAGTGTAGTTCAAATTTAGAATTTGTGAGCTTGTTTGTAGAAAGTTTGTCATGGTTGGGGGTGCTTTGTGCTTCCATTCCATTACATGGAGGACCTAACTTTTTACTAGGATTTGATACACTTGTTACTAATTTGACTAACATGCAAACCACAGATACACTCCTTTAGTTGGCATCACTGGTATGCGCTACAATCCCAGGTCACATTCCATGGCAATGTTTGTTAGAAATAGCCCGACAACATGGTGCATCATTGAATCACTATCATGTCTAGATTTGCGGTATTAGTAGACTTCTATGTGCACGTAAATGACATGTGGTTAGAATTTGACAGGGCAAGCCACATCAAAAGTAACACTTAGACCAACCTCCTTCCTTAGCGCACTCTTTCTAGCACCGAAAGTTGCTTTAGCGTGCACGTTGTCTCTAATAACCAGAAAACAACACAAGCCACCTCACATAGTTATTTTGTTTTGGCACGTACCATGCCAAAAACAAGTCGTTTCCATTTGGTCAATGCAGTTTAGACCCTTTAGATCGATCCACATCTTCTTATTAAATTCGTCATGTAACCTACGTGGCTGGCAATGTGGCACGTCATAATAAGGTCATAGTCATGGATAAACTTATGGGAGTATGTTGTGCATGTCTTTTTCCAGGGCTCATGATTTGCCAAGCTATCACTCATTAGATTACCACCGTACCATATATGAGCCAGCGAATTTGGGGCACTTGACAGTGTTCAAAGTAAGCATAATCTTGATAAAAATAATATGAAATGACAAAGTGAATTTGGCATGTCTATTTTGATGGACAAGTGGCTTGTAACATTGGATCAGTTGGAAGCTTATTCTGAACTTCTTATCTAGGTACTCTTTAGACCTCTGTGCTCATATTTTGGATGTGTCAATGCCAACCAACACCAAGTCTGAACTAACGTTGTCACTGGTTCTTCTATTGTTAAAATTGGCTCTACTGTGATGGCATCAATTTTAGGTTTCATAAACTGCTCTTCATATACTTACACTGCAGTCCTATGTGTCTGCCCCAGATATGTATATACATGGCAAGCTTAAACTTGTGGTAGTAAACTATACATATATGCCAAGCGAAAACTTATCAGGTTAACTGTCGATGTTTGACCACCGATAGCCTGCCACGGGGGTCCCCGGGGCAGTATGTTCGGGCTTCAGCAGTATGCAGAACTCGACGGTTAACGCAAGAGACAGTCGATTTATCCTAGGTTCGGACCCTCGATCGATGATCGAGTAATAGCCCTACGTCCAGTCGGCGTTAGCCTTTGCGTTGGATTAATTGTAAAGTGTTGTGTTGTACAATTGTTCTCTTGAACTCCCGATCCAAGGAGCCCTACCCTCCTTTATATAGTTAGGAGGCCAGAGTCCTAGTCGGTTTACAATGAGAGTTCCTAGTAGGATTACAGAGTAATACTGCTACTAAGATTACAGGGGAAGAATCCTAATTAGACTAGGTCTTCTCCCTTCCTTGTGGGGTATCCATGGGTCCCGCACCGACAAGCCCCCGAGCACTTCATGGTTGAGTTCTGGAAGCCTCGTCTTGTTCCTTCAAGTCTTCGTCGAGCAGGAACAAGCGTCGTCCGAGTGCTTTCTTGAGCGAAACCGTGTAGCGCTTCGTGAGATCTTTGCGTGGTGTGTACCTTTTTGAAGAAAAAAGTACTCCCATTTGGATGTAGCCCCCGAGCCTCTTGCTGTTTGGCACAAGGAGCTTGAGGGTCTTTTCTTGAAATCGTCCTGATTCTTCGTCGAAAGGCTCCCGAGCATATACCCGGGTTCTTTGTCGAAAAGAGCTCGGATATAGTTATGTCCGGGTTCTTTTTGTCGTGTGGTCTTGAAGTCGTCTGTCTTGAAGAAGTCTTCGGAGTGATGTGCGCTTTTTGAAGGAAAAAGTGCACTCACTGAGTGTAGCCCCCGAGCCTCTTGCTATTTGGAACAAAAAAGTTGGAGGGTCTTGAATCTTATGTTGTTTGAAAAGAACTAAGAACTTCTCCTGTTGCAGCCCCTCGAGCATTTATCCGGGTTGTTTTGTTCAGGAAGAACTCGGATGCAGGGTCTTGGCATATTCTCTAGGTAGTCTGCTGTTGTCAGATGTAGTCGTATGGTGGTGGTTGAGTGTGAATGTTGTTTGTTCATGAGTTGTACAGTGTTGGTATATCCTTTCGAATATGCTTGTCCTTGAGTACTGTTCCTTCACGCCTGAGTCCTTTTTCATTGAATTCTGTCTTTTCACTGTGTCCTTTGTTAGGCTTGTTTTATTTGTGCTCCTGGTCCACGTGCACCACTCCTTCGGTCTATAAATACCCTCCTAGAGTGCTGTTTTGATTCATTGAGCATTTTGTTGCTTGTTCTAAAGTCTCTATAGTCATGAATATGGTAGTTTATGAAGTAGAGCAGCCCCTAGGCGTATTTTGCAATTCTTGTATGTCTTGCCATAGTTGGAGGGAGTCTTGTGATAGGGATTAGAGGTAGGCTAATCCCACAGCAGCAATGTACCAGGATGTACGTGGCGGTAGTTGGAGGAAGTCTTGTGATGTGGGCTTCATTCCCTCATCTGGCAGTTCTGGGTTGATCCTCGTCGCCTGTCCTGAGACTGTCCGGTGCCGATCAACACCATATCCAGCATCACATCGGTCTTGGGTAGACAGATGCCTACCGGCCTTCTCTGCTCCATATTGTCCCACTATGCTGCTGATTTCTGCCTTGGATGCACTACGTCCGTCCTTTGAAGAAAATAGTGTAGCCGAGGGCGGTTTGTCCTTCCGAGTAGCAATTTGGGACACGTAGTCGTTCTAGAGCCTAGCCATGTCTGGGTTCCTCTTTGCTACTTTGCTTTTCGTGGTACCGAGTTCGTTGGGTCTTATAAGATGTGTAATCTTCTATTTTTGAAACCAGTTATAAAATGGAAAGGATCTTGTCTTCTGAGTTGCAATTCCTTATTTTCCTATTGTCCTGATTGTTGATGAGATTTCTGAGTTCTTTCTGTAAGGACTGGGTTGTTGCGCTCCTTGTGAGATAACCCTTCTTTGCTTCATTGATGATGAGTTCTTTTTGTGGTGATATGATAATTCTGCCGTGGTGTTGGATGGATAAGTCTGAAATCTACCCTTTGAACTGTACCGTTGTGTGGATTTGAGCCATCCGTCATTTTAGCTGTGTCGGTAAATGAACCGTTGCGTCCTCATGCCATGTTAAAATGGGCCTGGTGGGCCGCTGTTTTTACCGGTGTAAAATCTATTTAGAGGCCTTTCTCCTCCTTTTCTTTGGTACCCTGCCTTTGCCTTGAAAACCCTAGCCTTTGCACCTCCGCCGTCACCATTGCCGCCGCCATCTTAGCACCGCCGTCCAAGCCTTCTCTTCCCCTAGTGCCTTTTTGCCTCCGTTAGTACATTGGTAGGAAGAAGGCCATGAGCAAGTCCCATGCAACCTTTGTGGATGAGGAGTCGTCTCTTTCCGTGATCGAGAACCAAGAGTTCGTGGCCATGAGGGCTGCCTAGAAGGCTTGGCCGGCTCCGACAACGACTGAAGACTAGCTTCACGAGCTTACCGGTGATGGTCTGATCTAGAGCAAGGGCATTGCTGAATGGAGAGTTCCAGGCGAGCATCGGGTCCCCTGCTCTAGGTCCTGGTGAGATTATTCTTTTCATCTCCTTTATCCATGCTGGACTTTGCCTTCCTACTTCCGCCTTCCTTCATCAATTTCTCGGTTATTTTGGGGTTAGTCTGAACCATCTAACTCCCAATGCCGTCCTCCATCTTTCTGTTTTTGTACATCTCTGTGAAGCTTTCCTTGGAATTCCTCCTTCTCTTTCTCTCTTCCGTCACTTCTTTCGTCTGAAGCCTCAACCCCGCCGTGAAGACACCAATGTTCTTGGCGGCTGCGGGATTTAGTTTCACCAGGGTCTTAAAAGCAAGTTCTTTAACTATGACCTAGTTGATTCTGTGAGGGATTGGCGTGCTGACTGGTTCTATGCCGCCAATTTGATTCCTTCTCTCGCTGTACATTCTGGATCTGGTCCCTCGGTTAATGACCGGTGGGAAAAGAACTCTCTAACATCGGATGACCTCCATGCTATCTAGCTGTTCCTTGAGCAGATAAGCACTTTGAAGCAGCGGGGCTTGACCGGCTTCAGAATCGTCTCGAGTTTTCTTTGCCGTCGTGTTCAGCCTCTGAAGGAGTGAGAGAACTTTGGCTTCGAGTACTCTAGGGCTGAGGATCCTTCACGCATGGTCCCTGCCCTTGAGTTGACCAACGAGGAGGTACTCGAGCGTCTTCAGAAGATGCTGAAAGGAGCAAGCGTTGTCCCACTTACCGTCTCTGAGTTCTGTGCGAAGAACCCACCTCCAGCTATAAGTTGTTTTCTCTTGGTGCGGGTACTTTTTGTATTTCTTTTTGCTATATCTATTTTCGCTTAATCTTCCTTGTCTTGTTTTCATATTCTTTTCATAGGAATTGGGGAGTAACTTCATCGATCTGATTCCCCTTCACGACCTCCCTACCATCGTGGGGGCTGGGGGTAGTCTTGCTGGGGCTTCTTTAACTAGTAAGTCGCAAACCGCCGTAATACTTCCTGATGTTTCTTCCGCATTTTCTGATGTATATGAAGAGTATGTTCCTCGTCTAGTTCCTCGAGGCTCTCGTAGTGTCGGCAAGAGGGGGCGAGCAGATAGTTCTTCTTCTGCTCCATCTGCTGCCAAGAAGTCCCGTCAGACGAGTACTCGTCTAGGTACTCCAGTCGTAGCTAGCATGCTCTTAGGTGAGCATATTAATATGCTCTGTCCTTTTGTTGTTTGCTTATATCTTTAACCGAGTACTTTTGTCCTCTTTCAGCTAGAGCCATAGTGGCCTTGGTTGAGAGTGAGGAGGACGAGGTTGATGATGTGCCTCTTATTGCGCGTCGGTGAGTTCTTTTTTCGTCTTCCTGTTGTTGAAACCCTCCTTTGTTCTGACTTTGGTCTTGATTTCTTTGTAGTAATCGGTTGTCGGGTACCAGTTCTTCTGGAGGTCCGGCGCCGAGTTCTTCTATAGCTCCGTTACCGAGTTCTTCTGGGGCTCCTAGTACCGGCTACGCCGCTCTTGTCGTAGGGTGGCGGTGATGTTTTTGCCGCTGTGGTTCCCCCTGCTGAGGTCTTCTTTTGGCTTTATGAAGAAGAAGATAGCTGGGTAAGTGAATTCTGGTTTTATTTCTTTGCTTCTGTTCTCCTTTTTTCTTATTCTTTTTGACGAGTTTCCTTATCAACTTTCAGGCCTTCGTCTTCCCCAAGCCTCCTAGTCGACTTCTTGTCAAACCTCTGGTGCGCCCTTGCGTACTAAGTCTCAGGACTCAGAACGTACGGTCACCGAGGTGGCTGTGAGGGGGACAGAGTCCACTGCTGCTGAATTGCTAGCTCTCGAGGTGACCGTGGCCATGGCGGCGGGTTCATCTGAGGGGTTGGCCATTCCGGCTCCCGAGGTGACCGTGGTCGTGGCTGTAGGTTCATCAGAGGTACTGGTCGTTGCTTCCCAGGAGATTGCCCTGGTCGTGGCTTCTTCGCCTTGGCCATCTTCTTCCTCTCCTCTTCTTGCTTCTGGTGGTCCGCCTTCGGCCGATGATGTGGTGCAGCAGTTTGATGCCACTCATTGATTGTCAGAGCTAACCGCCGCCTAGGGAAGCTTGTCGACCCTCGCGACTTCTTTTGGGGAAAGGCTCCAGGTAAGTTTTTCTGCAATTCTTTCTTTGGGTGTTCGTTTTTCTCCTGTCCTCATTTCTTGTTTTTCTTTCTTTCTTTTTGCTCAGTCTTTTTCTCATGATCACATTGGCTTCTTTTTCTCATCTATGAACGAGAAGAAGTTGTCTTCTGAGGTGAGTACTCTGAAGACTGATCTTGACCTCTATCGGGCCGAGTTGGAGTCTGAGCGTCAGACGCATCAGAATGAGGAGAAAGCCCTCCGTGCCCGGGTAGTTGAGGTGGAAAAATAGCGGGATGCGGCTGCCCAGGAGGCCCTGAAAAATATGGAGTCCATGAAGAAAGAGTGCCATGGTATCAGCGAGTTCTTTTTTGCTTCCCTTTGTATTCAAATTTGCTTCTCTGCTGACTTGTATTTTCTTGTTTGGTCTAGCTCTCCGAGTTGAAAAGCAAAAGCTCTCGGAGGGTATCGAGGAGATGAAGACGCTCGTTCGAACTAGCCATAATAAGGCTGAGGAGGTAATTACTCAAGCTGAAGAAGAGATCACGCTTGCTAAATTGATTAGGCGTGGAGCTGACAGAGATCTTGTGCAGGCCCAAAAGACCGTCGAGGACTTGACTGGTAAGTTGGCAACGGCTACTGAAAACTGGAAAGCTTTGTGGAAGTCTTTCTGTTCAGTAGCCGACCTTCTTCAGGACTTCAGCAGACGATGGTCATTCTTGGGCTCAATTCATTCCCCAAGTGCCGACCCGTTTCCAGGAGTTCATGAAGCGTTGTGCCCATCTTTGCACCAGGAACGTTCTTGCCTAGGTCCGGGTTCTTTCCCTAGATTTTCCTTTGTCCAAGGTCGCCGATGAAGCCGAGAGCCAAGAGTACTTGGATGCTGTTGAGAGGTTGGAGCCTGAGGTTGATGACTTAGCTAGGAAGATTGTAGATAATCTTAACATTGATGTCTCTACTCCTGATGACAATGTTTGAATGTAATCGACCTTTGTACTCTAGGCTTTTGTAACAGAATACTTATACTCTTTCTTGAATGAAGATCCTTTATCTTTGTTGACGTCTTCTTTGTCTAGGATGTCTAATCCTTGCTTACTCTTTAAATGTGTTGTCCAAGTGATCAGAATTTTGTCCGAGTAGTTATCCGTTCTGACTTTCATCTTCGTTGTATAAACCACTCGGTGTATGTAGATCGTTGTATTTGATAAATTTTCTTGTTTTGCCGAGTACTTGTCTGGCTTTCATCTGCGCCATGTGAAACAACTCGGTGTAGATCATTGTCTTGACAAACTTCGTGTTCTTGTTAGTACTAAAAAGACTTAGGACCAGCGATCTTAGCTTTTTTGCTTAACTCAAGATGTGATCACATTCTGGTGTAGCCCCCGAGCACTTCATGGTAGAGCTCTAGAAGCCTTGTCTTGTTTTCTTCAAGTCAGGAACAAGCATCGTCCGAGTGCTTTCATGAGCAAAACCATGTAGCGCTTCTTGGGATCTTTTGAGTGTAGCCCCCGAGCCTCTTGCTATTTGGAACAAGGAGCTGGAGGGTCTTGTCTTGAAATTGCTCTGATTTATGTTCAGGCTTATTTTCAGTCGTTTTGCTTTTTGGTTCGGGTGTTAGCTTATTAGCTACCCTCATCGGTGGGCTCAAGCATGTTTTTAGCTCTTTTGCTCTCGGCTGGTATGCTCAGGCGTCTTTTCAGCCATTTTGCTTTTTGGTTTGGGTGTTAGCTTATTAACTACCCTCATCGGCGGGCTCAAGCATGTTTTCAGCTCTTTTGCTCTCGGCCGGTATGCTTAGGCGTCTTTTCAGCCATTTTGCTTTTTTGTTCTTTTTGGAAACAACTCGGGGAGAACCATAATGAGACATATGTCTATCGAGAAAGAACCATCTTTATTGATCATGAATATTGATAGGTCACAATGGTACATATGTTATTGGTGAACGCTATCTTTGTTTGATCATGAACGTTGATCTCTTGTGTCTTGTATACATATTTTCCCTTGAGTTGTTTTCATACGTAGAATCTTCGTAGCTGACTGATGTGCCATGTATTGTTGACTTCTTTTCCGTCTTCGGTTATCAACTTGTATGTGCCCGGTTTGATAACTTTTGTGATGATAAAAGGACCTTCCCATGGACTGAGAAGTTTATGGCGTTCGTCGGTTTTTTGTATTCTTCTTGGTACTAGGTCTCCGACTTATAATGATCGAGACTGGGTATTCTTGTTGTAGTGGCGTCTTAGTCCTTGGAGGTATCTTGCTGATTGAAGGGTAGCGTTTACTCTGACTTCTTCTGTACTGTCGAGTTCTAATCTTCGGGTGTGTTCTGCTTCTCCTTCGTCGTATTGTTCTATCCTTGGTGACTGTCCAGATCAAGTCTGCGGGTAGTATGGCTTCTGATCCGTACACCTAGGAAGAAAGGTGAGTATCTGGTGGCTCTGCTTATTTGAGTCCGTAGCCCCCTATACGACCTTGGATAATTCTTCAATTCCATTTTGATCCATAGTCTACTAGTTCTTCATACAATCTTGGTTTTAATCTAGCTAGTATGAGTTCAGTTTGCCCTTTTGACTTGTCCTATTGGCCTCTGGATGTGCGACTGATGCGTAATCTATTCTGAAGCCGCAGTCCTGTGCCCAACTTTGTAATTCTGTGGCTATGAAGGGAGAACCCAAATCCATGATGATTTGATTGGGCATGCCGAAGCAGTGCATAATGTCTTGGATGAACTTGACTCTTTGGCTGCGCTGTATTTTGCGAGTGATTTGAATTCAATCCATTTGGTGAACTTGTTAATTGCTACGAAGATGTACTCGAAGCCGCCTTTTGCTTTCTTGAGAGGTCCTACTTGATCCAGCCCCCAGCAGGAGAAAGGCCAAGCAGGTGGTATGCATATGAGGTTGTGAGCTGGCATATGAGCTTGTCTTACGAATATTTGACAACTTTTGCATCTTCTGACGAGTTCTTCTGCGTCTTTCAAAATGGTTGGCCAGTAGAAACCGGTGCGGAATGCTTTGTCGACTAGTGTTTTTGAAGCAGCGTGATTTCCACAGCAACCTGAGTGTATTTCGTTTAGGATTTCTTTGCCTTCTTCCAATGAGACGCATTTTAGGAGTACTCCTGATGATGCGGCTCTTCTGTAGAGCTTGTCTCCTACTAGGACATAATTCTTGATTCTGCGAACAACTCGGGTAGCTTCCTCTTTTTCCGCTGGCAACTTATTCTCTTTGATGTAATCAATAAAAACCTGGGTCCATGAAGTGGTGATTACCAAGATCTGGGTGCCTTTGGCTGAAGATTTCAAGGGTTATCTCACCAGGTTGTTTGATAGAGGGAAGCTGATAACTCCTCTATGAATACTCCTAGGTGGGACCTTCGCCCTGTCTGATCCAAGCTTGGCGAGGACGTCTGCTGCTATATTAGAATCACGCAGGACGTGTAGAATTTCTAATCCTTGAAAATGTTTTTCGAGCTTTCGTATTTCTGCACAGTAAGCGCCCATGTTTTCTTTGGTGCAATCCCAATCTTTGTTGACTTGACTTGATGACTACTGCTGAATCGCCATATACGAGTAAACGCTTGATTCCGAGGGTAATTGCCACTCATAGCCCATGGATGAGGGCTTCGTATTCTGCTTCATTGTTTGTAGCCTGCCATAATATCTGAAGGACGTACTTGAGTTGCTTTCCATCTAGAGAAATTAGGAGGACGCCTGCACCGGCTCTGCCTAGCTTGAGTGATCCATCAAAGTACATCTTCCAATGATCAAGGATGGTACTTGACATAGGTTGTTGAATTTCTGTCCATTCGGCAACAAAATCAGCCAGAGCTTGAGATTTAATTGCCTTCCGTGGGGTGAAATCGATATTGAGAGCACCAAGTTCAACTGCCCACTTAGATATGCGCCCTATTGCGTCTCTGTTGTATAGGATGTCTCCGAGTGGGAAATCTATCACCACGGTAATCTTGTGGCCTTCAAAATAGTGGCGAAGCTTGCGTGAAGTGATTAGTAGGGCGTAGAGTAGTTTTTGTACATGCGGATACCAGGACTTTTGATTCTGACAGTACTTTCGCTAATGTAATATATGGGGCGTTGTACTTTATGTACACGCTCTTCTTCTTCTCTTTCCACGACAATCGCTGTGCTGATCACAGTAGAAGTTGTCCGCAATGTATAGCATCATGTCTTCGTATTTCTTTGGAGGTGTGAGAACGGGTGAGGATGTGAGATATGCCTTGAGTTTCTTGAAAGCTTCGTTGGCTTCTTCTATCCACTCGAACTTGTCTGTCTTCTTTAGCAATTTAAAGAAAGGTAACCCTTTTTCGCCTAGTCTAGATATGAAACGATTGAGGGCTGCCATGTCAGCCTGTTAGTTTCTGCACATCTTTGACACTTCGAGGAGGCCCATCTCTGTTATGGCTCGAATCTGCTTGGCGCTTGCTTCGATTCCACGATGACTGACCAAGAATCCGAGTAGTTGTCCTGAAGGAACTCCGAATACACACTTGTTTGGATTCAGTTTCCACCTCCATCTTTTCATGTTTTCGAAAGTTTGCTTTAAGTCTTCAATTAGTGTATCCAGGGTTCTTTGTCTTTACCACTACTGTCATCTACGTATGCTTCTACGTTTTCTCCGATCTGATCACCGAGGCATGTTTGGATAGCTCTTTGGTAAGTTGCACCTAGCATTTTTGAGTCCAAATGACATGGTTTTGTAGCAGTAGGCACCGAATGGAGTGATGAAAGATGTCTTGCTCTGGTCTTGTTCCTTTAATGCAATCTGATGATATCCTGAATAGCAATCAAGGAAGGATAATAGGGTAGATTCTGCTATTGAATCCACTATCTGATCAGTGCGTGGTAGCCCGAACGGATCTTTGGGGCAGTGTTTGTTGAGATCTGTGTAGTCGACACACATGCGCCACTCATTCGTATTCTTTTTCTGTACCAGAACTGGGTTTGCTAGCCAATTTGGATGGAGGATTTCTCTAATGAATCCGACTGCCATTAGTTTTGTAATTTCCTTTTTAATTGCTGCTTTCTTATCGGGTGAGAATCGTCGTAGTCGTTGCTTTACGGGCTTGGAGCCTTCATTGATATCAATTCTATGCTCAGCCAACTCTCTTGGGACACCTGGCTTGTCAGCTGGCTTCCAAGCGAAGATATCTTTGTTGTCCCGAAGAAAGTTGGTGAGCGCGGGTTCCTATTTTGCCGAGAGGTGGGCGCTGATGGTTGCTGTTTTGGAGGGATCACCAGTGCCCAGGTCAATTTGCTTGACATCGGCTTGCTTTGGTGGTGCGAGGATGCTGTGCTTTTTAGCTGGTATCTCTAATTCTTCTTGGCTTATTCTGTGGCAATAGTGGCTATTTCTTTTCTACCATTGTCGGTTTGTGCTTTGGCTGCAATTTGGATTGCCTGAACGTCGCAGTCGAAGGCGTGCTTCAAATCGCTTCGAAGAGAAAGGACACCATTAGGTCCTGGCATCTTAAGCAATAGGTACGGATAATGTGGTATTGCTATGAATTTTGCTAGTGCTAGGCGCCCAAGGATTACGTGGTATGATGAATTAAAGTCTGCAACTTCAAACTTGATGAACTCTATACGGTAGTTCGAGGGAGTCCCAAAAGTAACTAGTAGAGTGATTTGCCCGAGTGGCATGGCTCCTTGCCAGGAACTATGCCATAAAAGGTATACTTGTTGGTGTAATCATCCTGGCGAGTTGTAGTCCCATCTTCCTTAGTGTTTCTGAAAAGATGATGTTGAGTCCTGGCTCCTTCGTCGATTAGTACTTTCGTAACAGTCATACCGGCAATGGTCGGATCTAGAACCAGTGGGTAATGGCCTGCGTTTCCTACGCTGGTCCATTGGTCTTCTCTTGAGAATTGGATTGGATACTCTGACCAATTGAGATATCTTGGTGTAGCGGGTTCTGCTGCCATGATAGGTTCATAACGCTAGCTTTTCTTGATGTTTGCTTCTGGAATCAGGAACCCCGGCGAAGATTACTGCCACTATCCCTCTAGGATTTTTGGAATCCCTTGTCTTCATGGTTGTCAGTCTTCTTTTTTCTGATTGTCTTCTTTATTATTCCCCTTACTATCTTTTCTTGTATATCTTTCATTGAAGATGTAGCAATTTCCGATGGTGTGCTTTCCATTGGGGTGCAAGGGGCAACGTATGTTCTCAATGTCGTCATATCTTCTGGTTTTTGAAAACTTCTTTGATTTGTCAGCCATTGCTACTGTGTTGTCTAGACAACGCTTTCTCTCCTTGATGTCTGTTGTTTCGAGGATTTTGCCTGTTCGGGTTGTCTCTGTTGTTTCTATCTGGGAATCTTTCTCGTGTCTTCTCCTCTGCAGTAATCATCTTTTCCACTGTTCGTCTGAATTCTTCAGTTGTTTCTTGGATTTTCTTTGCAGAAAGTCTTGAAAATTGCCACCTAGCCATGATTTCGTGAGAGAAAGCTTCGATTACTTCTCATTATGTGATGTCATGTACTTGAGCTAGTAGTTTGCCAAATCGTCGATAGTAATTTCTGAGACTTTCACCTCCTTTTGCTTGAGTCCTTTTAACTCTGCATGGGTGATTGGGTGTATAATAATACCCATGAAATTTTCATAGAAAGCTCTTTGCAAGTCCTCTCAATTTCTGATTGATCCTAGATTCAATTTATCAAACCATTGAAGTGGCATGGTTTCTAGGGCCATGGGAAAGAACAAGGTTTTGATGTCATCGTCTCCTCCGGCCAATTCAATTGATTGCGAGTAAATCCTGAGCCATTGCTTTGGTTTGGTCTTGCCATCATACTTGGAGTGGTTGGATGGCTTGAACTTATAAGGTAGTTGTATTGAAGCAAGTCTATTCACAAAATAGGGGAATCTAGCGTGCGTTCTGGCTTTTGTGTATTCTGATTCAGCGCCCCCTTCTTGCCAACTGTTGTCTTGGTGAGAGTAGTTTTGCGTGGCAGTCCGAGTAGGTGCTTTGCTTCTGGCCTTTCTTGGTTGTTCGACTCGGTCGTTTTGACTATGATTTCTTCTACTTTCTCTATTGTGACTTCCACTTGGTCCAAGTCTCTCAAAGGCGGACTTCCTTTGATTTTGATCTTCCTGTTCATGAGATGTTGCCCTTCCATCGTGCGTCCTAAGGACTATTGATCGGAGGAAGTCCCAGAGCTGTTCTTGTTTTTCATTGGGATATGAAGTCGCCCTGAGTTCTTCGAGTGCTTCTTGAATCTTATCGTAAGGTGTATTCGCTGCTCGTCCTTCTTCGACCTCTCGCTCTGATTTTCTTCTATTGTACTCGGCTAGGTCTGACTCATATTTGATCCAAGTGTCCTTTTGTTGTTTAGCACGACGTTGACGTCCTTGTTTCAATTTGTTCTTTCTCTCTCTAGCTTGCCTCTAACTCTCAGTCTCACCATCGTGCCCCTAGATAAACGGTGATATGTTGGATTCAGATTCATCTAAAGACCTGACGTCAGGTGCTTCTGGGGGGACCAATGGTGATCGAGGATGGTGAATCATGAATACTTCTCTAGCGTGAGTTGTTTTGTCATCGTCGTTGGTTTCCATACTGCTAGAGCTGTTGATAACTTCCGTAGAGGTTTCAAAGTCATAGATCGAGTCTCCTTCTTGGTAGGGTAGAGTTGTTGTTGTCGTATCGTCGACTAGTTGGGTGCCGTCATCTTCAGGAACAGAACCTGGCCAATGGACGATGCAGTCTTGAGATGTTATAGTTAATACAAGACCTTCTTGGGCTCCCTTCAGCGGCATTCTAAGCATGGGATAGGTGGATCCTTTGGGCCATGTCTGATAAGATGTTACCATGTTGTGGAGTCCGAACGGAAGAGGACCCGACTTCTTTGAAGTACTCTGAGTGTACTCCGAGTAGTATTCTTGATAGGTTGACGTCGTGTTCCGGAGCTTTGTCGAAAAAGAACTTGGTTTTCCGAAAGAACTCGGATAAGACTCTGTCTCGAAAGCAGAACCTGAGTTTGAATCGGATGCGTGAAGTCACGAAATCTGAGTTGGATCGGACATCACGAGCTGTGCGAATCTTCCAGCAAGCTGATCTGTCATTGTTGCCAAAATGGAAAAATCCTGATGATGATCTGAATCTTCGAGGAGATGGCCTTGGAGCTTGCCATCGTCGCCTGCCTTGTAGATCCATGAACCGAAGATGAAGATTGATCCCTTCAAGAAGATCATGTTGTCGAGGTCCATCGAGCTCTCGGATGCAAAGTCACCGAAAGCCCCTACCTGGTGCGCCAGCTATCGATGTTTGACCACCGATAGCCTGCCACGGGGGTCCTCGAGGCAGTATGTTCAGGCTTCAGCGTATGTAGAACTCAACGGTTAATGCAAGAGACAGTTGATTTATCCTAGTTCGGACCCTCGATCGATGATCGAGTAATAGCCCTACATCCAGTCGGCGTTAGCCTTTACATTGGATTGATTGTAAAGTGTTGTGTTGTACAATTGTCGTCTTGAACTCCCGATCTAAGGAGCCCTGCCCTCCTTTATATAGTCAGGAGGCCAGAGTCCTAGTCGGTTTACAATGAGAGTTCCTAGTAGGATTACAGAGTAATACTGCTACTAAGATTACAGAGGAAGAATCCTAATTAGACTAGGTCTTCTCCCTTTCTTGCGGAGTATCCCGTGGGTCCCGCACCGACATTAACTTTGGATATCGGCTATTTATTCGCCACACTCTCTCCTACAACCAAAATTAGACCGGCTTTCTTATATAGGAGTAACAAGGATGTGGTTACTCCTTTTGGCACATCAAACATTTTGCAACTGATAAGTGTAGCTTAAATTAAGAATAAAAAAACTTCTGTATAGCAAGTTTGTCATGTAAATGTGCTTTGCACTTCTATTATGCTATCTTTTGCAAGTAAAACATATAATGTAGTGGGAGCTGATAATTGTAGCTTAAAAGGGATTATATATTCATGATTGAGGACCTTACATTTTATTGAGATACAACACACTTGTTCTAGATTTGACACACTTGACAAACCATGGCTACACTCCTAAAGTTGGCATCATCTATAGGCACTACAATCCCATGTCTTATGCCATCGAAAGATATGTTAGAATAGTATGAAATGATGCATTATTAGATCACAATCATTTCTAAACTTGTCGGGATAGTGGACTACTATGCACAATTGATTGGCATATGGTTAGAATCATCCCAAGACGTGCCACATAAAAAATAACACTAATAACTACCTTCTTTGGTACACTCCTTTTTAGCACTTAAAGTTTGCTGAGCTTGCACATAGTGTCTAACTGGGAAATGACACAAGCAAGCTCACACAATGATTGTGTTTTGGCATGCCCCGTGGCAGATGTAGTTGGCCATATGTTATATGTAGCTTGGACCTTTGGATGGATCCACATATTGTTGGTAATCTTGTCATGTGATCTATGTGGCCGGTATAGGATCATAGTTATGGACAAACTTGTGGGAGTATGTTGTGCATGCCTTGTCATAGAACTCAGAACCTGCCAAGTGATTACTCATCAAATTACTGCCATACATTAGCCACGTAATTTGGCACACATTAATGGTGTTTAAAGCCACGTAATCATACTAAAAACTAATAGGTCGTGCAATTTTTGGCATGTTTAGTGATGTGAATAAGACGTGACAGACAAGTGTAGCTTGTAACATTGGATATGTTTGATGCTTATGTTGAACCATCAAATATCTAAAGTCTCTAAATCTCGATGTTGTTGTCGCCATACAATCTTATCCAAAGCAACTATGAGTATTACTAAAAGACAATCATTACTATGAACCTTATTTGAAACATTGTCTAGGTGCAAGAAATTTAGCAAAAATATATTTTTATTCAATGTGTATTCTTTATATGGATGCCACAAAATTGTTCTTTATTTTGTAGACTTGAACACTACTATGTTTAGATTCATGGGGTTGACATCATGATATGGTGACACATGTGAATATGAAACTCCATATCACACGTAGGATCCACGTGTTTCTGTAGCCCCTAGACATTGTTCACGTATGACTCACGACTCGCTTGCTGACACATGGCTGTGTCATTCTGGGTGATGGTGGCTACGTTGATGGGCTCCAAGGATGTGGTCTTCGTTGCGCCGAGCGGGCGCATTTTCCGTGTCCCTTTTGTCGTTTCTCTTTTTTCTCATCTTCCTTTCCCTGCCCTTTTCCTCGACCCCTCTGCCGGTTGCCTTGACATCTCTGTTGAGCGCCGCCTCCTTGGACGGCGCCATCAACCCACCACCCATGAGGGCGCTGCTGTAGCTGTGCGTCATGTTGGAGCAGGGCGAGACTCAGGTGCTCACTGTCCTCTCCCCTTTCCCATGCTTCATAATCCCTGCCCTTCCCTTCTCCACTCCCACGTCGGTCGTCCTCTAGCAAAGATCTCATATCTGGTTCTACCTCCGTCATGTCCTCCTCTGCCTCGCAACAGAACTACACTCCCGACTTTGCTGCTACCAAAATGAGCCCATCAAGATTCAAACAATTTTAGATTGCCTGCATAATATAGAGCATGACTTTAGAAAAAAAAATTGAAACTAGTTTCATAATTTTCTGAGGTAAAACAAATTTTCTATGATTTTCTTAAGATTAAATCAGATTTAGGATTTTAAATTACAATATTTTTTCATGTAAAAATATTTGGATATTTTTTTGAACTTTTTATTTTTATGAGTTTATGATATTTTTTTGAAAAATACTTTTACTCCGATTTACCTCCCTTCAGCTGTCTAATTTATTCTCTCTGACGTGGTGGCACATCAGCAAAACCAAAATCAAAACCATCCAAAGTGCAAAATAAACGGTTTTAAAAGTTAGGAGGAGATAAACTAGATTGTTTGGGCCACGATCCCACGGCCCGGCCCATAGAGTTCGCGAGCTTGTGCTGAGAGAGGGGGGCTCGTTCACACGCTGTGTCAGTTGTGGGCTCTAAACGTCTCGTGCCTCGCGGCCTCGAACACACTACTAGTCCACCACCTCGGCCTTGCTTTGCAGCCCAAGTACGTACGAGAAGAAATCCCTCTCTCCGTATCTCTGAATCTGAAAACTTGATTTGCGTACTCTCCTGCTTGGGTTGTTCGTCCTACGGCTTTGCACAGCAGAACGCCGCCACCTTTCTTCGGCCGCATGGAGTTCCCTCCTTTCCTTGGGCGGCGCACCGCGCACGGCTGCAAGTGCCGACGGCAGCGGCCTTGGCCGAGGGTCTCGCTGAACGCTGACCGTATCGATCGCGAGAGCCGAGAGCCGGAAATTAATCTGCTCTCTTCCTCTCGGGCAGCCGGCCGGCCATGCTCGTCCAAGGCATCAACCATCAAGTCGATCGTCTCCTTTGGAGTTAAGGTTCTGGCGGGGGGCATAAAGAGCGGCACATGGCGCCGCTAGCGCGGCGGCAATGCAAATGCAAACGCAGCAGATGACTTAAGGCCAGTGTCACGCTTCCGTCCATTTACTGGCTTGCATTGTGTGTGACAGCAAATGCAAGTCAATGCCATTTATGCGGTTGCATGCGCGACCAGACAGATTTATTTGCGGCATATTCTCGGCAGGTGGGCGAGCGCGGAGTTGCGAGGGAGCGCCCGGTTATCCCGTGGTAATCTGTACTAGACATCATCATCCGGGCGACCTGACCGACAGACCTTGCTGCAAGCCGGGCAGGCAGCGATGAGCCCCGCCGTACTAGCTACGTGATTGCTAGTTGCAATGCAGGGATCCAATTCCAAGCGTGGCGTGCCGCGCGGTCCCGTGTTCGGCAACAAAGGGCACGTACGAAAGAAGGGGCCGGCGGCAGGCGGTCCTTGATCCTGTCGCCCTTCACCGGCAGTGGTCGACGCCTGGTACCGGGACTGCTTGTTTGTTTGCCCATACTGGCCTGCTGGCCTGGGTGTGCTTGCATCTGAGACTCGCTCTGCCTGCAGAGGTGTTCTATCGTGCCAAATTTTCAAGGACCCCGGGCCGGCCGAGCGAGCAACTCCAGCTGGCCCGTATATGCCTTCATTAAGTAACACTAAAGTCCATTTACTGAAAGGCTGCACCCAATTTAAGTGCCATTCACTACACAACCAGTTGCTACATGCATTTCTGCTTCATTTCTTTCCTTTCCCCCCCCTTTTCTTTCTTCGGATGGTATCGAGTGACTGATTATATATGCATTGGTACGGAAAACAGGATACTCCTACCTTTTTCCCAGGATAAGGCAGAAAATATGTTACTTGCACAAAATAAAACGGCGCCTATATATAGATGCCGTTATGCAGCATTGCATTAGCATAAAAATTAGTTCTTAAGAGTTACTGGTGCACGTATAAAGCTACTTTGGTCACACGTAAACTTCATGACAAAACTATGAAAATACCTATAGCTAAGAAAATTTTACAAATCTGACGAAATTAAAATTAGAAAAACAAAAAAAGTTTTCATCCCAAAAGCCTTTATTTTTTTCTTTCTATTTTGAAATACTGCAATTTACAAAAGCCTTTATTTTTTCTTCTATTTTGGACTTTTTTTTTGGCGATCAGTGCAAAGCACGTATTTCATTAAGCAGAAAGAAGTTTTCGTCCCAAACAAAAGAGTGTCATTCTAAGTTAGGATTAGGTCAAACTTTCTTAAATTTAACTAGGTTTATAAAAATATTATCAAAATTTCAATATCCAAATCGATTTATTGTGAAAATATATTCCATGATTTATCTCATGGTACTTATTATGCATAGTACTTTTTTTATATATTTGGTTAAACTTAAGTTCCATTATCTCCTTTTGTGAAGGATGGAGTAGTTGCGTGCAAGGAGTCACACCAAGAGCACTGGCTTCAAATATCTACAACTTATAGTCAAGCATAAGAATTGATCAGTCGGCCCAGTGCTACACAAAAATGCATGGATTAGAGCGTTGCAGGGAAAAGAAAAAGAAAAAAATCGACACAACTTGAGGAATTTATCTCCTTATGGATTCGACTCCAGGATGTTCAACTACGTACAACTAGATGTGGTGGAGTTCATTGTGTGTAGATCAGTGTTTTTCTAAACGCTAAACAGTCGGTCACCTACCGTTTAGCCATTATTCGGGCAAAACATCCCATTAAACGAGCTAAACGGCCAATTAAACGGGGTAAACGGGTGATTAAACGGAAACGGCGGACCACCGTATAGCGTTTACACGGTGTTTAAACGGGCTAAACGACTGTTTAGGCGAACAGTGCTGTAGATGGACTTCGAATGGAGAGTACGCCGCCAAACTTAGTGTACCAGATTCAGTTAGCTAGGTCTTCTGAACTGTTTTGCCATGATTTGATTTGGAAAGCAGAGACATAATAAATACAAATTCTTCACTTGGACTCTAATTGAAGACAAAATCTTAACGCCGGATAATCAGCCCGTTCGGTAGGCTGGCTGGTGCTGGGGCTGGACCAGCCAGCCCAGCCAGCCAACCCTAGCACCAGCCAGCCAATGCCGCTGGCCTCCAGCCACCAGCTGGTTTGGACACATTCAAAATTTGGCGCCAATGCATTGTAGCTCATGCTGATTTCAAAATTTCAAATTCAAACTACCATGCATTCCTTGTATGCTCCTATAATGTCAGTTGAGATACTACACAGCAAGTCCAACCTGGCTATATTGAGTTCAGAGGACATAACTCACTATACAAAATAATGCATAACACAACACAGAGTAAGCCTTTCAGCATTAGCAACTGATTATCAATCAGACTTGCCCTCCTATGCACCGGCCTCCTGCAAGTGCTCCACGTCCAATATGGTCTTGCACCCCACTGCCATCTGGAAGTAAAGAAGAATTAGCTATTTGTCAGGCACATCCACAAATATACAAGGGTTCCTATGCAGACTTCACAAAAGAATCCACACTCTTCAAATGAGTTGATGGAACTGCACACAAAAAGGCATGCTCTAAGATTTTACCTGTCAAAGCAAGCTTTAAACCATATCTTGCATGCTTGGCCAAAAAACACCAGGTGTATCAAGCACATACATACTGGGATCAGTTGTAATCTGTACATGACAAATAAGGTTGGTAGTTTATTGAGTAGATCACTAATGAAAAGAAGCCACATATTTAAATTTTAGGAAATAAATATTACTTGTATTGTTACGCAACCAAAACAAGCAAATGATGGATAAAAGTGAAGCAACAATGACGATATTAACAAGTACCAAAAAAAAGCTCCAGTACAGTAGGTGGTCTACCTCTCAACCCATATCTCTTGCATTGTTCATTCAAAGATTTCACAAGCTCCTCAACCCATCCGCTGTATCTTATTAGCCCGCTCCTGGTAACAGAGGGCAAAGGAGGTCAGACAACAGATGTAAAGCATGATGCAATGAAAGATATTTGATGAACAAAAAAATGCAAACCTCTAGCTTCTCATCACTTTCATCCCCTTTTTTGCAGCTTAACTATTGCGTTATAAAGTTCCAACTTCTCCGGCAAACATACAAACTAGTAATAATATGCTCATAGCCAGATCTCGAGGATGAAGTTGCCAGCATTCTAATAGAATCACAAATATACCTGGATCTCACGGAAAGTGGCCTCATCCATTGCTAGCTTGATGCCACATCTCCACCCTTCTTGCATCTCTCATCATATTTTGCAGAAAGGGATTGGACCTAAATATAGAATTGAAAGCTGTGCCATTCATATAAAACAGCATTAGAACAAAGAGTGGCCACTCTTACATGCCATCATACAAGGGACTTCATAGGACATTAGTCAAATTGTAACAAATATTATAATGCCCAAAAGTCTTGTAGTAGCTTCTACCAAAGTAATATATGATATGGTACCACTAAAAATGGTCCCATGAGATCTAAAAACTTGTACTTATTGCACTAGCATGTAACAACAGGAAGCTTGTACAAACGAAGTTAAAACAGTATGAGATCCTAGAGATTATTTTCATCAAACTTTTCTGCTTCTGCCAGCACTTTAGAATCCACCAGGATCTTCTACAAACGGTAATTACCCAAAAAAGGTAGGACATAGAATCAGAGAGCCCAACAAATCAATGGTTACAGAACGAAAATTACCTCACGTTTATCAGCAGACATACTTTCTGAGACTTCATTAAACCTGTTGTCGCACCTACTCTTGTACAGAATCTAGGACAACATGACAAAAATAAGTCCGGCATGGATACATTAAATTAGGACAGCAGAGGTTGAATGGAAATGCTTTACAGGAAGCTGAAACTAGCACATGACAGACTGAATCAAATACATGTGTGCCGTGGATATCATAACCTTTGCAACCAGAAGCATAGCTTGCCAAGCACGAAGCACGTCTTCTTCCGTCAACTGGAAGCTTCTCTTATTCTTTACCTGCAGCCTGCACAGTTGCAAACTCATATTACGTCTGGCTCAATCATCCATATGACCAAACACAGAAACAAATACAATGAAATCATACCTCTGAGGAACAGAATCCTTGAAGAAAGTCAAGCCTAAGCAGTATCTGCCCACTGCATCCCGAGGTCAATCACATAAATAGTGTACCAACAAATCCATTGTCCATACACAAAATAACTAGAATATTACATCACATCCCCAAACATTACAGAACTTCACACTTGTACTTCTGTTCGTACAATTCGTCATACATCAATGAACACAATTAGATAGTCCCATACAACCTTACACATGCACACGACAAGACTGCCATGGAATTGTACCTACAGCTACTGGTTGGTAAAACAACTGCCTTGACCTACATCAGACATTGCTCCACACCGCCGTGGATATCAGCTCCCTAAGGCCAGAGATAGGGGTTCCTAGATTTAGGTCAACCCACTGCGGCACCTCGTACGAGGGTGGATTTGCGCCATACTTACGCATCCACAAAAAATTATCTAAAGCAAAGCATGAAATGATTATCATAGCTTGCTTCATCCTACTGCAGTACGGCACCCCGCCCAGAATATGCCAGCGCTCTTTCAACACCCCAAACCTCCTTTCAATTATATTCCGCAACTTTGCATGAATGTAGTTGAATTTCTCCTCCCTCTGCAATTGCTACAAATCTATGCCCCTAAAGTCGTTGATGTGATACCTTGTGTTTTTGTAGGGAGTCATGTAACCTGCCATCTCCTTGTAACCCGCGTCTGCCAGGTAGTACTGGCCTACAAGAAATGAAAGCAGACATCAACTGTCTTAGCAAATTGAACACAAAGTATGCTTCAATTCATGTACTACAAGCAAAAAAACAAGGAATGTGAACAGGCAGGCACCACGAACCTGGTGGGGGATGTGGGAACGAAGCGTCATCCTGACAGTCTTTCAACACCACCATGTCATGACATGCCCCCGCCTTGCCGGCCCCCACGTATGTGAAACGGCCATCCATATCAACGATGGCACAAACATTAATTGTTGTTTCGCCTTTCCTATTGTAGAAATCAGCCTTTGCCTAGCGGTTAACCTCAATGTTTACGTGCGTGCCATCTATAGCACCTATGCATCCATCAAACCATGGTGAATGTGTGGCAAGTTTGTGGCTTACGTGAGCATAGTTCCTATCTGCTGGCACTAGAACAGTATCTGCCCAACGATACATTACCTCGGCAACTACTGTAATCTTCCTGCTAACTGTATCTAAAGACCTTTCAAACCTATCCTTGCACTCTCTACTAGCTGATTGGTGGGCACAGGTCCAAATGTACATGCCTAGAGCTTCTACTGAGGTGCACTTATCTATTTCTAGCAGCCCATACGGCAGCAGGGTTTCATGCAAATGCATGAAGGCATCAGGTGACATTCACAAATTCTCTAAACATCCACTACACCACAACCCTAGACTAGGGACGTACCGTCGGTCGGTATAGGTCGATATAGCGACGCTCCGTCGGTCGGTATAGATCTATGCCGACACTTACTTGCAGCCACTGAAAGTGGCGTCGGTATAGCCTACGCCGACCGACAAGTTTTTAGCGACCGACAGTCTGACGCCTTAGGGGCTACATATACAGACACATAGTTTGAAGCTATAAATACTTTTAGCAACTAACAATCCAACGCGAATCATTCACATAGAGACAATATATATGTTGCTAATCAGCAGTACATAATAACCCAAAAATAATATATTATCAATGCACACGCATTCATTACAAGATATATTAACCATAACGGATTCATTCATATATGAGTAGCCCAATGTAAGGTCGCTCAGATTCAAGTTCATAAGTACAAAATAGATTAGAAGCTCGCAAACATGAAGTTTGTGCATGAGCAAGCCATCAACATCCCTACATCTACCTCATGTGATCAAAAGTCATACATCCACCACTTGTAACCAAAAGCTTAGCTCACTAACATCTAAAGCTCACTGCTCAAATTTCACTAACAGTGAGCTCAGAGTCTTGTCTCTAATAGGTTCAAAACAAAACACAGCTTCGATGAGCCCTTTTAACTTATCGACACCATCAGGTACACTGCCTAGGCCTTGCAGGATGGCTGAAATGCAATATGAATATCCAATTAGCGGCAATAAGTAAACTAATAATATCTAACTTAAAGCAATATACAGATTTAGTATATGGACTAGCACTGGAGGTTAATATATAAGATGATGAATTAAACATAGCCTATACATGCTGATATAACTAATAAAATAACCATCAGCATATAAATACTAAATATGCAGTGTCACCACAAAATATTGATGTCTAGATGATATTTAACATGAAACAAGCTAAAAGTTGACAATACATTCTTTATACACCATTTACAGTACAGGAAATCATGTGATCCTATAGTCATTTCAACTACATGATATGTAGAAAGCCAAAGGAACAAAACCTGAGGAACAGTCCTCCTCCTAACAATTCGAACTCCAAAGCAAAAGGTTCGGGCATCAACTCTTGATAAGCTAATTTTATTGATCCCTTCTCTACTGCATGTGGTTACCTGCAAAAACATACAAGAATTACAAATTTAACCCATGAACAGAACTTGTAAAAAGAATTTTAGAGTAATACAACATTGCGATCAAATTATCATATCAACTACAAAACTGAAACTAGGTCTCCATATGCTAGAAATGTGCACCCAATTGCTTTCTGTCAAAAAAGCGAAAATAGTATCCATGGATCCTCACATACACCACATCGCAAGAATGACATGATACATGCCAACAATCTAGCTCGATGTAGAAGTAAACCATGCGCTTCACTAGCTAACTATAAACATTGAGTTAAAAAGCCAGCCAATGGGAAACAAAAAACCAGTACCATATTTGTAAATGGTTTGGCCAAAATGTGTGCATCTGAACCAGGTGATGGCCAGCAAGCACCTTCACAAACAAAGTATGAACATGTGCTCCTGTATCTTAGCCAGTAGTTTAATATAGCATTCCCCTTTCAAGTTAAAGAGGTTGATTCAATGACAAAGTTCAGACACTCCGAGTGACCTAATCTCACATACACCAATGTTTTCTTCCTCAGTGCTTTAAGGTTTATTTATGGCATAGCATAATCACCAATGTACTATGCGTGAACACTATGTTAAAGAAAGAACATAATCATCCACAGCTAAAAGATTTATTTATGGCATAGCAGCATCATGTCATTAATAAAGTGTGCAAGATTTTTATCAGGATTGAGGCAAATGAAACTTAGGTTGTGGAGGAGAGAGCAAACCTGGAGATCATATTCTGGTCTCTAGACTATTTCTCTATCTGCTTGGGAAAGTTGGAAGGTCTTCTCCACAATTTGAGGTATACATTCATATCAATGAGCAAAAGCTTGTATTAGCAATCAACAAGACTGTGAGGATTATCATGTCAAATCTAACAGAGGAATTTAATTACTAACCAAAGATCTTGAACTAAAGTATATATGACTATTGTTGAAGATATTAGTGTTTGTTGATTGGGTAACAAGGATATATTTATGTATAGCACAACATCAATGGCATAATATAGATATCCATATGGCTAAAATAATAATTCCTGACAACAATGGAGCGTCAATTTCCCCTCAAACCTAAAATTGAGATTAACTATGACACGTGTAATGTACTTGTATTGACAACCCCCCCCCAAAGAAACAATTAAAGAAATGCACATTAGGTAAGGGAATGATTATTGTTGTACAATAAACTATTGCCACCACAACAAGTTCCATTATAGACCCACCCATCATTTCCAACACCAGATGACATAAATTTCACAGGTTTACAAGTGCAATGCCAACTTCAGAGCACCTATACAGATTTACAAGTCTCATCAGCGGCTTTTGTTCATAATACATTCGAGGATCTAACCAAAAGGCATAGTAACTTCAATTGCATAGAAAACTAGAAACATCAAGCATTTTAGTCTTCAATAAGTAGGCTATCTTTACATGTTATATTTGTTGCAAAAGGAAATAAACCATCAGCATGTTCTAGCCAAGCAAAGAGCAGAAAGAGCTTAGGCCTTAAAGATAAGATGGAGTAGAAGTGTACAGTCTAATGCCAAGTCTAATGCAGGATCCAGTTGGGGTGAGAAAGATAAGATGGAGTCTAATGAGCATCTGAAAGTCCTAAAAGAATCAGACACATGGAGTAATCTACCGCAAAAGACTCCTAGGGTAATCTGGCTGCAACACTAGTGGGCAATTCAGATGCTAAGCAATTCAGATGTAGTATTCAATACATTGGCCTCAGATATCAGTTGCTCCTTGGTTGACCTTGAGCTTGGAGCATAAGAAACAAACAGAGTAAGAAACAAAGTTCTAGTACCTCAACACAAGCTCAAGGTCATCAGTTTTTGGCATGCTTAATATGATATCATCATTGGCAAAGTAAGTGAGGCCTCAGCTTAACGATATGTTGGTACAATTTCCAGATACTCAATCATAGGTGGCTGCCAAGGTTTGATGACAGTCATGAGAATCATACAGAATGCACAAAAAACAAATTGCAGCCACCTCAGAGTTTATTTTTCATGTTGCATCATTGGCCAAATAGATATCACGAGTTTGAACATCATAGTCATATCAAGAGATGGAACATCAGTGTCATAAATTCTAGATGCTTTAGCACAAAGAACCCTCACTAGAATTAGAGCTATGGACTTAAGCAAGATGCGGCTACCACACCATAGGGTGCTCCTCCAGCGCCTAGGGTTAAGTAAACATCATCGACCAAGGCACTTTGTTCAGTTTGTAAATCAGACTAGGCATCATCATGTGCAAAATCTAGGCGACAACACATGTGTACAACAAATAAGAGGTGCACATCACACAGATTTGAGGGCGGAACAAGACGAAAGCAAATGTAAACATGTAGATCAACAAAAATGTCGCCCAGATCTAAGTATCTAAGAACATGAACCCTAATATTAGTGGACGACAAACAAAATCCACAAACGATTCAACAAAGAGGGGTAGGAGATGGGGGCAGGTGAGATATACTATCGAAGCACTAGAGGACCAACATGAATCCGTCGGTGGAGGTTGACCATATAGGTCAAGCAAGCTCAATGGGGAGGAAGAGGAGAGAGCGCACCAAACCAGAGGAGGAAGGAGAGGCACGAAAAGGGGGCGATAACCCTAGCCCAGGCCCCCGGATGACAAGATCTCCCATGCAAGATCTGGGGGCGGTGGTGGCCGTCGCGACGGTGCAAGAGAGGAGGGGGAGGCAGATCTGGGGGCGGCAGGTGGCGAAGCTCCTTGGTGCGGCAGGAGGTAGATTTGGGGGCGCCCGTGTTCTGGCTACGTACAAAGGGCTGCATGGCAGCGACTGGGGTGCCAACTGGGCTACGGCGGCGACAGTCTTGGGCGATGGTGGTGGTGGTCTTGGGCGGCGACAGCGGCGGTCTTGGGCGGTGGAGGCAGTGGAGTTGGGCGGACGAGCGCTGCAACAGAGGATGGGGCGGATGGGCGTACCGCGCGATGAAGGATGGGGTAGGCGGGCACAGAGAGCGAATGCGGCGGCTAACTGAGGGAGAGTGAATGGAAAGGTTGGGGTTAGCAGTATTTGGGCCCAACTTTTACCGCGAAGGGCCTATTTTTGTTTTCAGATTCCCACGATGGAACTTTTTTTCCTTTTCAGTTCCCGCGGACAGACCTTAAGCCCATGCAATAGATACGGCCCTATATAATGACTGATGGTTCGTCCTCTTTATTGATCTATCTCAACCGATTGTTTGATGCTACAGCCAAATATCTATACCGACCGATCATCCATCGCAAAAAGTACATTTAACGACACATGATCTATGTGCCAGCTATACCGACCGACGGTTCAATGGTATTAATATATTTATAGCAACACACATATGACGCTATATTAGGGTTGTGGTATAGTGATCTGGTATTGTCGGCTAGTGTAAGATGCATCCACTGGGCTCCCGTGAGCTTAGGAATGGGACAAGGAGGATTTACCTCAGGCCTTTGCTGTGACATAAGCCCTTTCAGCAGGACAAATGCTGCCTTTGCCCTAGTCACATTGCTCGGTCCTTCACTAGAAGTGTCGCTGTAGGACGACTCGTCAGTGCTGCTCATGGTGCTACCTGCAATTAGGCATACATAAGATAGATTGTCATGCCGATATTAGGAACAAATCAATTGTAAATAACTAAACATATGACGATACCTGAACTAGGTAGGACCTTCAAAACAGGTTCGAATGTACATGGGAAAAGTGATACATGCATATTTTGTTACAACACTCACAGCAGTACACTAATTTTTTATTCAAATCACGAGACAACGACATGCACTTAGTTCTCAACAATGGTCTTTGGTTACAAGAAAAAAACGAACATAAGGATACAACAAACTGAATGAACTCAACATGCACATTGTGGATATCCGCAAACAGGTGAAAAACAAGGAATGTGCTGATTAGTGGGACTTGTTGGAGCACTCAAAGGCCCACGTCACTTTGATCCAGTTCAGCCGGCCCTCTTTAGATTCCATGTCTAGAAAACCCTGGTGACTAAGCCTGTCTCTGCAAAGGTTCAGGGCTTGCACGAATACTTCATCAGCCTCGCTAATACCATCTTGCAGCAGAATGTTTTGGACTTGGGCCAACTCCTGAGCATCGTTTTTGTGACGGGCCTTCTGGGACCTAGCCTCTCTGAGAAATTGGCCGAGGTCTTGAAGGCACTCTTCTACAGATGGAGTTTGGCTACTCTTCTTACTGTGAGGACTGTTCACTGAAAATTCCCTATGGACTCTCTTAGAGGGCTAATGAGTACTAGGTGGCTCGACCGGCTCGTCTGATAAGGCTGGAGGAGTGCGAGGGCCTCCATTACTGGGTGACTTGTCATGTCGATGGCCCCCTGCCGATACCAACTGGCCCTGTCACGTGGGGTGCGTCCCAAAATTGTGATCAGTTGCTCATAGCATTAGGGCCATTTGTACTTGTTTCTAGCTGGTTGGCTACTTTCCTGCACGTGTTGCAGTGATGTCGAAGTTAGTACTGAGTTAGTAGGAACCTAATTGCTACAAAAAAATCAAAGAAATGCGTGTAGTTAGTACCCCGGAGCTGGCGCCGTACCACTCGGGGTCAGCTGTAACCTCTCCAGTCAGGGGGTCACGGCCTAGCCCAGTATGGGTCTGGTCATCACGCCAGTTGAAGTAACAACGTTTTAGCTCGTTGTACTTGTTTTGGCACACTTTCTTGTTGTATCCAAGGTCCATGATTTGGTTGAAGTCATGAGTGATTTTGGTCCACGCTAGTGAGGTTGGACCGTGGGCAGAGGTCCAGTGACAAAGCTCTTTTTGTTGGATGATGAGGTCAAGAAGGACAGAGGTTGCTCTGTCGTCCCACACAGCATGGTCCTGGCTCATCTGATTCAAGGATTGACAAAGCTATTAGTAATGCACCAGTCGCAAATTCTGCTGGTATAGATATACTAATTGATTTGTAAAGCTTTCTTCTATCACGGATACTACTAGTTGCCTGAAAGTGTAGGAAGCATAGAGCAAACCAAAGAACTAAATAACTAGAACACTTGTCCCTTAAATGAATTATATGAATCAATTGGTACTGTGCTATTTCTCCACAACAGCCAAACCCTCGGCAAAAATAGAGAACAAAAAAGAGACAACAACAAAGACAACACACACAAAAAAGAGCGAGAAATCACAGTCATGTGGCTTGTGTGAATAGCCTAGAGGATGGAGCTCCACACAACCAAGAATCTGGTGGAAACTGAGAACTGAGCATACATTTGCAAAGGACAACTAAAAACCAAATGCAAACTACAAAATGACAAATAGTATCCCTAACTTGCCTTTTGCGGCCGTTTTCGGCCTTTTGAGCAGAGGTTGTAGTGCCTGCCAGCAGTTGGAGAGCAAGACGAAGCTGACGACGCTGCCAGTTTGGGCGACGCTGGTCACAACTGGACGAAACGTCCCTTCTATGACTGCACTGCAAGCATAGAGCACAATTGTAAGATGAAAAACCTAATCTGAAAAACTAAACATTGAAAGGGGTAAAGAACATCGCATGCCAACTGTGTAACTTAATCCCTTCAATTTTAGACTTGAGTTATGTGTGGTACGTATGAATATCAAATCAATGATAAATAAGGCAAAGATCATTGAGTAATTGCGTTCATACAACAGTCAAATAGACAACAGCGAAGGTCTGTGGACATTGTAAATATTGTGTTCATTGCAAACTTAAATCAAATTGTTGCTATAGGTACGCAAATGGTTTGTAATCTACAAATCATTAGATTTGCCCTTTAAGTCATAAGTTACTGAAACGCAATAACAGCAAACAGGAATCTTAGTAGAAGTTGGCCCATGCAAGCAAAATGATTACACAACTAGTTGCATGAGAATCAAATGACACAAGTGCACCGAAGATACATATCTGATTAACCTAGCGTCTCTTCATGTACAGAAGACATTTAATAACAATTTCTAGAATAAAATATCACAAGTATTGTTCAAAAATAGCACAAGTATTGTTAAAAAAATAGCACTTCAATGAAATGGAATCCTATGGATTGCTGATAGTGATTGAAGACATTAGTTCTAGCATGCAACTATTACTTTGCAAGCACACATTGACACAGGAGATACACTACTGATTAGGAGTTTAAGACTGCATTCTATAGAATATTTAGCAGGTACCAAAAAGCAAGGGAAACAGATCAAAGTTAGTGTATGGTAATAATAGATCAAAAAGAGACACGAGTACATGTTGGATCTCAGATCCGGCGGGGTCAAACTGCGCGGCGTCGGGTTCCTAGGGGGCTTACCGAGGTGGAAGGAGTCGCCGTTGATGGAGGCGGGGTCTGGGGAGGGAGGCGGAGCCCAATGTCAGCGAGGCACGCCGAGAGTGAGGGAAACCCTAGCCGCGCAGAGGTCCAACTACAAGCACGACCAGCTGCGGCTCAGAGGCGGCCAGGTGAGAGGACGGACGCGTGGGATCCGGGTTACCTGCCTGGCCGAAGGCGTCGTCGATGGAGGCAGGGGATGGGGGAAGAGGACGATGACACTTTCACCGTAGCCCCACCGAGGAGGACGGAGTACAAAGGCGGCCGAGCCCGGATCTGGGGGCCACCGACGGCGGCCATCGACGCGGCGCAGGCTACCGCCCGTACATGCGTGGCGCGAAGGCGAGGAGCAGCGCGTCAGCGTGGAACCCTAGCGATCGCGAGCGACGGGAGGAAGGGGAGAAAGTGACGGACGCGACAAGCCAGTCGTTCGGCTGGTGCGGCTGGTGCTGGGCTGCCGAACGGCTAGGCCAGCCAGCCCAGCCAGCCTACCGAACGGGCTGAATCTAGCGAGGAGGGGATGGACACATCAAAATTCTTGTGCACTCTGCCATGGACAACAGGAGATGGGGCTCCATTTATGCCTATTAATTATGGCCCTTTACACTATTGATGCTTGGAGGGGGGAGTTTGCATAGGAGCCTTGTTCTTACCTTGACAATTATAAGCTGCCAATCACAACTCCATTGTAGATTGGTAAGAAACAATAGTACAAATGGTGCCAGAAATGTTCTTTGGATTAAGCATTTATGTCATGTGGAATTTGTGGAAGGAAAGAAACCGGTGATTTTCCAAAATGAAAGCTCCATAACTTCAATGGTGGCATTATGTACAAAACAAGATATATATTGTGCAGCATGCTTGTAGAAACATGTAGACTTTTGTGTTGCTTGGGCGGCTAAACTGTTTCTTTCATTCCTTTAGTGCAATCTTTTGCTGCTGCCACTTCTCCTTTAATTACGAACATACTTCAGTTAGTATAACACTTGTAGAAGCCATAGAGACGCCACATGCATGCATTGTTTAATGGGTGTATTACATGTACAACATTCACATCAAACGCTTATACCTTGGGCTCTCTCGCATACGTTTTGATTTGCATGGGGCGGACGTACGGGCCAGCAGGGGAACGACGAACAGCTCGGCCAGAGCTGCAACCCCTGGCCATTTGGCGATTCGACAACTTTCATTTTCATGCATATGCATGGCCAGACACTGGTAGCCATGTTTAATTCTTCCGTCTAGGCACTATATGGCCATTAATCAATTGCGACGAGTTTACGAGCTGATCTTTTAGCTAGGAGTATGTAGGGGACCCAGAGGGATCCACACACACACACACACACACACACACACACACACACACACACACACACACACACACATATATATATATATATATATATATATATATATATATATATATATAATGATGATGATGATGATGATGATTTAAAGGGCAAGTGGTTGGTCGAACTTGATTGTACTGCGCCCTTGCCCTTGTGCTGCACCCCAGATTGACAGGGATGGTTTATTGGATGCCATGCCACTCTCCCCCATCCTTCCATTGTTGCGGCATACTACTGCACAGCTGCAAGCATGAATGCATGCATGCATGCTTGGACATCAACTCCATGTGTGTCATGTTGAAGTTGATGACACACGCCGTCGTCGTGTACCATCACTTGGATGTTGAATGAAGCAAAGCTAGGACACAGCATCTCTGCCTAAAAGTAGGTTGCTATAGCTTGACAGATACTCCTGCAGCTGCATGGAAAGTCACTTGAGCTCTCGCGAGCCCCAGCATCAGTGTCCTGTCTGGATGACCACTGGCCTGCTGCCGGGGCTGGTCTTTATATCACACTAGAGCTGTATGTAGAGCCCATGCCTTCGTGTGATTAAGCTACTAATCCATTATTATGCTGCTTGGTCTAAGGCAAGACCTGCGTACGTTTTTATGCCCATCCTTGTGTTGGTTCCTTCCTTTTTTATTCGATCGATCGATGTCCGATCCATATATAATAATTCTAAACAAAGCAGCATCCTTTTTTGCTGCGTGCTGTCGCACTGTTGCTTGTTGACCCGAACAGTAGCCGACCTGTGCTAAGCTCTGCTCGTCGTGAGCTGCAGTGCACGCAGAGATCGGTACGGTACGGTGGAGCAGCAGCAGGCATGGAGCGAGGTTACTACAGTGGAATGCCTCCTGCTCCTAGCAATAGCGCAGTATCAGCATGGCACGCAACCATGTCAGCCTTTTCGCAACGGTATTTTTCTCAAACAACAAATCAACACTAGACGGGCTTATAAAGCAACTAGCGAATTCGCCGCATTTACGTGGCTGGCTAGCTGGCTCGGAGCAGGAGCAGTGCTAGGTGCGCCTCAATTCGATTCGATTCGATCGGGGCCGGTGATCTTTTTGCAACAAACAACGCATTGAAGCGACAGGGTTGGCATGAACTGTGCTGTGTGTGTGGTTTCATGGCGCTCACTGATCGCTGCTCGCTCTGACACGCACGCAGGAAATGAAAGAAAGGAATCCCCCGCCCGCCCCGTTGATCGATCTTATTGCCCTCCGCTGTCTCCAATTACTCGGGCATTTATTCTGGGTTTCAAGGCGAGTTAATCGGCAATAGTCTCTCCCCGGCCGGCCTGAATGAGCCCTGATGAGCTAACCACCGATCTGGCTTTGCTGCTGCATGCATCTTCCTAGCAGCCGCCGCAGCCTCTCCTTCAGTCCCTCTCCGCTGTCCGCTTGCATTGCATGCATGCATATGCAATGCAAATGCATCATCACCGCGCCTCACCACGCGGCGCGTGTGTGTGTGCTCACTGCTCTCTCATCTCATCCCCCGGTGGCGGCCCCAAGATCTGCAAGGAAACCCTAAACAGTAGCTGCATTCCATTGCCACCTGCACCCCCAATGCCTGTTACCTGGCTGGCATTGGCCGGATCCTGGATATGCCACGCTCATCACTCTCGATCAGTACGTACGAACCATGTGCCAAGCGGTATCCCTATAGGCAGGCACGCACAAATCTTGCATTGCAAGTTCCCATGGAGGCTCCATTGAACTTAATTTGAGACCACAGCGGCGTTCTGCACACAAGCTAAGCACAAGTGTTAGCATTTGCTTTGCATCTTTACACATGTGAACGTACCAATCGAGAATGCCCACTTAGACGAGCCGTGCAACGACGCACATATATAGATTCATCAGAATACTTCATGTACGTACGTTCGTCCGTATAGTACGTGTGTTCATATCGCACGCTATAGATATTTCTTTTTTTTTTTTTTGAAATCACTGGCAGGACTTCTGCCAGACAAATCACAACCAGAATTTGCAGCTTCTCCGATACAAGTGAGTGGGGTCCTTCTAATATTTAGCATTCAATATTAGTATGAGATTTTTTTCCCTACCAAATGCCTTTTAGGGAGGATTCTTATGTGCTACGACATTGTTGGTAGTGATATATAAAGGAGTGAGCTATAGATTTCTCTTTTTTTTTTAAAGATAGCTATAGATACTTTCACATATGTACTGACGATAAATAGTTAACTATTGATTGAGCTCGCATAGCATATAGCACACCCGTCTCTTGTGTGTGTTGTATAAATGGCGATGAGATCATGCATCTGCAGTTCTGCTGCACCCACCGCTTTCTGGTTGCTGCTGTGTATTTACGCCACGCCAAGACGAGTGCATGCATTACGCTCCATAAAATCTCCGAGACAAAATCTTAATCCTTACCAGTACTGCCCCGTACAGACCACAACACACACATGACACGCACCGACGCACGTCTTCTGCACTCACTCTGCAGACATCACACACACACACACACACACAAAGGTAGAGACCGAGGGACGACGCGGCCGGAATTATTACCTAGACCCGTTCCATTGGCACCCCGATGTCCAACATACACTTCAGCTAGCTAGCTTCACTTCTCATCCTATAGCTGGCCCATGGAAGAACGGGTCTACGCAATAATTCCTTTCTGATCAACTCGAACACACACACGGACACACAAGGAACACGTACGTACCCACGTACGTAAAGGACATAACTGACGGCATGCAGTTGCGCTGGCCATGGAGATTACCATGGCTCGCGCGCCCGGCTAGCTCTTGGCCGGCCGGCGAGAGGACGGCGACGCTAGCCGTCAGGCGTCAGCCTCGCTTGCCGCCCTTGCCCTTGGCGCCGGCGTGGCGCGGGTCGTTGGGGGCGTCGTTGAAGTCGAGGAGCACGGTGCTGTGGCACTTGGGGCACCGGGGGTCCTCCCGCGACAGCATCACGTACATCATGCACCGGGGGCACCCCGCCAGGATCATCGGGCGCGCCGGCGCCTGCTCCCGCCTCGGGGCTTCCCCTCCGACGACACGCACGAGCTCGGGGGAGAGGCGGTCGAGGAGGACGACGACGACAGCCTCCTCGGCGAGCCCCCGCCGACGCCGTGGTGGTGGGTCGTCGCCCCCGACGAGCCCCCGGCCGCGCCCCCGCGCGACGACCGCGACAGGCTCAGCCGCAGCTCCTGCAGCTTCGACCCGGCCTTGCCGTTGTTCCTGCTCATCTTCCAACTCTGCCGCACGCAACTGATCAGTACTAGCTTAGCTAGCTAGCTATCTCGTGTGTGTATGCACTGAGGAGTAGTGGGAGCTGGAGCTACGGGGAGGACGGAGGCCGCGCAGCCACTCGCCGGTGTATGTACTGGTGGTGGTTCCTGGTGCTGCTGGAATGGAAGTGGAACCAGGATGCCTCGACCGTGTGCCTGCCTGCTGGGTATTTGTGGTGCGTTGGTGCAACTCCCGTTTGCGTTATATAATGATGATGGTGGCTTCTGGCTTGTGGAGGTTATGCCGATGATGATGCTCGTTGAGGTGAAGGAGGTGATGGTTTTCTTTATTGTCATGAACAGCAGCATTTAAATCCCTGTTCCTTCCCATGGCCAAATGGGCCGCCCAGGCACGGCACGGCACTGGCACGGCGAGGCACGGCACGGTGGGGCATGGCACGACGGGGCACGGCGGCGCTGCCGTTCCGTGTCGTGTAGTGCCGCTGTGCCGGCATCTCGGACCAGGCAAGGCCCTATGGCAACTCAGCCGTGCCGTGCCGATAGGCACGACGGCCCGCCGGGGCCGTGCCGGCCCACCGCCATGGCCGCAGTCGAGCCGCACTCGCGTCGGACGCGCCACTGTCGCAGACGTGTCTCCACCGAGTGAGCTCGCCCCCGCCGCCGTGCCGCTGCGCCCTAGGCCGAGTCCCTGGTGCCGCGAAGACGCCCCGTGGCCAGTGCCACCAGCACAGAGGTCGCCGCGCCACCGCACAGAGGTCGCCGCGCCGTCGAGCAGATGGGAAGGACGGGAGCACAGGACGGAGGAGCCGCCATGGGGAGCCGCAGTGGGGAGCTCGGGAGGACCGGAGGAGGAGCTATGGCGGGACCTGTAGGGACAGGAGGAGTCGGACACGGGGAGGAGGGCGCGACTGCGCGTAGGAGGACAGAGAGAGAGATCGAGAGATGACGGCTACTGGGAGGAATCCTTAGGGGGGGGTTAGGTTTGGTGTTATATACTCTTATCCAACGGCTATGGAATCCTCTGAAAGCATCCGATGGCTAGGATTGATCGGGCCGCGTCGTGCCAGGTCCATTATCCGTGTCAGTGCCTAGGGCCGGCACTACGGGCCAACATGGCATCTCAGGCACGGCACTACGATCGGGCCGTGCCAGGCACGGGCACGATGGGAGCCGGGCCGGGCCGTGCCTTCTTAGTGCCGTGCGTGGGCCATATGGCCAAGTATTTGCTTCCCTAGCTCCACCCTGCTGCCACACGCTCTCGTCTGAATTCTGATGCCGGCTAGCTAAGCTCTCTCTTTCTCTCTCTCATGTGGTTGGGGATTTAATGTATTACTAATTGGATTGAAAATTGGATGGTGCGAGAGTTAAGGGTTTTCCAGAGATGAACATTACATTGTGGGTGAATTGAAGGGGAGTAGTGGAGGGATATATAGTGCCAGTATTTCCCTTCGAAATAGTAACAACTGAGAGTGAGGCCATGGAGGCCCGGCATAGGTACGGAGGATACGTTAATGTGATGGGGGTACGTATCTTAATACTGGTGTCTGTCTGCAGTGAATAGTACTCAATACATGTCTGCGGGTATGGGTACTATTTTTTTTCTCATTTTATTATTATTACTAAATGAATCCACTCCTTTAAAAACCGTCATGTTAATCGCATGGCTCCCCAGATGAAGCTTAGAAATTCTCATAAAATGAGCCAGAAACATCTAGACATCGATTCGGTAGACTGATCCTAGATAGAGGTCAGACCTTTGTGTTTTACTCATCCTAGTCTGTTTGAATTATGTATGGTGAGAAAGGGAACACTGTACAGAAATTTGGGGGAGCAAAGAGGTATTCTAATTAGGGATGAAAATGGTCAAGGAAAAGGGCCTAACTGTTTTCAAACTCATTCTTACACATAAACGGAAACTGAAATGGGAGCCGGTCGAAAAATGATATCGGGAAAAAATAGGATATAGAAAACAGAACAAACTAATCGACAACTCATCGATAATGGTCAACAGACAGTAACTCCAAGCGAGAGCACCGACTAACATGGCCACTTCAAATGGTCAGTACCATCAACAGATACAAATATAATGTCACAAACCAAAGAAAAAGGTGGATCTAGTTCTTCCACCATGCCAAGATATCAAACTGACCACTAAATCTCATAGGTGGATCTGCCATATATTTATCCAACTCATTTAATTCATCCTCATTTGTCTGTGATGACTGATATAAGTAACTTTCTAGTTCATCATCATTATTATCCACTAACAGATATGATGTTTCAATATCTGAGACAGAAGGTTCATTTTGATCTACCCTTAGCCCTTGAGAAGAAGGTCTAGATGAAACATAAAACTGATATAATTCCTTAATTACATCTACTATTTCATCTACATGAGCCTAGTATGAAATACCATGTAACTTCTTCATATAGAATTCATAAAGCCTTTTCTTGTCAAGCAAAAGTACTGAGTTCAATTTCAAATCATATTAGAACAGATAACTATTGTCGAATAAATCTCAGTACCACAATTTGCCCTAGGTGACCGCACAACAACCTATACATTATGTTGCAATGCAGAGCATGTTTGCTAGTGAATTTTTAAAATCGTTTGTTTTTCACTATAGATAGTTTAAAAGATGGTTTGATCGACATGGCACATGTTAGCTGTTCACCGTTCTACATGGTTTCACATTAGCCACAAGAGGGTAAATAAGACTAATTCATACTTAGCTTCTAGAGTAAATGAGACTACTAATATTTTTTAAATAGTATCAAATATATTTCCCCTAGAAAAATTAAAACCCTAGAATCTTGTTCAATCTTAGAAAATTTGTTTTAGCTGAGCTCAGAAGATTTTGAAACCAGTTTCATAATTTTGCTAAAATCATGCTATCTTATGGTGCCTAACTCGGAACTATTTAAGTCTTCTACTAACTTGTTTGGAAGTTTATTCGTTGGTAGATAGGTTATCTTTTATATTTAGTCTATGACTCTACGTTGAAGACCCGAACTACATAGTACGTAGAGGACCATGATTTTTCTATGATTGAATTGGATTTCCTATGTTTTTTCTAATATTAAATTACATTCTAGGATTTTTTATTACATATATTTTTAAAAGTATTTAGATATTTTTAAAAATATTTATAGCCTGATTTACCTTGAAATATTTGCCTGCCTCTTAGGTAACATGATGCCAGAATAAAACTACCTTATAAAACCACTTAGATGCAAAAATAAATGATTTTAAAAATTGAAATTGAAAATCGGATTTATAAATTAGAGGAAAGTTAAGACTTAAGAGGGTCAAAAGGATTTTTTTTCCCAAGTCCAATATGAACGTGGGCTTGTTGGATTATTTCATCATTTCATGATGGCCTAGGTAGCGGATATGGTCCTAAAGACCTGGGTAAAGGATGGGCCTAAACGGACGAGCTGAGACCAGAAGTCAATGTTTAAGAAGGATGAGCTAGGCCTTAGGCCTGGTGCAGCTGGATCACCAGCCCATTTCGCACCTTTCATTCAGCTAGAAGCGCACCTTTCCATCTAGAAGTGCAGTCACCAAAAAATTTCAGCCCAAACCCTAAAAAGCGGAGCTGCCACAGGTTACGCTCGCACTTGGGGTCAGTTTATAAAAAAACAAACCCTGACTTGGGCTCAATTCAAACCTGCTGGTAGTTTGAAGTTTTAAACCTAAGCCAATTCTGTGATGTATGGGCTTTGAGCCTTTGTTGGGTGAAGAACTTGTAATGACTACACACGGAGGGGCTCTTCTATGTGAAAAAACGGAAACGCTCAACCACGAGCGTCCATCGGCGTCCGGTCGGACGCAGCTCAATCCTGCCTTCCACCTGCGCTATGAGCGGACCAGCCTCTAAAAAAAAATTCCTCACTCGGGTTATGGTGTCCTCCTCAGCTGTTCCAAGCCCTTCACCGCAGCACACCTTCCGGTCGACCCCGCCATCGAAGGTCCCACAGCAGGGTGCTCTCTCTTCCTCGCTCCCCCAGCATGAACCGCCTATTCCGACGTCTCTCCCACGTGGCTGGCCCTTCTGTCGATACGGGACCCACGGGATACCCCGCAAAGAAGAGAGAAGATCTAGTCTAATTAGGATTCTTCCCATGTAATCTTAGTAGTAGTATTATTCTGTAATCCTACTAGGAACTCTCATTGTAAACTGACTAGGATTCTGACCTCCTGAGTATATAAGGGAGGGCAGGGTTCCTAGAGACGGGACTTTTACGACACAACACTTTACGATCAATCCAACGCAAAAGGCTAACGCCGACTAGATGTAGGATTATTACTCGATCTATGATCGAGGGTCCGAACCAGGATAAATCGACTGTCTCTTACATTTACCGTCGAGTTCTGTATACGCTGAAGCCCGAACAAACTGCCCCAGGAACCCCCGTGGTAGGCTATCGGTGGTGAAACATTGATAGCTGACGCGCCAGGTAGGGGCTTTCGGCGACTTTGCATCCAGGAGCTCGATGGATCTCGACAACATGATCTTCTCGAAGGGATCAACCCTCATCTTCGGTTCATGGATCTGCGAGGCAGGTGACAATGGCAAGCTCCAAGGCCATCTCCACGAAGATTCGGATCATCATCAAGACCTTTCCATTTCGGCGACAACGACAGACCAACTTGCTGGAAGATTCACGCAGCTCGCGATGTCCGATCCAACTCAGATTTCGCGGCTTCACGCATCCGATTCAAACTCAAGTTCCGCTTCCGAGACGGAGTCTTATCCGAGTTCTTTTAGAAAACCGAGTTCTTTTCCGACAAGGTTCCGGAACACGACATCAACCTATCAAGAAAACAACTCGGAGTACACTCAGAGTACTCTAAAGAAGCCAGATCCTTTTCCGTTCGGACTCCACAACATGGCAACGTCTTATCGGGCACAGCTCGAAAGATCTCTGAAGCTAGTGCTTGGAATACCATTCTTGAGGATAGCGGCACCCAACTAGTCGACAATGCGACAACAACAATTCTATCATACCAAGAAGGAGACTCGATCTACGACCTCGAAGCCTCTACTGAAGTTATCAACAACTCTAACAGTACGGAAACCAGCACCAATGACAGAACAACTCACAATCGAGAAGTACTTATGATTCGTCGTCCTCGGTCACCATTGGTACCCCCAGAAGCGCTCGACGTTAGGTCTTCAGATGAATCTGAGTCCAACATATCACCATTTACCTAGGGGCACGATGGTGAGACCGAGAGTCAGAGGCAAGCCAGAGAAAGGAAGAACAAATTGAAACAAGGACGTCAACGCCATGCTAAGCAGTGCAAGGAAGCTTGGATCAAATATGAGTCAGACCTAGCCGAGTACAATAGAAGAAAATCAGAGCAAGAGGTCGAAGAAGGACGGGCAGCGAATACACCCTACGATAAGATCCGAGAAGCACTAGAAGAACTCAGGGCGACTTCACATCCTAATGAAAAATAAGAATAGCTCCGGGACTTTCTCCGATCAACGGTCCTAAGGACGCACGATGGAAGGGCGACATCTCATGAGCAGGAAGATCAAAATCAAAGGAAGTCCGCCTTTGAGAGACTTGGACCAAGTGGAAGTCACAACAGAGAAAGTAAAAGAGACCATAGTCAAAACAACCGAGTCGAACAACCAAGGAAAGCCAGAAGCAAAGCACCTACTCGGATAGTCACACAAAACTACTCTCACCAAGACAACAATTGGCAAGAAGGGGGCACTGAATCAGAATACACAGAAGCCAGAATGCATGATAGATTCCCCTATTTTGCAAATATATTTGCTTCAATACGACTACCTCACAAATTCAAGCCGTCCAACCATTCTAAGTATGATGGCAAGACCAAACCAAAGCAGTGGCTTAGGATTTACTCGCAATCAATTGAATTGGCTGGAGGAGACGAAGACATCAAGACCTTGTTCTTTCCCATAGCCCTAGAAACCATGCCCCTTCAATGGTTTGACAAGTTGAATCTAGGATCAATAAGAAATTGGGAGGACTTGCAAAGAGTTTTCTATGAAAATTTCGCGGGTATCATTACACACCCAATCCCCCACACAGAGTTAAAAGGACTCAAGCAAAAAGGAGGAGAAAGTCTCAGAAATTACTATCGATGGTTTGGCGAACTACGAGCTCAAGTACATGACATCACCCAACGAGAAGTAATCGAAGCGTTCTCTCACGAAATCATGGCTAGGTGGCAATTTCAAGACTTCTGCAAAGAAAATCTAAGAAACAATGAAGAATTCAGACGAACAGTGGAAAAGATGATTACCGCAGAGGAAAAAGACACGAGAAAGATTCCCGAATAGAAACAACCGAGACAACCCGGATAGGCAAAATCCTCGAAACAACAGACATCAGGAAAGAAAACATGGACCAGACAACACCGTAGCAGTGATTGACAAATCAAGGAAGTTTTCCAAGCCCAGAAGATATGACGACATTGAAAACATGCGTTGCCCCTTGTACCCCAAAGGAAATCACACCATCGGAGATTGCTACACCTTCAAAGATTGATACACAAGGAAAGATAGTAAGGAGAATACCAAAGAAGGCAATCAGAAAAAAGAAGATGACAACCACGAAAACAAGGGATTCCAAAAATCCAGAGGGACAGTAGCAGTAATCTTTGCCGGGATTCTAGATTCTAGAAGCAAATATCAAGAAAAGCTAGCATTATGAACCATCATGGCAGCAGAACCTGCTACACCAAGATATCTCAATTGGTCACAGTATCCAATCTAATTTTTAAGAGAAAACCAATGGACTAGCGTAGGAAACGCAGGTCATTACCCACTGGTCCTAGATCCAACTATTGCCGGTATGACTGTTACAAAAATACTAATCGATGGGGGAGCCAGACTCAACATCATTTTTTCAAAAACTCTAAGGAAGATGGGACAACAACTCGCCGGGATGATTACACCAACAAGCACGCCTTTTTATGGCATAGTACTCGGCAAGGCAGCAATGCCACTTGGACAAATCACTCTACCGGTTACTTTTGGGACTCCCTCAAACTACCGTACATAGTTCATTAAGTTTAAAGTCGCGGACTTCGATTCATCATATCATACAATCCTTGGGCGACCAGCACTAGCAAAATTTATGGCAATACCGCATTATCCATACCTGTTGCTTAAGATGCCAGGGCCCAACGGTGTCCTTTCTCTCCGGAGTGATTTGAAGCGTGCCTTTGACTGCGATGTTCAGGCAATCCAAATTGCATCAAAGGCACAGGCCGTCGATGGAAGAAAAGAAATAGCCACTGTTGCAGCAGAAATGAGCCCAGAAGAGCTCGTGATACCGGCTAAAAAACCTAGCATCCTAGCACCTCCGAAAGAAGCCGACGTCAAGCAAATCGACCTGGGCACCGGCGATTCCTCCAAGATGGCAACCATCAGCGCCCACCTATCGGCAAAATAGGAACTCATGCTCACCAACTTTCTTCGAGACAACAAAGATATCTTCGCTTGGAAGCCAACCGACATGCCAGGGGTCCCAAGAGAGTTGGCTGAGCACAGAATTGATATCAATAAAGGCTCCAAGCCTGTGAAGCAACGACTACGATGATTCTCACCCGATAAGAAGGCAACAATTAAAAAGGAAGTTATAAAACTAATGGCAGCCGGATTCATCAGAGAAATCCTCTATACAGATTGGCTAGCAAACCCAGTTCTAGTACAGAAAAAGAATACGGACGAGTGGCGCATGTGTGTCGACTACACAGATCTCAACAAACACTGCCCAAAAGATCCGTTTGGGCTACCACGCATTGATCAGATAGTTGACTCAACAGCAGGGTCTGCCCTATTATCCTTCCTTGATTGCTATTCAGGATATCACCAGATCGCATTAAAGGAACAAGACCAGAGCAAGATATCTTTCATCACTTCATTCGGTGCCTACTGCTACAAAACAATGTCATTTGGACTCAAGAATGCTGGTGCCACTTACCAAAGAGCTATCCAAACATGCCTTGGTGATCAGATTAGCGAAAACATAGAGGCATACATGGATGATGTAGTAGTAAAGACAAAGAACCCGGATACACTAATTGAAGACTTAAAGCAAACCTTCAAAAATCTAAAAAGATGGAGGTGGAAATTGAACCCAAACAAGTGTGTATTCGGAGTTTCTTCAGGACAACTACTCGGATTCTTGGTCAGTCATCGCGGAATCGAAGCAATCGCCAAGCAGATTCGAGCCATAACAGAGATGGGCCCTCCCTGAAGTGTCAAAGATGTGCAGAAACTAACAGGCTGCATGGTAGCCCTTAATCATTTCATATCAAGACTGGGCAAAAAAGGGTTACCTTTCTTTAAATTGCTAAAGAAGACTGACAAGTTCGAGTGGACAGAAGAAGCCAATGAAGCTTTCAAGAAGCTCAAGGCATTCCTCACCTCCTCACCCGTTCTCACATGGTCACACCTCTGAAGAAATATGAAGACATGATGCTGTATATTGCGGCAACTTCTACTGTGATCAGCACTGCGATTGTTGTAGAAAGAGGAGAAGAAGGACATGTATATAAAGTACAACGCCCCATATACTACATCAGCGCAGTACTATTAGAATCAAAAATCCGGTACCTACATGTGCAAAAACTACTCTACGCCCTCTTGATCACTTCACGCAAGCTTCGCCACTATTTTGAAAGCCACAAGATTACCGTGGTGACAGATTTCCCACTCGGTGACATCTTACACAACAGAGACGCAACAGGGTGCATATCTAAGTGGGCAGTTGAACTTGGTGCTCTCAATATCGATTTCACCCCACAGAAGGCAATTAAATCTCAAGCCCTGGCTAATTTTGTTACCGAGTGGATAGAAATTCAACAACCTATGTCAAATACCATCCTCGATCACTGGAAGATGTACTTTGATGGATCACTCAAGCTAGGCGGAGCCGGTGCAGGCATTCTCCTCATTTCTCCAGATGGAAAACAACTCAAGTACGTCCTTCAGATATTATGGCAAGCTATAAACAATGAAGCAGAATACGAAGCACTCATCCATGGGCTACGAGTGGCAATTACCCTCGGAATCAAGTGTTTACTCGTTTATGGTGATTCAGCGGTAGTCATCAATCAAGTCAACAAAGATTGGGACTGCACCAAAGAAAATATGGGTGCTTACTGTGCTGAAATACGAAAGCTCGAAAAACATTTTCAAGGATTAGAAATTCTACACGTCCTGTGTGATTCTAATATTGTGGCAGACGTCCTCGCCAAGCTTGGATCAGACAGGGCGAAGGTCCCACCCGGTGTATTCATAGAGGAGTTATCAGCTCCCTCTATCAAACAACCCGGTGAGATAACCCCTGAAATCTCAGCTAAAGGCACCCAGATTTTGGTAATCACCACTTCATGGACCTAGGTTTTTATCGATTATATCAAAGAGAATAAGCTGCCTGCAGAAAAAGAGGAAGCTACCAGAGTTGTTTGCAGAAGCAAAAATTATGTCCTAGTGGGAGACAAGCTCTACAGAAGAGCCACATCATCAGGAGTACTCCTAAAATATGTCTCATTTGAAGAGGGCAAAGAGATCCTAGACAAAATACACTCAGGTTGCTGTGGAAATCATGCCGCTTTAAGAATACTAGTCGGCAAAGCATTCCGCACCGGTTTCTACTGGCCAACCGCTTTGAAAGACGTAGAAGAACTCATCAGAAGATGCAAAGGTTGTCAAATGTTCGCAAGACAAGCTCATGTGCCAGCTCACAACCTCATCTGCATCCCACCTGCTTGGCCTTTCTCCTGCTGGGGGCTGGATCAAGTAGGACCTCTCAAGAAAGCAAAAGGCGGTTTCGAGTACATCTTTATAGCAATTGATAAGTTCACCAAGTGGATTGAATACAAACCACTCGCAAAATACAACGCAACCAAAGCAGTCGAGTTCATCCAAGACATTATGCACCGCTTCAGCATGCCCAATCGAATCATCACAGAATTGGGTTCTCCCTTCATAGCTACAGAATTCCAAAGTTGGGCACAGGACTGTGGCTTCAGAATAGATTGCACATCAGTCACACATCTAGAGGCCAATGGATAGGTTGAAAGGGCTAACAGACTCATACTAGCCGAATTAAAACCAAGATTGTATGAAGAACTAGTAGACTATGGATCAAAATGGATTGAAGAATTACCCAAGGTCATATGGGGGCTACGAACTCAAATAAGCAGGGCCACCAGATACTCACCTTTCTTCTTGGTTTACGGATCAGAAGCCGTACTATCTACCGACTTGATCTAGACGTCACCAAGGATAGAACAATATGACAAAGGAGAAGCAGAACACATCCGAAGATTAGAGCTCGACTATACAGAAGAGGTCAGAGTAAACTCTACCCTTCAATCAGCAAGATACCTCCAAGGATTAAGATGCCACTACAACAAGAATACCTAGTCTCAATCATTACAAGTCAGAGACCTAGTACTAAGAAGAATACAAAAAACCAACGGACACCATAAACTACTCAGTCCATGGGAAGGTCCTTTAATCGTCACAAAAGTCACCGGACCAGGCACATACAAGTTGACAACTGAAGACGGAAAAGAAGTCAACAATACATGGCACATCAACCAACTACGAAGATTCTACGCATGAAAACAACTCAAGGGAAAATATATATACAAGCCACAAGAGATCAACGTTCATGATCAACAAAGATAGAGCTCATCAACAACATATGTACTATTATGACCTATCAATATTCATGATCAATAAAGATGGTTCTTTCTCGACAAACATATGTCTTATTATGGCTTTCCTTGAGTTGTTTCAAAAAAGCAAAATGGCTAAAAAGACGCCTGAGCATATCGACCGAGAGCAAAAGAGCTGAAAACATGCTTGAGCCCGCCGATGAGGGTAGCTAATAAGCTAACACCCGAACAAAAAATCAAAATGGCTGAAAAGACGCTTAAGCATACCGGCCGAGAGCAAAAGAGCTGAAAACATGCTTGAGCCCGCCGATGAGGGTAGCTAATAAGCTAACACCCGAACCAAAAAGAAAAATGGCTAAAAGACGCCTGAGCGTACCGGCCGAGAGCAAAAGAGCTGAAAACATGCTTGAGCCTGCCGATGAGGGTAGCTAATAAGCTAACACCCGAACAAAAAAGCAAAATGGCTGAAAAGACGCCTGAGCATACCGACCGAGAGCAAAAGAGCTGAAAACATGCTTGAGCCCACCGATGAGGATAGCTAATAAGCTAACACCCGAACCAAAAAGCAAAATGGCTAAAAAGACGCCTGGATATACCGGCCGAGAGCAAAAGAGCTGAAAACATGCTTAAGCCCGCCGATGAGGGTAGCTAATAAGCTAACACCCGAACCAAAAAAGTAAAACGACTGAAACTAAGCCTGAGCATAAATCAGAGCAATTTCAAGACAAGACCCTCCTTGTTCCAAATAGCAAGAGGCTCAGGGGCTACACTCAGTGGATCCCAAGAAGCGCTACATGGTTTCGCTCAAGAAAGCACTCGGACGACGATTGTTCCTGCTCAACAAGACTTGAAGGAACAAGACGAGGCATCCAGAATTCAACCATGAAGTGCTCGAGGGCTTGTCGATCATAGGATGTTTTTGCAACCAAAGATAGGACCAGATGCTGACCACACTCCGAGTTTGGCTGAAAAGAAGAAGCCGGAGATGTCCTAAGTCCTTTTAGTACTAACGAGAACACAAAGTTTGTCGAGACAACGATCTATACCGAGTTGTTCACAAGTCATAGACGAAAACCAGACAAGCACTCGACAAATCAAAGAAACCTATCAAGATATCAATCTACATATATCGAGTTGTTTACAAGGCATAAACAAAAGCCAGAAAAGCACTCGATAGATCAAGAAAGTTTGTCAAGACAGTGATTTACCTAAGCCGAGTTGTTTATGAGACAAAGAAATACAGACAAGGAAGACATCAACAAAAAATAAAGAACCTCCATTCAGTTTTCAAGTATAGCGTTTTGTTACAGAAGCTGGAATACAAAGGTCGATTACATTAGGCATTGTCATCAGGAGAAGAAATATCAATGTTAAGATTATCTACAATCTTCCTAGCTAAGTCATCGACCTCAGGCTCCAACCTCTCAATAGCATCCAGGTACTCTTGGCTCTTGGCTTCATCAGCAACCTTGGACAAAGGAAAGTCTGGAGAAAGAACTCGGACCTGGGCAAGAACATTCCTGGTACATAGATGGGCGCACATCTTCACGAACTCCTGGAAATGAGTCGGCACTTGGGGAATAAATTGAGCCCAAGATTGACCATCATCCGCTGGAGTCCGGAGAAGGTCGGCTACTGACCGAAAAGACTTCCACAAAGCATTCCAGTTATCAGTAGCCGTTGCCAACTTACCAGTCAAGTCTTAAATAGTTTTTTGGGCCTACATAAGATCCCTGTCAGCTCCACGCCTAATCAACTTAGCAAGCACAAGTTCTTCTTCAGCTCGAGTAATTACCTCCTCAGCCTTGTTGTGGTTAGTGCGGATGAGTGTCTTCATCTCCTCGATACCCTCCGAGAGCTTCTGCTTTTCAACTCGGAGAGCTAGGCTAACCAACAAAAACAAGTCAGCAGAAAGGAAAATCAGAGTACAAAAGAAAAACAAGTCAACAGAAAGGGAAATCAGAGTACAAAAGAAAAACAAGTCAGTAGAAAGAAAAATCAGAGTACAAAAGAAAAACAAGTCAGCAGAAAGGGAAATCAGAGTACAAAAGAAAAACAAGTCAGCAGAAAGGGAAGTCAGAATACAAAAGGAAACAAACAAAAACAACAATACCTTTGCACTCGTTCTTCATGGACTCCACCGCATCATCCTTTTGCTTCTCCGCCTCTACCACCTAGGCACAAAGAGCCTTCGCCTCCTTCTGATGCGTCTGACGCTCAGTCTCTAGCTCGGCCCGACAGAGGTCAAGCTCTGCTGTAACACCTCAGGTGTTTAAATATTGAAATCTGACATGTCATCATATGCATTGCAAAGCATTTGGCATTTGGTAAAAACTTTGATATGCATTTACTAAAACAAGTTTACATTTATGTAATGAGTGTTGAATTGTATTGTTTGACTCAAGTTCAAAGTTTGTTGGGTTTTGAATTTTTCGAGAAAACCCCGCTTTTCAACATTTAAATCCTACCCTGAAAATCCATTTCAAAATCTAAGCATATTTTGGGGTTGAGCCCAAAAGCAAAAGTGTAGAGCTTGACAAGTTATACAAAGTTTATTTTTGGAGTTTTTCAAGTTGTTTAGAAAAATTTGGAGTAATTCAAAAAGGCGTAATTCGTTAAATATCCCCTATTTGAATTTAAAAGATCATTTCAAAATCTAGACTGAATTAGAAGATGGTTATAAAAGAAAAGTTGTAGAACTTTTGATTTTGAACAACTTTTGTTTTTGGAGATTTTTGAGTTGTTATGAAAATTTGAGAGTAATTTGTGAATTTTGGCGAATGGCAAACTTGTAAATACTGTGAACAGTGTTCACCGCCGTAGCTACATGGTCGGCGACCTTCTTCGGCGTTCCAGGCGCGTCGTGGCCGTCCTTGGCGTCGTGCTGGCATGGAAACGGTTCCGTCGTGGCTTCCTTGAGCTTCTGAGTTGCGTTATAAGAACCGAGATGCCGTCGTCGTCGTTTTTCTTCCTTCTCTGTTTTTCCAGTCACCGCCGCCGCAGCTCCATCGAGCTCTCACCGTCGACCTAGCGCCGTTGCCGTCTCGGCAAAGCATGCTCCAGATCCGCTGTATCCTTGCGCATCCAGCTGACCCACCAATTCGGCTAGTCTTAGTCGGGAACTCGAGTTGCATCGTCTTCTTCCTCGCGGCCGGCAACTCCTCCGCCGAGCACGATTCGCCGCGGCCAGAGCTCCACGGTGCATCTCTGTCCCTGGTTTTGGCTGATTCTGTTTCATCTCGATGCTGTAGTATTTAATCCATAGCTGGTTGCTCATTTTGACCACTACAGTCGCCGGTACACCATCACTGATGACGATCAGCTCCGCCGTGCTTGCTCGGAACGTCGACCCACCTCTCCGTTGCTCCTTTGGCTTTGTGCTCTACTCGGTTGTGTTCAGGGTAAGCTGCTGGTGCTTCCTTGACCTTTAGTTTAACCGCTACCGGCCTGTAGCTGCCGGCATAGCGCTACCGTGCCACCGTGTCCGCCATGGTCGGCGTAGTGCTCGGTTCGGTCCGTAATTGGTCGCGTTAGTACCATAGATCGATGCGCTGTAACGTAGTGATCATGTTAGTACCCTTGCCGTCACCGTTGGACTCACCGTCGGTGAGAAATCGCTGGTCAGCGCCGTCGCCGTCGTGGTCAGCGCGCGAGGTTAGGGATGACAGGTGGGGTCGGGTTGTCAGTGACTCAGCGTTCAAATGGATTTTTCTATTTTCAGATTTGAATGAATAGTGTCTATTTTTGTTATTTTTGTGTAGATTTATTTATAGCTCCAAAAATTATGAAAATTTTTGTGTGACTTGTCTGTGATGTATAGTATTTAAGAAAAATATGAAATAATGTTTTTCAGTAATTTTTGAATGTGATAAAAATTGCTCAATTTATTAATAAATGGATTTCCATGATTTTTCTAGGCTTATTTATTTATCCAAAAATTATGAAATTTGTTTTGCCACTTAGTTATCATGTAATGAACATTTACAAAAATTTTGAGCTCAATTAGAATAAGTTGATTTATTTCATAATTTTGAATTAAATAATTAATTCATAAAAGCAAATAGTAACCTTTAATGATTTAGGTTTTGTTTGAAGTTTTGATTGAGTGATGACCTTGGGTCATTAGTTGATAATGATCCTTGGCAGTTGATGTATGTGTTACGAAAAAGATTTAATCTGTTTGACTTGCAACTGTACCGCGTAGGAAAGTTGTATTCAAATTGTTAATTTTTATATCCATCATCGAGCATCATATTACGTATTCCGCATCATGTTAAACATGGCATTGTTATTACGTGTAGTGAACGAAGGTGAAAACGTGGTAGTTAATCAAGCTGTTGAGGAGGTTAATCCGTCTGTTGAGGTCGGATCGAATACCTATGAAACGTCGTAGGAACCGGACTTTTCCGTCAACGAAGGCAAGCCCCAGATGCATACAACCCTACCTTGTGTTTTACAAATTAATTTTGCTTTTGCTTTTCGTTACTGCATTAAGTGGTTAGGAGTTAAGTAAGAGCCCAATTGGTGCATTACCATCCTTGTTATTCCATATTTACCATATTACCAGTTTTAAATTCGTATATGCCAAGTTTTGCTTAGCTATGCGTAGAACGATGAAAGTCGGGTGACTACCTGCCACCTGCAAGTTTTAAATGGAACATTGGTTAATTATGTTAGCATGTGATATGGGAATGTGGAGTAATAAATCTAGACCGGGCGGACTCGGTGAGTGTGAGCCACCAGACATGGAGGTCTTGTGAGCGGGTTCTTTCCGCCTAGGTCGATTAAGGCACGTCCGTTGTTGAATTGCATGAGGTGAGAATTTGTAGTACTAACCACATACTCCGGTAAGCCTGAACTTGGCAATTCTATTACGAGAATGGCTACTCGCGCACTGGGAGTGGAGAGATGGCGGGAATAGTGTGTACCCACGTGGCCATGGGCTAGAATGGTGGAGTATTGTATTCTCGGGTGGCGCGGACCTGTTCTTGTTTTAGAGGATCTAAGGGTAGGTTGGTATATGTAGGTCGGGGACCTGCATATGTCGTGTGGTCTGGAATTCCCAGCTGGGTTCTTAATCGGTTCGAATCGCCGTTGCTCCTCGGTTATGGAGACTCAACTCACTGTTCATCATCGTAGCATTAATAACTGGAACTTGAATAAGGCTTGTGAAGGTGTTGGATATGAAGTTTCATGATCTCAGTGCAGATCGTGTCAGCTTTGTATATAATTCTTGAGAAGTTTTCTATATAAAGAATGTTGTTAAAAGAGCTTTTACGCAAAAGAACCTTGATCATTGTTAAAGCTGCACCTTGAATCCCTGAGCCTGCATTCCTAAGTTTATCAGTTAATATTTCAGTTAAGACTTGTTGAGTACTTTTGTACTCAGGGTTCGTTGACCCCTTGTTGCAGGTGAGCCTCATGAGTAGATCTGTTTTGGATCGTGCTGCATGACTATCGTTCGTTCTGATGATGAGAAGTAAATGTGTGATCCTTGGGTAGGATGTTATTTTGCGTGTTATGTATATGTTAATTATGCCACTCCACTACTACTATGGTTTGTAATAATTATCGAACTTAGTTTGTAAGGTTTGAAACAACTGGTTTGTAAACTATGTTATCGTAAGACTTTCGTTATTTTTTTACTCTGGTGCTGATATTTGAATAAATGTTGTAATACTGCAATGACTCTGTAATGTGATCCTGCTCGGAAATCGTAGATGATTCGGGGTTCCCCGAGGACACCCGATAGTCTTTTTAAGTTCATGGAAACATATGCATAGATGTCAATGGTCGTCGGATAGTGACAGGTGCATGTGGGCCCTATAACTTAGGAGGTTCTGCCACATCTACCTTCAGGGTACTCACCTCAGAGGACAACTTTTTCTCATTTTCAGACGAGAAAAAGAAGCCGGTATGATCATGAGAAAAAGACTTAGCAAAAAGAGACAAAGAAAAACAAGACATAAGGACAGAAGAAAAACAAACATCTAAAGAAAGAACTGTAGAAAAACTTGAGCCTTTCCCCAAAAGAAGTCGCAAGGGTCGATAAGCTTCCCTAGGCGGTAGTTAGCTCCGGCAATCGATGAGTGGCATCAAACTGCTGCACCACGTCATCAACAAAAGGCGGACCACCGAAGGCAAGAAGAGGAGAAGGAGAAGCCAGCCGAGGCGAAGAAGGCATGACCAGGGCAATCTCCTGGGAAGCCAAGACCAATCCCTTAGATGAACCCACCGCCATGGCCACGGTCACCTCGGGAGCCAGCAAATCAACAGCTGCGGACTCTGTCCCCCTCACAGCCACCTCGGCGACCGTGCGTTCCGAGTCTTGAGACTCAGTACACAAGGGTGCACTAGAGGTTTGATAAGAAGTCGACTGGAGGCTCGGGGAAGACGAGAGCCTAAAAGTTGACAAGGAAACTCATAAAAAAGAATAAGAAAAAAAGGAGAACAGAAGCAGAGCAATAAAACTAGAATTCACTCACTCAGCTATCTTCTTCTTCATAAAACTAAAAGAAGACCTCGCAGAGGGAACCACGGCAGCAAAAACATCACTGTCACTCGACAGCAAGAGCGGTGTAGCCAGTACTAGAGCACCAGAAGAACTCGGTACCGGAGCTATAGAAGAACTCGGTGTCGGAGCCCCAGAAGAACTAGTACCCGACGACCGCTTACTACAAAGAAATCAAGACCAAAGTCAGAACAAAGGAGGGGTTCAACAACAGGAAAACAAGAAATGAACTCACTGACGTGCGACAAGAGGCGCATCATCAGCCTCATCTTCCTCCTCACTCTCAACCAAGGCCACCATAGATCTAGCTGAAAAAAGGACAAAAGTACTCGGTCAAAGATAAAAACAAACAACAAAAGGACAGAGCGTATTAATATGCTCACCTAAGAGCATGCTAGCTACAACTAGAGTACCTAGACGAGTACTCGACTAGCGAGACTTCTTGGCAGCAGATGGAGTAGAAGAAGAACTATTCGCTCGCCCCTTCTTTTCAAAAGTACGAGGAGCTCGAGGGACTGGACGAGGAACATATTCTTCATATACGTCAGAAAATGCGGAAGAAACACCAGGAAGCATCATGGTAGTTTGAAACTTACTGGTCAAGGACGCCCCAGCAAGACTATCCCCAGCCTCCACATTTGCAGGGACATCAACAAGGTGAATTGGATCAGCAAAATTACGCCCCAATTCCTATAAAAGAGTAAAACAACAAGACAAGGAAGAATAAGCAAAAGTGGATACAACGAAAGAGAATCAAAAGTACCCGCATAAAGAAAAGAACAACTCACAGCAGGGGGCGGGTTCTTAGCGCTGTACTCAAGGACAGCAAGCGAAACAACGCTTACTCCTTTTAGCATATTTTGGAGACGCTCGAGTACCTCCTCGTCGGTCAACTCAAGGGCAGGGACCATACGAGAAGGGTCCTCCGCCCTAGAGTACTCAAAACCGTAATGTTCGCGCTCCTTCAAAGGTTGAACTCGGCGGTGAAGAAAACTCAAAATAATACCAAAGCCGGTCAAGCCTTGCTGTTTCAGAGTGCAAATCCTCTCGAGAAAAGGCTTGATCGTCTGGAGCTCAATAGTCGTCATAGGGTTCTTTTCCCATTGGTCATTAACCAAGGGACCATATCTGGAGTGAACAGAAAGAGGAGGAATCAAGTTGGCAGCATAAAACTAGCCAGCACGCCAATCCCTCATAGAATCAACCAGGTCATAGTCAAAGAATTTGCTTCTAAAACCCTGGCGAAACTGAATCCCGTAGCCACCAAGAACACTGGTGTCATCGCGGCGAGGTTGGGGCTTCAGACGAAAGAAGTAACGAAAGAGGGAAATAGAAGGAGGAATTCCAAGAAAAGTTTCACAGAGATGAACAAAGACAGAAAGATGAAGGACAACATTGGGAGCAAGATGATTCAGGCTAATCCCAAAATAGTTAAGAAATCGATGAAGAAAGGCAGAAGTGGGAAGGCAGAGACTAGCATGGATAAAGGAGACGAAAAGAATAATCTCACTAGGACTTGGAGCAGGGACACGATGCTCACCTGGAGCCCTTCATTCAGCAATGTCCTTGCTCTGGATCAGACCATCGCCAACAAGCTCACGAAGCTGGTCTTCAGTCGTCGTTGGAGCTGGCCAAACCTTCTAGGCAGCCCTCATGGCCATGAACCCTTGGTTCTTGATCATGGAAAGCGATGCTTCCTTGTCGACAAAGGTCGCCTAGGACTTGCTCGTGGCTTTCTTCCTACCCATGTACTAGCGGAAGCAAAAAGGCACTAGGGAAAGATAAGGCTCAGACGGCGGCGCTCAGATGACGGCAACAATGGCGGCGGTGGATTTCTGAAAACTAGGGTTTCAAGGCAAAAGCGGAGCAGTGAAGAAGAAGATGATGAAAGACCTTTAAATAGATTTTACAGCAGTAAAATGCGGCCCAATAGGCCTGTTAAAACATGGTGTGAGAATGCAACGGTCCATTTACTGACACAACTAAAATGACAGACGGCACAGATCCACACAACGGCACAGTTCAACGGGTAGATTTCAGACTTATCCATCCAGCACCACAGCGGAGTTATCATATTGCTACGGAAAAAACTCATCAACCATGAAGCAACAAGGGGTTACCAACAAGGAACACAACAACCCGGATCTTATAGAAAGAACTCAGGAATTTCTCAAACAACCGAGAAATCAGAAGAATAAAGAATGACAACTCAGAAAACAAGATTTTTTTTCCATTATAAATGGTTTCAAAAAATAGAAGATTATACATCTTACAAGACCCAACGAACTCGGTACTATGACAAGCAAGGTAGCAAAGAGGAACCCGGACACAACTAGGTTCTAGAACGACTACGTGTTCCAAATCGCTACTCGATAGAACAAATCGCACTCGGCTACACTGTTTTCTTCAAAGGACGGACGCAGTGCATCCAAGGCAGAAGTCAGCAGAACGGTGGGACAACATGGAGCAGAGAAGACCGGCAGGCATCTGTCTACCCAAGTCTGATGTGATGCTTGATATGGTGTTGATCTGCGCCGGACAGTCTCAGGGCAGGCGATGAGGATCAACCCAGAACTGTCAGATGAAGGAACGAAGCCCACATCACAAGACTTCCTCCAACTACCGCCACGTACATCCTGGTAGATTGCTGCTGCGGGATTAGTCTACCTCTAATTCCCTATCACAAGACTTCCTCCAGCTATGACAAGATATACAAGAACTACAAAATACGCCCGGGGGCTGCTCTACTTCACAAACTACCATATTCATGACTACAGAGACTTTAGAACAAGCAACAAAATGTTCAATGAATCAGAACAGCAGTCCAGGAGGGTATTTATAGACCAAAGGAGCGGTGCACATGGATCAGGAGCACCAACGAAACAAGCCTAATAAAGGACACAGTGAAAAGACAGAACTCAATAATGGAGGACTCAGAAGTGAAGGAACAGTACTCGAAAACGAGCATATTCGAAAGAATATATCAACACTGTGCGACTCGTGAACAAACAGCATTTATACTCAACTACCACCATGCAACTACACCTGACAAAAAGCAAACTACAAGAGAATATGCCAAGACCCTATATCTGAGTTCTTTTTGAATAAAAGAACCTGAAAATGTGCTCGGGGGCTACAACAGAAAAGGTTTTCAACCCTTCAAACAACCCAGAATCAAGACCCTCTAGCTCCTTGTTCCAAATAGCAAGAGGCTCAGGAGCTACACTCAGTGAGTGCACTTTTTCTTCAAAAAAGCGCACGTCACAGAAAATACTTCTTCAGACCACTTCAAGACCTTAAGACAAAAAGAACTCGGACTGAGCCATATCCCAGTTCTTTTTGACCTTCAACGAAGAAACAGAGCAGTTTCAAGACAAGATCCTCTAGCTCCTTGTTCCAAATAGCAAGAGGCTCGAGGGCTACACCCAGATGGATGAACTTTTTTCAAAAAGCACACAACACTCAAATATCCAAAGAAGCGCTACATGGTTTCACTCAAGAAAGCACTCGGACAACCCTTGTTCCTACTCGACAAGAGGAACAAGACGAGGCTTCTAGATTTCAACCATGAGGTGCTCGGGGGCTTGTCGATGCGGGACCCACGGGATACCCCGCAAAGAAGAGAGAAGATCTAGTCTAACTAGGATTCTTCCCATGTAATCTTAGTAGTAGTATTATTCTGTAATTCTACTAGGAACTCTCATTGTAAACCGACTAGGATTCTGACCTCCTGACTATATAAGAGAGGGCAGGGTTCCTAGAGACGGGACTTTTACAACACAACACTTTACGATCAATCCAACACAAAAGGCTAACGCTGACTAGACGTAGGATTATTACTTGATCTACGATCGAGGGTCCGAACCAGAATAAATCAACTGTCTCTTGCGTTTACCATCGAGTTCTTGATATGCTGAAGCCCGAACAAACTACCCCGGGGACCCCCATGGCAGGCTATCAGTGGTGAAATATTGACACCTTCCCACGCTCCTTCTTTCTGCAAGGCACCCGGTCCTTTCCCTCGCTGCTCCGCGCGTCCGCGCCGCACCACTATCCAGTGCCGCGCCCCCATCCACCTCGCCCGTCACGGAATGGGAGTACCTGCGCCTAGAAAGGCATGTGCCCTCATCCACATTAGGGTCGTCGGCAAGAAAGGGAGGTCTGCGCCACCGCAGTTCCCCACCAGGTAGGCCGTGGCCGTCGGCAATACGTTGTTTTTCAAATGTTTTCAGGTGTTTTTAGACATGTTGCAAGCCTATATTTCAAATGTTTCAGACGTTTCAAATATATGTTCCAAGAGTTACATACGGATGTTGCAAAAGTAGATCGGGATGCTGCACATGTTGTAATGGCTATACACATATGTTTCAAGTGTATGTTCCAAATGTTTCATCTGTTTCAGACGAATATTGCAAATGTTTTATCTGGATGTTGTAAAAATAGATCTGGATGTTGCATATACATGTATGTTGCAAGCATATGTTTTTTTCTCGATCACGCAAAATGTTTGCACGTCATTTGTATTAAGGTAGAGAAAAAATTTAATACAACGTGCCTTAGCTACGACCTAGGTGGTCAGAAGACTTGTATATGGACGCTCAAACCCAATGTAGTGTACTGAAATATATAGTATTTCAAGCATATGTTTCAAGTGTTTTCATACGTATGTTTGTAAGTGTCTCATCTGAGCGTTGCATATGTTTACAATGGTTTTTAAATGTTTTTCAAGCATTTTCGCATGTGTTTTATACGTTTGTTTCAAGTGTTTCATCTGTCTTCTTTGTATGTTGCAACTGTTATATCTGGACGTTTTAAAAGCATATCGGGGTGTTGCACATAGGATACGTGTGGGAAGCGACAGGCGGCGTGGACGACGTCTGAGGTGGCGCGGGCCCATTGCTGGTGCGTTTGCTCGTGAGCTCGATGCGCTAGGCGCTCGCTCACTCCCTGTGCGAACAATGTCCAGATCAGACGTCCTGAGTGCTAGCGGATCCCGAAGAAAAAAAAAAGGGGGAAATCCTGAGGCAACGGGGCAAGATCAGCACGACGGGAGACGTCCTGGGCGCTAGGTCCCAGAAAAAAAGGGGAATCCTGAGCCAACGGGGCAAGATCAGCACGACGGGGAAGAACACATCATGTGCTCTCATTATCTCATAGGAATAACTGCCTAGCTAAAGCTAAACAAGCATTTTTCTTCTTCTCATATTTCAGGCCTTGTTTAGTTCCTAAAAATTTTCACCCCAAACTATCACATCAAATCTTATAGCATATGCATGGAGTATTAAATATAGACGAAAAGAAAAATTAATTGCACAGTTTGATTAGAAATCGCGAGACGAATGTTTTAAGACTAATTAGTCCATGATTAGCCATAAGTGCTACAATAACTAACATGCGCTAATGATAGATTAATTAGGCTTAATAAATTTGTCTCGCAGTTTCCAGACGAGCTATATAATTAGTTTTTTTTATTAGTATCCGAAAACCCCTTCCGACATCTAAAACATCCGACGTGACGTCCATGAACTTTTATTTCGCGAACTAAACACCCCTTGACTCCGCGGACACAGAACCTCCGTACTGGCGGGCACGCTTTGCAGAGGAACAGCGCTGCAAGCCACTCATATACTCCGTACTGTATGTGCTACTGCACCTGCTTGCTGCTTCTGTATCTTTTGGATTGCATCCCAGGCCTGTGGATGCATCAGCCGCCTGCTCTGTCTTCTCTTGTCTCGATCCTGGGACTAAATGCCAAATGTTTTCTCTGAGAACTAATAATATGCAATGTGCAATGTTGAAAAGGGAAATGAACAGGTACTCCAGATAGTCCCGTTCGCGTGTCCTTAAACCTGACTTGATCCACTTCTTTTTTCATCTAGAACAGTATTTTTCTTTCACAGATTCCTCCAGTATTCCTCCAAACTATTCAAATTCATCCAGAATTCCTCCAAACGAACAGTACGCTAACATTGACTTGAGTGCTACTACTGTATCATTGTTCCGTTGGTCTGTTTGAGATTTCCTGGCCTTTGGTAGGGCAAGGAAGTTATAATGAGGGGGCCAAGGCGCACTGAAAGAGCCATGGAAATATTGGAAAGAAATCATATATGATGTAGTATCTACCTTGAATTGCCATGGCATGGAGACAACAATGGCACTGATGAAAGCCTGACAGGTTGCTATTCCTCTGGAGACGATCCACGGCGCGAAGACAAGGCTGGACTCCACGTGAACTGTGATGATCTTTTGGGTGGATACGATTGCCGCTCCGGCTGTCTGGTTGGAGGTAGAAGAAAGCAGAAAACTTTTTACCCTAGCATAGGATATCGCCAAAGTTTCTGCAGCTGTCTGTCATGATTGTTCTGTGCTCCTCTTTGCAAGCACACCAGTACACCACAGACCACACAGATGAAAAACAAGCAGCTTGTTCGCTTGCTCGTAAACGATAGTAAATTTTCAGTCAGGAACAGTGTTTTTCTCTCACACCAAACCAGCCAGTAGTAAATAATCCACGATACGATACGACCTTCCGAACAGGTCGAAGATAAAGCCCTGTTGGCTTCGCTGAAAAGAGAAACTGAAAAGTACTATTTACTGTTGGTTGGCTGAAGGTAAATTTTATTAGTTACGAAATTCTCAGAATCCAGAGAAGCAACAGAAAGCCCAAACCTGCAACTTTTCAACCGCATGCGTCGTCTCCAGGAAAAGCTTCAGAGCCTTTTACAATGCTCTACCACCAGGACCAGGTACTCGTCCATGCAGGTCAGGACCTCAGGCGATCGATCAAAGATGCATGCCCAGTTACTTTCTCGCGAGTAACCGAGGCTGAGGCATGCACGCAGATCCAGTTGCAGCTCACACAGTGAGGGTGCATGGCGATGCAACACAGGACGCGTATATGTGCATACAACTGTTTTGGTCATCATGGTAAATAGTCCCTGAGCGTCTGACCAACGTCCCAAGCATGGCAGCTTACGCCCCACACAGTGAAGAGGAGCTATCTGCTATCTCGGGCAGGGCTCGTGGCAGAGCTCGTTTTGGATTCTAAAGTTTTGAGAGTACACAGTTCACATGGGTTCGTTCGTTTCGCTGAAAAATTAAGCCGAAACACTGTTCTGGCTGATTTGTTGTGAGAGAAAACACTGTTCCGACTAAAAAAACAAGCTAAAAAAGACAGATTATAAGAGAAGCGAACGGGGCGTGGCGCAGTCGGTCTCTTTTCAGCTCAGGGGGGGTGCAGTCAGACACGGTTACTCATTTGTGGTTGTGGTAGACACATGTACAGATCGATACGGATTTCAAATCATCAAATGCATGTATATCCAAGCTTACATTATTTGATTATGATCACTGCACTACTTTACTATCTTCTCTAATAGGAGCATCCATGTGTAATTTTCAGATGATGTTTTTTTTGGCAAAAGACGCGCGATCTAGACACTTTATAACTAAAGAAAGCAAGAACCAAATAATAGCATGTTAGAAAAGAAATTTATAATCAAATTTGACAAAGTTTCTATTTGATTGGCATGCCATCCCACTTCTGTCGCCTCTGTCAATGCTTTTCGGATTTGAAATATTTCCCGCCATTTTATTTGAATTTTGTTTTCACAATTAATTGTAAACTTCTTACACAAATATTGGATAAAAAACTAGGTTTGGTTGAGCTTCTTCTTACACATTTCTTATATACATACGAGATATTCAGAACCACCAATGCCGGTCCAAACTATATGCATGCAATATGTAGAATAAATGTCTCGTTATCGTAGCACGAAGATTTTACAATCTAAACTAATTATAAACAAAGACATATATAGGATTCATGTGTCTTCGTACAATCTTTACATGATTAGACTCTAGCTATCTCTAAACCAAATTTGGCATCTTGTAATCCTTGATCATGCCAACGGATGCTAGACCGACTGGTCAAGCACTCCGGGTGGCACCCTTGTGCCCTGGGTTCGATCCCTCAGGGGATAAATTGCAGTGCCGGAGGTAAAAAAAAACACCCCTCGTCTGCCCCGCGTTACCCAAAGCACAGATTTGTGGCACTGGTCTACTCATAGAGTAACGAGCCCCTATGTGTGGACGAGGTACGAGGTTCGGCGGTTTTCTCGAACTGGGTGAGGGGTCCTCTACCTTAATGCGAATGCTCAGGGGATCTTTGTGGCAGAACCACCCAAATTATGCAGGCCCACATGTACCTGTCATTGTCCTAAAGACCTTCTGACTGTTGTACACGAAAGTATGATAATCCGATAGTCTGTCGGGTGTCCTCGGGGAACCCCGAATCATCCACATTTTATAACTCATACATGATCAACAATTGAGTTACCACAACATTACAACAGTTGATACAAAATAACTTACATCGGAGTGTGAAAGACTTATAATGTTAATTTACAAAACATATTGAAGTAAAAACTTAACTTAAGTTTCAAAAGGTGAGTAGTACTACAGAAGCAACTTAGGCGATGCACCTAGGGTAGAAGAGACATCTAGATCATGTCGAGCCTACCGACATGACCTCGATTAGCAGCACGAGTCAGAACTTGCAACAGGGGTTAACAAACTCTGAGTACTTGAGGGTACTCAACAAGTCTTACTTGACTAAAAGAAAAGACTCCAAGGTGAAAGGTCCTAATGGCTAGAGGGGGGTGGATAGCCTATTAAAAATTTCTACAACAACACTTAACAAACTAGTTAGACAATTATGAGGCGAAGCAAGTGTTGCTTAGTCTACCAAAAATGCAAGCCACCTACCACAATTCTAGTTTCTATTGTTTCTAACCATATAATGGCTATGGCACTACACTAAGTTAGTGTGCTCTCAAAAGCTAACTATAGAGCCACACTAACCTAAACTAACAAGCTCTCACAACTAGCTACACTAAAGAGCTTGACAACTAGTTTACGGTAATGTAAAGAGAGTGCAGCAAGATGATTATACCGCCAAGTCATAGAATGAACCAATCAATCACAAGAATCAATATCAATGAAGACCAATCACCTCGGAATCAATGTTGACACAATGATTTTTTTACCGAGGTTCACTTGCTTGTCCGGCAAGCTAGTCCTCGTTGTGGCGATTCACTCACTTGGAGATTCACAGCGCTAATTGGCATCACACTGCCAAATCCTCAATAGGGTGCCGCACAACCAACACAAGATGAGGATCCACACAAGCCACAAACATTTTACTAGAGTAACTTTTGGCTCTCCGTCGGGGAAAGGTTAAGAACCCCTCACAATCACCACGATCGGAGCTGGAGACAATCACCAACCTCCGCTCGACGATCCTTGCTGCTCCAAGCCATCTAGGTGGCGGCAACCACCAAGAGTAACAAGCGAATCCTATAACAACCCAAAAATCCACACACCAAAAATCACAACTACAAAATTTTTGTTGTAACCCCATACAATGTTGAGTGACATCTGTAGGAGCCCAACCCTAGGTGTTGCATTAGTTGTAACCAACTAAACAATTTCATGAGCATGGCATGTCATTTGCTAATTATGTTTATTTCAAATACTGACAAATAAAATATAGCATACATTGTTAACTCAAATGGTGATTTGGATTTTCATTTGTTTTATGTAATGCCTAACAACTCCTTTAAAGAAATAAACCATAAAGTAATTATTAATCAAACCAAAGAATAGATGCTTAAAGAGAAAACTATTTCTATTTTTGTATAACAAAACTACACCTATTTTTGTTATACAAAATAGCTCCTAATATATATAAAAAAAGAATGTTGTGGGCCTCATACCTAAAACTCCAATGAATAAGGTACACCAACTTTGAATTCAAATTCCAAAATCAAATTTGAATTTAAACAAAGGAGAAGAAAAATAAAAACAGAAAAAGGAAAGAAAGGAGAAGACCCGCAGCTGGCTCGGCCTGCTCGGCCCGCTAGCGCACAGCAGCAGTCGGCCCAGCCAGCCAGTCTAGCTTACGCGCGCAGCAGCACCCGGCCCCGCAAGCAGCCCTGCTTCGCGCGCAGGCCGGCCCAACTCACGCGACCAGCCCAGCAAGCCAGCCCAACGCGCTGCTCACGCCCACACGCCTTTCTGCTTCGCCGCTGCCGCTGCCACCGGACCCACACGTCAGCCACACCCTACCACAGTGTCGTCTTCCTCGCCACGCCGGCACCGCCTCCGACCGAGACCTGACCAAAATGATAGGCGCGGGCCTGGGGTCACGCGAATCACCTGGCCCTGTCCCCTTGGCGCCGCGCCCACGCAACCTCCGCGCCCACGATACCGTTCGATGCCCTCGACGCATCGCCAGCCGTCCGCCCCGTCTGCCACAGATGGAGCTCGGGCACCGGGGCTATAAAGCGACGCCAGGGCACCCTAGGAGTTCCTCAGCCCACGACGCCGCCGCTCGGTGGCCCAACAGCCCGCACCGCACCGAGAGAAGAGGGCCGAGAAGGAATTCGGAGGAGGAGAGGCGAGCAGTGAGCTCGGAGACGCCGATCATCGGAGCCGGAGCGCCGGCCTGAGCGCCTACCCCGACAACACGCCTCGCCACCGCACCACCACCGAACGCCGCTAGCACCACACGGTGAGTCTTTTGGCTGAGACCTCCTCCTAGCCCTTGGACATCGTAGCAGAGCACGTGCACACCGCGCTCACGATGCCGCCATCATGGCGCGGCCACCACTTGTGCACCTGGCCACCTCGCCGGACTAGGATGTAGCCGTAGCACCACCGTGATGACCGAAAGATAGCCGCATAGACCGAGACCCCGTTAGCCGACCGCAGTGCCTTGGCCACGAGCACCAGACCACCGGCTGGAGCTCCGCCGTGCACCACCACTGCGCGCGGACTCTGCCACGCCCTTTGGTCATCATCGACACTTTACCCTGTCGCCCGCTAGCCGTCTAAAAGGGAACGGGGCACCAGGACCCCTGGAACAGCCCCGAGCTACCCCCCGGCGAGCACCTCCATGACCTAGCCACCGACCACAGCCAATGCCCTAGGAAGCCTTGGCTGCCACCTTGACCCCACCACCGTATTCGCTGAGACCTGACGAAGCTTTTCCCCACCTTAATTGGACGCCAGCACCGCCGTAGGAGCTTGTCGGTGAGCACACCACCGGTGGGAGCACGCCAGGGATGGAAGCAGAGGACTCCCCTCACCGGCCGCACGCGCTTGCACTCGGTGCATATGGACTAGGCTAGAAGGAAGAAGGGTGGACTCAGTCCACCGAAGACCTAGCCAACAGTCCATGGATCGTGAACATGAGTTCACCGTGAGCCACGCGGTGTGGGCCGAACGGTGGACGAAGCCCAGTGGAGGCCCTTGGCTACGACATGGCAGCGCCACAGTATGCCACGTGTTCGGGCCGACCTAGCCCAAATCCAGCCCCGTCCAGGCCCACCAAAGCCCAGTCGAGACCCAACCTGGTTGACCGTTGACCGGTCAACGTTGACAGTTGACCTGGCCCCACATGTCAGCGACACAGAGACTTCGGACCCACTTGTCAGTAAGTGATGTCATGCTGGCGTCATAACAACGTCACGCGGGTCCCACCTGTCAGTAACAACACAGACGAGGTGACGTCATGCTGACGTCACGATGACGTCAGCTGCTGACGTCAGCAACTCTGGCCCCACCTGTCAGTGACCATGACCTATTGACCGTTGACTCGCCCGTTGACTTGATGTTGACTCTGACCGAACCCACAGGTTAGTGACCCAAGAGCCTCTGGCCCCACCTGTCGGAACCGATGATGTCATGCTGACATCAAGATGATGTCAGCAGGACCCCACTTGTCAGCTCAGAGCCGAGCTGATGTCGTCATGCTGATGTCATGCTGACGTCAGCATGCCACGTGGACCAGTCACAGCGTGACACGTGTCAGCCCAGGATTAATTCAGCCTTTTCCATTTTCAGAGATGATTTAAACTTCAGAAATTCATAATTAATTCATACGACCTCAGAAAAATATGAAACCAGGACCAAAATTCATCTAAAATCGAGCCCTATGCAATGAACCCATATTTGAGTGCATTTGGTTCTTTTGAATTTTCATTGCTCTTTGTGCTATTCTATAGACATCGCTAACGCGACGATAATGCGATCGTTTGCAGACTCGGAGGAGAACCAGACAGACGAGGACCGAGAGTACCGTGGGGAGTACAGAGATGACTACACTAAAGGTGCCACATCCCACCCAATCTCGTCGCACCTATTACGCATGGCTAATATAGAACTGCTATTGCTTTACTTACTGTTATAATCATACAATGATAGGACTTGCATGGTAGTATGCTTACTTGATGGCCTTTTCCTTGACGCAACCTTACCCCGGCATACCCTGCTATTAGGCTAGACACATGCTTACTGCTATATTTCATTGCTTATACATCTACAACACTTATAGTAAATGCATGGTGGAAACTGATGTTATATGGACTATGGGGAGAGTGCTACGTGTGTGTGATTTGGGTGTGTGGAGGGTGAGGGTTGTGTCGACCAAGTTGGAGTATACAATGAGCCTAGGGCAAGTCTTGCCATGGGGTGCTACCTGGGCACCCCTGGAAATGGATACCTGTGGTGGGTAAATGGTATATAAGGTGGTCCTGGGTGTGAACCTGTGATGGGAGGAGCCCGGGATGGAGGTGCTGTGGTGGCACAGTAAATGGAAACCCTGATGGAGACATTCTGGCTTGGTCATCCCTAAGGACTTACTAGTACTCAGATTCACCGGGAAGCCTTACGTACCACTCGCCCTATATGGTGCGGGATGGCCAGACTACTTGGTAGGATATTGCCACTACTGCTAGGTTGATAGCGGACAGTGTATGGAGGTACGGGGTGTGGAGGATTTCCCCTACACCCTTTTGAGACTTCATGAAGACCTTGTGGACTTGGCTCATGACTCACAGTTTTAGCCGCCCCAGACTAGACTTGGGGTGTACCAGGGCTAAATGGTAGAGTGGCATTATCCTAGGCTAGCAAGCGGCCGGAATCAGCCCAGTTGACTATGGTCAGCAAAGAAGGCAGATCTTGTGGTTATGTAAAACCTCTACAGAGTGTATGGTTGATCGATCAATACATGTGCTGACTACTTGGCTATGGACCATTCCTAGGTTTCGCTTAAACTAGATAGTGAGATGAGTCCTTCTTTTCTTTCCCCGTGAGAGAGTGTTGGATGTAGCCAGGGGCTACGGGCCTTGAGACAGTGCTAAGAGGGAGTTGGCCTATCGACTGAGCGATGGTATGGTGATGGTGTGGATGGTGGTATATCAATTCCAGGATTGAAACCTGTCTCTAGAAAGGGAATGGGGTGGAATGTGTGTGGGAATGGTGTTAAAACTTGACCAACTATTATTATATACTTGATATGCTAAAACATGGGAAACCCCAGCCTTATAGGTTCCTTTTGATTATATCCAACTTGCATCCAATTTCCACAAAGCAATGCTCATAGGGTGGGAGTGGCCAGTACAAATCGTACTGATAAATTTTGGCATACAGGTTCTGCTGAGGAGTATAGCTTCGAGGAGTTTAACGATTGAGGGGTTCGTTCCTACGCTCGAGTTTGGCGATCTTATCTTCAAGCTGTTCTGAATGAATGCTACTTTTGATTCCACCAATGCGATGATGTAATAAATTATGTAATTCCGCACTATTTGTACTCTGATATTATCGTTGTATGGATGTGGTATTCGACTAGAAATTTGGGTAATATGATCTACAATGGTCTTATTACACTTCGACTCTGTGGATTTCCCTTCATGGAAATCAGGTCGCTTCAGTTGGTATCAGAGCCATACTTGACCATAGGACGAAACCCTCAGAAATGAACGATAGAATAGGACGTGAACAGCCCTTCTTTCGGTTATATACCGACCCTGCATTTACTTTTATGCAAGGCTTATCTATTATTGACCTGCTAACACATGTTCCTTAAAACATGCAGATGGCAACGAACAGTCGACTGGCCGCCTCTAGGACCACTACCTCTAGGACCATGCCAAGCTTACCTTCGACCTATGTGAGCTTAGGGGTTTTGCACAGACCCTCTACCGAGTTCTCATCACGTTAGGAGTCCTTGACGAGCTTGTCAAGGTCACCTGCACCGGGAAGCCAACACAGGAAGGAGGAATCAAAGGACCGATTGTCACCTCAGTCGAGTTCCTAGCTAGCACTACCTTACCTTCTGTCCCAGCTTTCACCGAGATGACTATAGAGGACATAGTCGAGGAGGGACTGTAAGCTATCTCACACAAGGCACTTCACAAAGTGATGAAGGACCACTACAAGCACCTAAAGACGATAGAGTTCCATCTACTTCCCTAGGCCCTCAACCTCAGCCTTACCCCTAGTGAGCAGAGTTTCGCAGCCGGTAGAGTTATCTTTGCCGAGGAGGACAGATGCCTTCGCATCTTGGCTATCCACCTACTAGAGTAGGACAGGTACGTGACCCAGCTGGAGCAGAGGAGACGTCAGGACTAGGCCCTTCTATGGGAGTACTAGAAGCGAGACTCACAGGGAGCACAAGAGCGAGCTAGTCTACTTGAGATAGTCGCCAAGCTACAGGACGAGCTCAACCGTATCATGAAGAAGTCCATAGAACCGAAGGTCGTAGACTTACAGGACAAAGCCGCCGACCTAGGCAACAGGAACTGCTACCTCGACAGCAAGGTCTTGGAGTTGCAGAGAGAGTTGGATGATAAGAAGGCCGAGTTCAACCACTAGAGGAGACATAGAAAGGTCCAAGGGGATTGATATGCTAAAAATCCAATCTCAGAACAAGACCATGACTTAGGATCTAGAGGAGTTCAGGAAGAAGGCATTCGCAACTAGGATCACCTGATCGAAGGCACTCAGGCAGAACGAGTACCTACAGGACAAGTGTGAGAGGACATGGCAGGCTTGGCAGAAGTCTGATAAGAAGCGCCTCAGGGAGATGAAGGGTATGTGGGATCAGCTACCCAAGGAGATTCGTAGCAAGACGAAGCTTAGGATAGAGGAGTTTGAGTTAGCCCTGACTTGCACCTCAACCTAGACACCTGCCCTACCCTACCTAGGAGCCAAGCCTACTAAGGAGCTCGCCGAGGCCTTGAAGTACGTGTCCCGACTTCACAAGTCTGACGAGGAGATCGAGATCGAGAATAGTCGTATCCCAGCTGCGGTGTACGAGTTAGAGTAGATGACCCTGCGTGGTCATGAGTCATGTCAGTGGCTTCTATAAGTTTTACCCCATGATGTACCCCTTATGAGATGTAATATGAGACACTATGCGTAGTATGATTCTCGTGAGTCTCCAAGTATAGCTACTGGAGATGATGCTATGTAATAAAACCCATGTAATGAATGTTCTGGATCTTATTGCATTTTATGGACCTTATTGCTTCTTTGTAATGAATGTTGGATAGAATAAATGTTTTTCTTTAAATCATCAAAATCATGTAATCATACTAAATTATAAGCACTTATGGCACAAACACTAAAATTCCTATGATCCATGTTGCAGATGCCAAACCGCCGATCTGATCGCCTAATGAACCATGGACGTGTGCCCACCCCCGAACCAGTCGAATCAAATGGGGGGGGGGGCATGGTGGCAACAACCATGGCCGTGGCCGTGGCTGTGGACGTGGAGGGATACCCTTCAACCTGGAGAATACCCCGCCGCCTAAGGAGAACATTCCACCACCACCACCACCACCGAACCTGGCAGAAGTGATGGCACAACAGACCCAACTTCTTGCAGCTCTTGTTAATGGAGCAAACCGTCGCTAGGGAGGCCAGCAGAATGACTTCCAAAGGAAGCTGGAAGGATTTATGAAGCTAAGGCCACCTACCTATGATGGCACTGACCCTGACCCGCTTGTAGCCGATGACTGGCTGAAGGAGATAGAGAAGAAGCTTAACCTCACCACTTTCACCGACGATGAGTGTGTTGGAGCTGTCACACACTAGCTCATAGGTGCAGCACGTGCCTAGTGGGATAGTTTTAGTGATTCCCATGAGGACCCTACCAACATCTTGTGGGATGAGTTCGCCAAAGCATTCACTGAGTATCACATTCCCAAGGGTATCATGGAGGCCAAAGCTGAGGAGTTTCGCAACATCAAGATGGGAAAGGATAGGGTGACTGAGTACACTACTCATTTCACCAATCTTCTTCGCTATGCACCTTCCTATGTTGTGAACTCTGAGAAGGAGAAGCTATATTATTACCGCAAGGGACTTAACCTGCACATCAAGCTGAAGTTTGGCGGTATTGAGAGTAACACATTGTGTGCTCTGGTGGATCGCTGCATCCAGATCGAGAAAGATCGTGCTGAAGCTGGAGAGGAGTACAGGGAGAGGAAGCGTAAGCCTGAGGAGTCCTTCTGTGGCCATGATCACAAGAGGTTCCGTAGAGATGCACCATCTAGGGAACACTCTCGCCACAACAGGGATGACAACCCCGGATCGAGTAGGGGTAGTGGAGGCTACACCACTAAATACTCCCACCCTACTCAGGATCATTACACCCGGGACCGTTATGCTCAAGACCGCAACACTCAAGACTGTTTCAACCATTCCTGCTCTATGAATGAATGCCCAGCACAGAACCGCTCCGCACCTAGCATTGGAAACTAGAAGGCACCCACGCCAACCCCTACAGGCGGTACGCCTTTCATCTGTTTCGCTTGTGGCCAACTAGGTCACAAAGCCACTGAGTGCCCATAGGACTCAACAGCTCAGAAGTCTTAGTTCAAAGGATCTGCTACCCGTGGACGTCTCAACCATCTAGAAGCCGAGGAAGCACAGACTGCCCCTGACGTGTTGTACGGTATGTTTTTAGTTAACGGCAATACTGCATCAGTTCTATTTGACTCTAGAGCAACTTGTTCTTACATATCATCCAAATTTGCACGAGAGCATGACCTACCTATAACCCCATGTGAAAAGACTATCATCACCAGTTCACCTTTAGGAGACCTAAAGTGCACACACATCTATAAGGGAGTGAGTCTTGCCATTGAGGGTCTTACCTTTAAAGCCAACCTAACCCTATTACCTTCCACAAACCTAGATGTCATCTTAGGTATGGATTGGCTGACTATTCACCAAGGTATCATATCATGTTCACCTAGATATGTCCAAGTGACCCACCCATCAGGCCAAGTCATTAGATGTGAACCCCAGTCCAGGAAAGTCCACCTCTATCCTATGTGCCCTTAAAGCGAGTTCAGAATCACAGAAAGAGGAGAAGACAGTTCATGAGGTGCCTGTAGTCAGGGACTATCCTGATGTATTCCCTAAAGAATTACTGGGTATGCCACCAGACCGTGATGTAGAGTTCATCATTGATCTTTTGCCAGGGAATAGGACCCATTGCCAAGAGACCCTATCACATGTCAGTTGATGAACTAGCCGAGCTCAAGAAATAGCTTGATGAGCTCATCTCGAAGAGATATATCAGACCCAGTGCTTCACCCTAGGGATCCCCCGTTCTGTTTGTTAAGAAGAAGGATGGCTCACTGAGAATGTGTATTAATTACCAGAACTTGAACGCTGTCACCATCAAGAACAAGTACCCCCTGCCAAGGATTGATGATCTGCTTAATCAGCTTTGAGGTGCCAAGTATTTCTCCAAGATTGATCTCAGATCTGGCTATCATCAGATGAAGATTTGAGAGAGTGACATCCCGAAGACAGCTTTCGTGACTAGGTATGGGCAGTTTGAGTTCACCGTGGTGTCCTTTGGACTCATGAATGCTCCCGCATACTTCATGAACATGATGAATAAGGTTTTCATAAATGAACTAGATAAGTTCGTGGTAGTATTCATTGATGACATCCTTGTCTATTCACCCACCACTGAAGAACACGAACATCATCTGAGAACTGTGCTTGAGAAACTTAGCCCAACATCAGCTCTACGCAAAGTTCAGCAAATGCAATTTTGGCTACAGGAAGTTGCCTTCTTAGGCCATGTACTATCAGCTGAAGGTGTCACAGTTGACCCGGCCAAGATTGAAGCTGTGAAAGAGTGGGATCAACCCCGTAATGTGACAGAAGTTAGAAGTTTCTTGGGATTGGCCAGGATATTATCACCTGATTTATTAGAACTTCTCCAAGATAGCCCATCCAATGACTAACCTTCTGAAGAAGACTAAGGAGTTTGAATGATGCCCACGTGCGAACAAAGCTTCTAGGAATTGAAACAGAAGCTTACCACAACTCCTATGCTAGCATTGCCTGATATCAGCAAAGATTTTGTGGTCTATTATGATGCATCCCCATCAAGGACTTAGTTGTGTACTGATGCAAGATGGAAGAGTGATAGCATATGCGTCTCGATAGCTGAAAGAACATGATAACCGTTACCCTACTCATGATCTTGAGTTAGCAGCAGTTGTGCATGCATTGAAGATCTAGCGACACTACTTGATAGGCAACAAGTGTGATATCTATACCGATCACAAGAGCTTGAAGTACTTTTTCACTCAAGAAGATTTGAATATGAGGCAACGCCGATGGCTAGAGTTGATCAAGGACTATGACCTAGAAATTCACTATCATCCAGGAAAAGCTAATGTAGTCGTAGATGCTCTTAGCCGTAAGAGTTACTATCACACTTTGATCACTGAATCCGTACCACCTGAGCTCAAGGAAGAGATTGATGATTTCCAACTTGAGATACTACCGCATGACTTGTTGAATGAGCTCCGCATATAGTATGATCTCACAGCATGCATCCGTCAAGCTCAGAAAAGTTGCGAAGAGATCGAATATCTTCGTGGTCTGATGAAACTAGGCTACAAGACCAACCACCAGGAAGATGAACAAGGAACCATCTGGTTCAAGAACAGAATCTGTGTTCCATCTGACCCAGTACTACAAGAGGAAATTGTGTCAGAAGCTCACGATTCCAAGTATTGTATTCACCCTGGAGGTTCAAAGATGTATCAAGACTTAAAGAAACACTTTTGGTGGAAAGGCATGAAGACAGACATTGCGGGACATGTGGCATGGTGTGACACCTGTAATAGAGTCAAGGCTGAACATCAAAGGCCTGCAGGTTTGCTAAAGCCTCTTGACGTTCCTTGAGTGGAAATGGGAGAGCATATCCATAGATTTCATAGTTGGATTGCCCCGATCACAGAAAGGACAATGATTCCATCTAGGGTGATTATTGATCGTTTGACCAAGATTGCTCACTTTGTACCAGTTAAGACCAAGACCAATGCCAAAAAATTAGCAGATCTATATGTTGAGCATATTCTCAGACTGCATGGAGCTCCCTCTAGTATTGTATCTGATCATGGTCCTCAGTTTGTGTCCCTGATTCTAGGAAGCCCTGCACAAGTCCATTGGAACCAAACTTGATTTCAGTACCGCTTATCACCCATAGATAGATGGATAGACAGAATGAGTAAATCAGATCTTAGAAGACATGCTTCGCGCTAGTGTGCTGAATTATGGCTCTGATTGGGAGAAATGCCTACCCTATGCAGAGTTCTCTTACAACGACAAGCTACCAAGCCAGTATCAAGATGTTGCCATTTGAAGCTCTGTATGGCAGACCTTGTACGACACCTTTGATGTGGTCCCAACTAGGAGAAAGATCGTTCTTTGACTCCACTAAGATTCAAGATGTCCGAAGAAGGAGTTGTTCAAGTGAAGGAGAATTTGAGGATTGCTCAAAGTCGATACAAGAGCTATGCTGACAAAAGAAGAAGAGAACTTGAGTTCAATGTGGGAGACTTTGTCTATCTCAAGGTATCCCCGCTACGTAGAACTGTCAGATCCCATGTGAAAGGAAAGCTAGACCTCTAGATTTGTTGGGCCATACAAGATCTGCAAAAGGATTGGAAAGCTCGCCTACAAACTTGAGCTACCTAAGGAATTGGTGGGTGTACATCCCGTATTCCATGTCTCAAAGCTACGTAAGTGTTTGAGAGTGCCTGATGAAGTAGTTCCAACTGATACACTTGACATTCAAGACACTCTCGAGTATAAAGAACATCCTATCAGAATTCTGGGTAGAGATACGAAAGAGACCTGAAGCAAAATTATTCCTATGTGCAAGATCCAATAGAGCAACCACACTGAGAGAGAAGCAACATGGGAGAAAGAGTCTGACCTCCGGCTACGATATCCTTACCTCTTCGAAGAGTACGTTACGCTTTAATCTTGGGGACGAGATTCTGTTAAGGGGGTAGGACTGTAACAACCCAAAAATCCACACACCAAAAATCACAACTGCAAAATTTTTGTTGTAACCCCATGCAATGTTGAGTGACATCTGTAGGAGCCAACCCTAGGTGTTGCATTAGTTGTAAACCAACTAAACAATTTCATGAGCATGGACATGTCATTTGCTAATTATGTTTATTTAAATACTGACAAATAAAATATAGCATACATTGTTAACTCAAATGGTGATTTGGATTTTCATTTGTTTTATGTAATGCCTAACAACTCCTTTAAAGAAATAAACCATAAAGTAATTATTAATCAAACCAAAGAACAGATGCTTAAAGAGAAAACTATTTCTATTTTTGTATAACAAAACTACACCTATTTTTGTTATACAAAATAGCTTCCTAATATATATAAAAAAGAATGTTGTGGGCCTCATACCTAAAACTCCAATGAATAATGGTACACCAACTTTGAATTCAAATTCCAAAATCAAATTTGAATTTAAACAAAGGAGAAGAAAAATAAAAATAGAAAAAGGAAAGAAAGGGAGAACACCCGCAGCTGGCTCAGCCTGCTCGGCCCGCTAGCGTGCAGCAGCAGCCGGCCTAGCCAGCCAACCCAGCTTATGCGTGCGGCAGCACTCGGCCCCGCAAGCAACCCTACTTCGCGCGCAGGTTGGCCCAACTCGCGCGACTAGCCCAGCAAGCTAGCCCAGCGCGCTGCTCACGCCCGTGTGCCTTTCTGCTTCGCCGCTGCCGCTGCCACCAGACCCCACACGTCAGGCACACCCCGCCATAGTGTCGTCTTCCTCCCCATGCCGGCACCACCTTCGACCGAGACCCGACCAAATGACAGGCGTGGGGCCTGGGGTCACGTGAATCACCTGGCCCTGTCCCCTTGGCGCCGCGCCCACACAACCTCCGCACCAACCACCCATGCTCACGATACCATTCGATGCCCTTGACGCATCGCCAGTCGGCCGCACCATCCGCCATGGATAGAGCTCGGGCATCGGGGCTATAAAGCGACGCCAGGGCGCCCTAGGGGTTCCTCAGCCCACGCCACCGCCGCTCGGTGGCCCAACAGCCCGCACCGCACCGAGAGAAGAGGGCCGAGAAGAAATTCGAAGGAGGAGAGGTGAGTAGTGAGCTCAGAGATGCCGATCACCAGAGCCGGAGCACCGCCCTGAGCGCCTATCTCGACAACACGCCTCGCCACCGCACCACCACCGAACGCCGCCAGCACCACATGGTGAGTCTTTTGGCTAAGACCTCCTCCTAGCCCTTGGACGCCGTAGCAGAGCACATGCACCCTGTGCTCACGATGACGCCGTCACGGTGTGGCCACCACTTGTGCACCTGGCCGCCTCGCTGGACTAGGATGTAGCCGTAGCCACCACCGTGATGACCGAAAGATAGCTGCGTAGACCGAGACCCCATTAGCCGACCACAATGCCTTGGCCACGAGCACCAAACCACCGGCCAAAGCTCCACCGTGCACCACCACCATGCGTAGACTCTGCCATGCCCTTTGGTCATCATCGGCACTTTACCCTGTCGCCCGCTAGCCGTCTAAAAGGGAACGGGGCACCAGGACCCCTAGAATAGCCCCGAGCTGCCCCGCCGGCGAGCACCACCAAGACCAAGCCGCCGACCATCGTGGCCAATGCCCTGGGAAGCCCTGGCTGCCACCTTGACCCCACCACCGTATTCGTCGAGACCTGACGAAGCTTTTCCCCACCTTAATTGGACGTCAGCACCGCTGTAGGAGCTCACCAGTGAGCACACCACCGGCGGGAGCATGCCGAGGATGGAAGCAGAGGACTCCCCTCACCGACTGCACGTGCCTGCACCCGGTGCACATGGACCAGGCCAGAAGGAAGAAGGGTGGACTCGGTCCACCGAAGACCCAGCCAACGGTCCATGGACCGTGAACATGAGTTCACCATGAGCCACGCGGTGTGGGCCGAACGGTGGACGAAGCCCAGTGGAGGCCCTTGGCTAGGACGTGGCAGCGCCATAGCATGCCACGTGTCTGGGCCAGCCCGGCCCAAATCCAGCCCCGTCTAGGCCACCAAAGCCCAATCAAGACCCAACCTGGTTGACCGTTGACCAGTCAACGTTGATAGTTGACCTGGCCCCACATGTCAGCGACACAGAGACTCTGGACCCACTTGTCAGTAAGTGACGTCATGCTAACATCATAACGATGTCACGCGGGTCCCACCTGTTAGTAACAACACAGCCGAGGTGACGTCATGCTGACGTCACGATGACATCAGCTGCTGACATCAGCAACTCTGGCCCCACCTATCAGTGACCATGACCCATTGACCGTTGACTCACTCGTTGACTTGACGTTGACTCTAACCGGTCCCATAGGTCAGTGACCCAAGAGCCTTTGGCCCCACCTATCGGAACCGATGACGTTGATGACATCATGCTGATGTCAAGATGACGTTAGCAGGACCCCACTTGTCTGCTCAGAGCCGAGCCGATGATGTCATGCTGACGTCAGCGTGCCACATGGACTAGTCACAGCGTGACATGTGTCAGCCTAGGATTAATTTAGCCTTTTCCATTTTTAGAGATGATTTAAACTTCAGAAATTCATAATTAATTCATATGACCTCAGAAAAATACGAAACTAGGACCAAAATTCATCTAAAATCAAGCCTTACGCAATGAACCCATATTTGAGTGCATTTGGTTCTTTTGAATTTCATTGCTCTTTGTGCTATTCTATAGACGTCGCTAACGCGACGATAATGCGATTGTTTGCAGACTCGGAGGAGAACTAGATAGACAAGGACCAGAGTACCATGAGGAGTACGGAGACGACTACACTGAAGGTGCCACATCCCACCCAATCTCACAGCACCTATTACGCATGGCTAATATAGAACTACTATTGCTTTACTTACTATTATAATCATACAATGATAGGACTTGCATGGTAGTATGCTTACTTGATGGCCTTTTCCTTGACACAACCTTACCCCGGCATACCCTGCTATTAGACTAGACACACACTTACTGCTATATTTCATTGCTTATACATCTACAACACTTATACTAAATGCATGATGGAAACTGATGTTATCTAGACTATGGGGAGAGTGCTGCGTGTGTGTGACTTGGGTGTGTGGAGGATGAGGGTTTGTGTCGACCAAGTTGGAGTATATGACGAGCCTGGGGCAAGTCTTGCCATGGGGTGCTACCTGGGCACCCCTAGAAATGGATACATGTGGTGGGTAAATGGTATATAAGGTGGTCCTGGGTGTGAACCTATGATGGGAGGAGCCTAGGATGGAGGTGCTGTGGTGGCATGGTAAATGGAAACTCTGATGGAGACATTCTGGCTTGGTCATCCCTAAGGACTTACTAGTACTTAGATTCACCGGGAAGCCTTACGTACCACTCGCCCTATATGGTGCGGGACGGCCGGACTACTTGGTAGGATATTGCCACTACTGCTAGGTTGATAGCGGATAGTGTAAGGAGGTACTGGGCGTGGAGGATTTCCCCACACCCTTCTGAGACTTCATGGAGACCTTGTGGACCCGACTCATGACTCATAGTTTCAGCCGCCCTAGACTAGACTTGGGGTGTAAGAAGTGATGGCACAACAGACCCAACTTCTTGCAGCTCTTGTTAATGGAGCAAACCGTCGCTAGGGAGGCCAGCAGAATGACTTCAAAGGAGCTGGAAGGATTTATGAAGCTAAGGCCACCTACCTATGATGGCACTGACCCTGACCCGCTTGTAGCCGAATGGAACTGGCTGAAGGAGATAGAAGAAGCTTAACCTCACCACTTTCACCGAGATGAGTGTGTTGGAGCTGTCACACACTAGCTCATAGGTGCAGCACGTGCCTAAGATGGGATAGTTTTAGTGATTCCCATGAGGACCCTACCAACATCTTGTGGGATGAGTTCGCCAAAGCATTCACTGAGTATCACATTCCCAAGGGTATCATGGAGGCCAAAGCTGAGGAGTTCGCAACATCAAGATGGGAAAGGATAGGGTGACTGAGTACACTACTCATTTCACCAATCTTCTTCGCTATGCACCTTCCTATGTTGTGAACTCTGAGAAGGAGAAGCTATATTATTACCGCAAGGGACTTAACCCTGCACATCAAGCTGAAGTTTGGCGGTATTGAGAGTAACACATTGTGTGCTCTGGTGGATCGCTGCATCCAGATCGAGAAAGATCGTGCTGAAGCTGGAGAGGAGTACAGGGAGAGGAAGCGTAAGCCTGAGGAGTCCTTCTGTGGCCATGATCACAAGAGGTTCCGTAGAGATGCACCATCTAGGGAACACTCTCGCCACAACAGGGATGACAACCCCGGATCGAGTAGGGGTAGTGGAGGCTACACCACTAAATACTCCCACCCTACTCAGGATCATTACACCCGGACCAGTTATGCTCAAGACCGCAACACTCAAGACTGTTTCAACCATTCCTGCTCTATGAATGAACGCCCAGCACAGAACCGCTCCGCACCTAGCATTGGAAACTAGAAGGCACCACGCCCAACCCCTACAGGCGGTACGCCTTTCACCTGTTTCGCTTGTGGCCAACTAGGTCACAAAGCCACTGAGTGCCCATAGGAACTCAACAGCTCAGAAGTCTCAGTTCAAAGGGATCTGCTACCCGTGGACGTCTCAACCATCTAGAAGCCGAGGAAGCACAGCTGCCCCTGACGTGTGTACGGTATGTTTTTAGTTAATGGCAATACTGCATCAGTTCTATTTGACTCTAGAGCAACTTGTTCTTACATATCATCCAAGTTTGCACGAGAGCATGACCTACCTATAACCCCATGTGAAAAGCCTATCATCACCAGTTCACCTTTAGGAGACCTAAAGTGCACACACATCTATAAGGGAGTGAGTCTTGCCATTGAGGGTCTTACCTTTAAAGCCGACCTAACCCTGTTACCTTCCACAAACCTAGATGTCATCTTAGGTATGGATTGGCTGACTATTCACCGAGGTATCATATCATGTTCACCTAGATACGTCCAAGTGACCCACCCATCAGGCCAAGTCATTAGATGTGAACCCCAGTCCAGAAAGTCCACCTTCTATCCTATGTGCCCTTAAAGCGAGTTCAGAATCACAGAAAGAGGAGAAGACAGTTCATGATGTGCCTGTAGGTCAGAGACTATCCCGATGTATTCCCTGAAGAATTACTGGGTATGCCACCAGACCGTGATGTAGAGTTCATCATTGATCTTTTGCCAGGGAATAGGACCCATTGCCAAGAGACCCTATCGCATGTCAGTTGATGAACTAGCCGAGCTCAAGAAATAGCTTGATGAGCTCATCTCGAAGGGATATATCAGACCCAGTGCTTCACCCTAGGGATCCCCCGTTCTGTTTGTTAAGAAGAAGGATGGCTCAATGAGAATGTGCATTGATTACCAGGAACTTGAACGCAGTCACCATCAAGAACAAGTACCCCCTGCCAAGGATTGATGATCTGCTTGATCAGCTTCGAGGTGCCAAGTATTTCTCCAAGATTGATCTTAGATCTGGCTATCATCAGATGAAGATTCGAGAGAGTGACATCCCGAAGACAGCTTTTCGTGACTAGGTATGGGCAGTTTGAGTTCACCGTGGTGTCCTTTGGACTCACGAATGCTCCCGCATACTTCATGAACATGATGAATAAGGTTTTCATGAATGAACTGGATAAGTTCGTGGTAGTATTCATTGATGACATCCTTGTCTATTCACCCACCACTGAAGAACACGAACATCATCTGAGAACTATGCTTGAGAAACTAGCCCAACATCAGCTCTACGCAAAGTTCAGCAAATGCGAATTTTGGCTACAGGAAGTTGCCTTCTTAGGCCATGTACTATCAGCTGAAGGTGTCACAGTTGACCCGGCCAAGATTGAAGCTGTGAAAGAGTGGGATCAACCCCGTAATGTGACAGAAGTTAGAAGTTTCTTGGGATTGGCTGGATATTATCGCTGATTCATTGAGAACTTCTCCAAGATAGCCCGTCCAATGACCAACCTTCTGAAGAAGACTAAGGAGTTTGAATGGACGCCCACGTGCGAACAAAGCTTCTAGGAATTGAAATAGAAGCTTACCACAACTCCTGTGCTAGCATTGCCTGATATCAGCAAAGATTTCGTGGTCTATTGTGATGCATCCCATCAAGGACTTGGTTGTGTACTGATGCAAGATGGAAGAGTGATAGCATATGCGTCTCGATAGCTGAAAGAACATGAGAACCGTTACCCTACTCATGATCTTGAGTTAGCAGCAGTTGTGCATGCCTTAAAGATCTAGAGACACTACTTGATAGGCAACAAGTGTGATATCTACACCGATCACAAGAGCTTGAAGTACTTTTTCACTCAAGAAGATTTGAATATGAGGCAACGCCGATGGCTAGAGTTGATCAAGGACTATGACCTAGAAATTCACTATCATCCAGGAAAAGCTAATGTAGTCGTAGATGCTCTCTAGCCGTAAGAGTTACTATCACACTTTGATCACTGAATCCGTACCACCTGAGCTCAAGGAAGAGATTGATGATTTCCAACTTGAGATACTACCGCATGACTTGTTGAATGAGCTCCGCATATAGTATGATCTCACAGATCGCATCCGTCAAGCTCAGAAAAGTTGCGAAGAGATCGAATATCTCGTGGTCTGATGAAACTAGGCTACAAGACCAACCACCAGGAAGATGAACAAGGAACCATCTGGTTCAAGAACAGAATCTGTGTTCCATCTGACCCAGTACTACGAGAGGAAATTCTGTCAGAAGCTCATGATTCCAAGTATTGTATTCACCCTGGAGGTTCAAAGATGTATCAAGACTTGAAGAAACACTTTTGGTGGAAAGGCATGAAGACAGACATTGCGGGACATGTGGCATGGTGTGACACCTGTAATAGAGTCAAGGCTGAACATCAAAGGCCTGCAGGTTTGCTAAAGCCTCTTGACGTTCTCGAGTGGAAATGGGAGAGCATATCCATAGATTTCATAGTTGGATTGCCCCGATCACAGAAAGGCAATGATTCCATCTGGGTGATTGTTGATCGTTTGACCAAGATTGCTCACTTTGTACCAGTTAAGACCAAGACCAATGCCAAAAAATTAGCAGATCTATATGTTGAGCATATTCTCAGACTGCATGGAGCTCCCTCTAGTATTGTATCTGATCATGGTCCTCAGTTTGTGTCCTGATTCTAGGAAGCCCTGCACAAGTCCATTGGAACCAAACTTGATTTCAGTACCGCTTATCACCCACAGATAGATGGATAGACAGAATGAGTAAATCAGATCTTAGAAGACATGCTTCGCGCTAGTGTGCTGAATTATGGCTCTGATTGGGAGAAATGCCTACCCTATGCAGAGTTCTCTTACAACGACAGCTACCAAGCCAGTATCAAGATGTTCGCCATTTGAAGCTCTGTATGGCAGACCTTGTAAGACACCTTTGATGTGGTCCCAACTAGGAGAAAGATCGTTCTTTGACTCCACTAAGATTCAAGATGCGAAGAAGGAGTTGCTCAAGTGAAGGAGAATTTGAGGATTGCTCAAAGTCGATACAAGAGCTATGCTGACAAAAGAAGAAGAGAACTTGAGTTCAATGTGGGAGACTTCGTCTATCTCAAGGTATCCCCGCTACGTAGAACTGTCAGATTCCCATGTGAAAGGAAAGCTAGACCCTAGATTTGTTGGGCCATACAAGATCTGCAAAAGGATTGGAAAGCTCGCCTACAAACTTGAGCTACCTAAGGAATTGGTGGGTGTACATCCCGTATTCCATGTCTCAAAGCTACGTAAGTGTTTGAGAGTGCCTGATGAAGTAGTTCCAACTGATACACTTGACATTCAAGACACTCTCGAGTATAAAGAACATCCTATCAGAATTCTGGGTAGAGATACCGAAAGAGACCCTGAAGCAAAATTATTCCTATGTGCAAGATCCAATAGAGCAACCACACTGAGAGAGAAGCAACATGGGAGAAAGAGTCTGACCTCCGGCTACGATATCCTTACCTCTTCGAAGAGTACGTTACGCTTTAATCTTGGGGACGAGATTCTGTTAAGGGGGTAGGACTGTAACAACCCAAAAATCCACACACCAAAAATCACAACTACAAAATTTTTGTTGTAACCCCATGCAATGTTGAGTGACATCTGTAGGAGCCAACCCTAGGTGTTGCATTAGTTGTAAACCAACTAAACAATTTCATGAGCATGACATGTCATTTGCTAATTATGTTTATTTAAATACTAACAAATAAAATATAGCATACATTGTTAACTCAAATGGTGATTTGGATTTTCATTTGTTTTATGTAATGCCTAACAACTCCTTTAAAGAAATAAACCATAAAGTAATTATTAATCAAACCAAAGAACAGATGCTTAAAGAGAAAACTATTTCTATTTTTGTATAACAAAACTACACCTATTTTTGTTATACAAAATAGCTTCTAATATATATAAAAAGAATGTTGTGGGCCTCATACCTAAAACTCCAATGAATATGGTACACCAACTTTGAATTCAAATTCCAAAATCAAATTTGAATTTAAACAAAGGAGAAGAAAAATAAAAATAGAAAAAGGAAAGAAAGGGAGAACACCCGCAGCTGGCTCAGCCTGCTCGGCCCGCTAGCGTGCAGCAGCAGCCGGCCTAGCCAGCCAACCCAGCTTATGCGTGCGGCAGCACTCGGCCCCGCAAGCAACCCTACTTCGCGCGCAGGTTGGCCCAACTCGCGCGACTAGCCCAGCAAGCTAGCCCAGCGCGCTGCTCACGCCCGTGTGCCTTTCTGCTTCGCCGCTGCCGCTGCCACCAGACCCCACACGTCAGGCACACCCCGCCATAGTGTCGTCTTCCTCCCCATGCCGGCACCACCTTCGACCGAGACCCGACCAAATGACAGGCGTGGGCCTGGGGTCACGTGAATCACCTGGCCCTGTCCCCTTGGCGCCGCGCCCACACAACCTCCGCACCAACCACCCATGCTCACGATACCATTCGATGCCCTTGACGCATCGCCAGTCGGCCGCACCATCCGCCATGGATAGAGCTCGGGCATCGGGGCTATAAAGCGACGCCAGGGCGCCCTAGGGGTTCCTCAGCCCACGCCACCGCCGCTCGGTGGCCCAACAGCCCGCACCGCACCGAGAGAAGAGGGCCGAGAAGAAATTCGAAGGAGGAGAGGTGAGTAGTGAGCTCAGAGATGCCGATCACCAGAGCCGGAGCACCGCCCTGAGCGCCTATCTCGACAACACGCCTCGCCACCGCACCACCACCGAACGCCGCCAGCACCACATGGTGAGTCTTTTGGCTAAGACCTCCTCCTAGCCCTTGGACGCCGTAGCAGAGCACATGCACCCTGTGCTCACGATGACGCCGTCACGGTGTGGCCACCACTTGTGCACCTGGCCGCCTCGCTGGACTAGGATGTAGCCGTAGCACCACCGTGATGACCGAAAGATAGCTGCGTAGACCGAGACCCCATTAGCCGACCACAATGCCTTGGCCACGAGCACCAAACCACCGGCCAAAGCTCCACCGTGCACCACCACCATGCGTAGACTCTGCCATGCCCTTTGGTCATCATCGGCACTTTACCCTGTCGCCCGCTAGCCGTCTAAAAGGGAACGGGGCACCAGGACCCCTAGAATAGCCCCGAGCTGCCCCGCCGGCGAGCACCACCAAGACCAAGCCGCCGACCATCGTGGCCAATGCCCTGGGAAGCCCTGGCTGCCACCTTGACCCCACCACCGTATTCGTCGAGACCTGACGAAGCTTTTCCCCACCTTAATTGGACGTCAGCACCGCTGTAGGAGCTCACCAGTGAGCACACCACCGGCGGGAGCATGCCGAGGATGGAAGCAGAGGACTCCCCTCACCGACTGCACGTGCCTGCACCCGGTGCACATGGACCAGGCCAGAAGGAAGAAGGGTGGACTCGGTCCACCGAAGACCCAGCCAACGGTCCATGGACCGTGAACATGAGTTCACCATGAGCCACGCGGTGTGGGCCGAACGGTGGACGAAGCCCAGTGGAGGCCCTTGGCTAGGACGTGGCAGCGCCATAGCATGCCACGTGTCTGGGCCAGCCCGGCCCAAATCCAGCCCCGTCTAGGCCCACCAAAGCCCAATCAAGACCCAACCTGGTTGACCGTTGACCAGTCAACGTTGATAGTTGACCTGGCCCCACATGTCAGCGACACAGAGACTCTGGACCCACTTGTCAGTAAGTGACGTCATGCTAACATCATAACGATGTCACGCGGGTCCCACCTGTTAGTAACAACACAGCCGAGGTGACGTCATGCTGACGTCACGATGACATCAGCTGCTGACATCAGCAACTCTGGCCCCACCTATCAGTGACCATGACCCATTGACCGTTGACTCACTCGTTGACTTGACGTTGACTCTAACCGGTCCCATAGGTCAGTGACCCAAGAGCCTTTGGCCCCACCTATCGGAACCGATGACGTTGATGACATCATGCTGATGTCAAGATGACGTTAGCAGGACCCCACTTGTCTGCTCAGAGCCGAGCCGATGATGTCATGCTGACGTCAGCGTGCCACATGGACTAGTCACAGCGTGACATGTGTCAGCCTAGGATTAATTTAGCCTTTTCCATTTTTAGAGATGATTTAAACTTCAGAAATTCATAATTAATTCATATGACCTCAGAAAAATACGAAACTAGGACCAAAATTCATCTAAAATCAAGCCTTACGCAATGAACCCATATTTGAGTGCATTTGGTTCTTTTGAATTTTCATTGCTCTTTGTGCTATTCTATAGACGTCGCTAACGCGACGATAATGCGATTGTTTGCAGACTCGGAGGAGAACTAGATAGACAAGGACCAAGAGTACCATGAGGAGTACGGAGACGACTACACTGAAGGTGCCACATCCCACCCAATCTCACAGCACCTATTACGCATGGCTAATATAGAACTACTATTGCTTTACTTACTATTATAATCATACAATGATAGGACTTGCATGGTAGTATGCTTACTTGATGGCCTTTTCCTTGACACAACCTTACCCCGGCATACCCTGCTATTAGACTAGACACACACTTACTGCTATATTTCATTGCTTATACATCTACAACACTTATACTAAATGCATGATGGAAACTGATGTTATCTAGACTATGGGGAGAGTGCTGCGTGTGTGTGACTTGGGTGTGTGGAGGATGAGGGTTGTGTCGACCAAGTTGGAGTATATGACGAGCCTGGGGCAAGTCTTGCCATGGGGTGCTACCTGGGCACCCCTAGAAATGGATACATGTGGTGGGTAAATGGTATATAAGGTGGTCCTGGGTGTGAACCTATGATGGGAGGAGCCTAGGATGGAGGTGCTGTGGTGGCATGGTAAATGGAAACTCTGATGGAGACATTCTGGCTTGGTCATCCCTAAGGACTTACTAGTACTTAGATTCACCGGGAAGCCTTACGTACCACTCGCCCTATATGGTGCGGGACGGCCGGACTACTTGGTAGGATATTGCCACTACTGCTAGGTTGATAGCGGATAGTGTAAGGAGGTACTGGGCGTGGAGGATTTCCCCCACACCCTTCTGAGACTTCATGGAGACCTTGTGGACCCGACTCATGACTCATAGTTTCAGCCGCCCTAGACTAGACTTGGGGTGTACCAGGGCTAAATGGTAGAGTGGCATTATCCTAGGCTAGCAAGCGGCGAGAATCAACCCAGTTGACGACGTTCAGCAAAGAAGGCAGATCTTGTGGTTATGTAAAACCTCTGCAGAGTGTATGGTTGATCGATCGATACATGTGCCGACTAGTCAGCTATGGTCCATTTCTGGGTTTTGCTTAAACTAGATAGTGAGATGAGTCCTTCTCTTCTTTCCCCGTGAGAGAGTGTCGGACGTAGCCAGGGGCTATAGGCCTTAAGACAGTGTCGAGAGGGAGTTGGCCTGTCGACTGAGCGATGGTATGGTGATGGTGTGGATGGTGGTATATCGATCCCAGGATCAAAACCTGGCTCTGGAATGGGAATAGGGTGGAATGTGTGTGGGAATGGTGTTAAAACTTGACCAACTATTATTATATACTTGACATGCTAAAACATAGGAAACCCCAGCCTTATAGGTTCCTTTTGATTATATCCAACTTGCATCCAATTTCCACAAAGCAATGCTCATAGGGTGGGAGTGGCCAGTACAAATCGCACTGATAAATTTTGGCACACAGGTTCTGCTGAGGAGTATAGCTCCGAGGAGTTTGACGGTTGAGGGGTTCGTTCCTACGCTCGAGTTTGGCGATCTTATCTTCAAGCTGTTCTGAATGAATGCTACTTTTGATTCCGCCAATGCGGCGATGTAATAAATTATATAATTCCACACTATTTGTACTATGATATTATCATTGTATGGATATGGTATTTGACTGGAAATTTGGGTAATATGATCTACAATGGTCTTATTACACTTCAACTCTGCGGATTTCCCTTCATGGAAATCAGGTCGCTTCAAATCCCACAGTGAAGCATGAACACCAAGTGCCTCTAGATGCAAACACTCAAGCAATGCACTTGGATTCTCTCCCAAACTCATAAAGATATTGAATCAATGATGAAGATGAGTGGGAGGGCTTTGGCTAAGCTCACAAGGTTGCTATATCAATGCAAATAACCAAGAGAGTGAGCTAGAGCCAGTAATAGGGCTTAAATAGAGAGCCTCCATGAATAGAGCCGTTGGCTCTCTGTACCCTGAAAAGTCGAGGCGACCGGACATGCTGGTTAGATCGATCAGACGCAAGACCCTAGCGTCCGGTCGCTCGATGCACGCCACATGTCCCATACTTCAAACATTAATAGCCCGATCTCAATAGTCATCAGTACATTTAAGTTATGACCGGTCACGTTGCTCAAAGTGACCGAACATAGGACCCCAGCGTCCAGTCATTTCTAGTAAGGTTCCACTCGTGACCAGACACGTTCGGTCGGTCATGATCGGACGCAGCACCAGTGTCCGGTCAATTCTCTTCTTCTTTATGCTGCCACGTTAGCAGGATCAGACGCACCCACTCGGCGTCTAGTCACAAAGTGACCCAGTGGACCGATGCTAGTGTCTTCACTACTTCTACTAACTGAACACATTGGTCCAGTTGAGGCCAGCATTCGGTCCACTCTGTGAAACCCTATCTTTTCTATACAGGACACTCCACCAGTGAAGTTCTAAACCCATGCTCCCAAGTGCTAAACACAATGTGTATCACCTTTGTGCATATGTGTTAGCATATTTTCACAATCATTTTCAAGGGTGTTAGCACTCCCCTAGATCCTAAATGCATATGCAATGAGTTAGAGCATCTAGTGGCACTTTGATAACCATATTTCGATACGAGTTTCACCCCTCTTAATAGTACGGCTATCGATCCTAAATGTGATAACACTCTCTAAGTGTCTCGATCACTAAAACAAAATGGCTCCTTGTTGGTGTTTCGAGTAAACACCAACTAGTAAATTTATATTTGTTGCGCATCAGGCCCGGATGGTGTGCTAAAGGATACAAGGTTTATACTAGTTCAGGTAGAATATCCCTACGTCCAGTCTGCTGCTGCTCATGTTATTAGCACTGAAAAAGGTTTGTAGTAGGGGGTACAAACGATCGAGAGAGGGACATGTCCTAAGTCTTTGATGGAAAGGTCGAAAAGATGCCAAGAGCTCGGTTGCTGCTTGACTGTGTGTTGTGTGTGGAATCGATCTGTCCCCTTAGTGGGGCGCCCTGCCCCCCTTTTATAGACCAAGGGGGAGCAGGGATTACAGATGGAAGAAAGAGGAAAAAACTAGAGGTAGAGAGAGTCCTTCGAAGGTGCTGGGTCTTCCTTTTCCCTCGAGCCTGTCCTACTGCAATGATTGTAACACCTCGGGTGTTAGCCTTGCATAACTTGACTTGCATAACATGAGCATGAGCATCAAGCATTCATAAATCATCATTTACAATTGAAATATTTGATCGAAACATATGAAACATTGCTTGTTATCTCGTGTTTCTTGGAACATATGCATATGATCTTGTACAAATGAATGCAAGTGGGTAATGCTAGTCACTAAAACACCTTAGCTACACTTAGGTTAACAAAAGGAACCTTGTTCATGAAGGCCACATCTCATGATCAAGCATTTAAGTGATATTTCATGTGTTGACCTGGATAGCTCTATGAGTGATCACTGCATGAAATGATAGGATGACCTTACAAATTGCTCAAACATGCTTAGGATATCATTAGGAACAACTTTGGTATTTAGTGCTAGGGCTAGTTTGGTCATTTAGCCAGGGTTTGAATGTGTATCATGATTTCAAAGTGACATGTTTGACTAAAGTTGAACTAGGTGTTAGAGACCTTGCATGGAGGAGTTCACTAAAGCAAAGTTGTAGTGTTTGACATAAGGAACAACTTTGTTTTTTGGGTCATGGACTGATTTAGCTTCTAACATGCTTGAATGGGTCCCACAAAAACCAGCAAAACCCAGCTTTCAACACTTAACAAATTTTCTAAGTGGTGGATTGACTGACAGCCTGGCAAGCCAACATTGATCATGATATTACTTTGTTTCGGTTGCGATTTAGCACAAGTTCACTGAAAAGAGAGTTGTAGATGGTATATCGGTCTACAAGTTCTATTTTTACGGTTTACGCAATAGAGCTATGGTTTAGCAGTTAAATGAACATCAAAACTCGCTGTCAGGCGGTTCCTATCGCGTCTGAACTAACTGAAACGACTGGCACAGTGGCCGACCGGCTTCAGACACCACGTGCCGCGTGGAGGTTGCCACGGCCGCGCGTCGCCAGCGCTCTGTCCGCGCAGGCCACGACGCGCCTGGGCGCGCCTTCATCACCGCCAGTGCCCGCCCAAGCCACCCCGCGCCTCATTTCCCAATTTCTGCGCTGTCTTCCTCGCCGCAGCGACAGCCGAGCTCGGCCGCACCTCCGCCATCGCCGCAGCCAACGCCAGCTCGCCCTCGCTGCTTCTCCACCCCTGCAACACCTCCACTAGTGCCTCAGTGACCCACTGCTCCCTCTCGTGCCCACTGACCGCGTTCGGTAAGCGCCAACGCCATGCTAGTGCTCGCCGGAGCTCCTCCGCCACCCTCCGTCGCCGTGGCCAGGCCCAACCCGACCACCGCAGGCCACGATAGCACGAGCAATAGCTTCCTTGCAGTTCGCTGATGCTTATCCATGCGTTAATTTGAGTCATCATGGCCTCCACCGGCGTACCACCGTGGTCCAGCCCCGCCGCTCCGCCATGGCCGCCGCCGTCAGCTTTAGAGTCGACGATAAGGCCGACCAAGTGGCTCAATAGCTTCGCTAGGTCACGTAGATCGTGTAGTGAAGATGTTACCGCCGGCAAACGCGCTGCCATCGAGTTCTAGCCGCGTCAGTCGAGCAGCGCCGCCGTGCTCTGCTGTGTCTCGCTGACCAGCGGGTCCCACCTGTCAGCGACAGCAGTAGTGAGGGCTAACTCATTTTGAATCCAGTTTTTGAATTGTTTTGTGAAATTTGTATCTTCAGTTTGGTAGCTCCAAAAATTGTGAAATAAATATGATTGTGTTGCTTAGGAAGTGTAGTATTTAGTAAAAATATGTTCTTGGCTTCAACAGTAGAAATTTCTGGAGATTTAAATAAGGATTTGAAATGTGCTTTTGAATGCATTCAAATTTGTTTATTTTATATTTAGAGTTCCTGTGCTCCAAAAATTATGAAATTTTTGTGGTAAGCTAGTCTTAGCATATGTGAGCTCTGGTAAAAATTTGAGGACCAGTGAATGTGTAGATCTATAGTTATAGATTTTTCCTTTATAAATAGTTAATCCTTGCATGAATTTTTATAAATTAATTATGAGTCCAAAATTCATGAAATTTATTGGAGGTGATACTAGTACCATATGGATGTTAAGAAAAATAAGAAATCTGTTGCTTGACACTTTTCAATAAGATTTTCCATTTATGCTATTTCAAGCCTTGTTGCCTTATCATTTTTATATAGAATGTTCTACTTAGTAAAATGACATGAAATTTTTATGGTAGTCCTTTGATAGCATTGGTGAGGCACTGTAAATTTGTGAGAATTTATGAAGTACATCTGATATATGTTTATTATTTAACCTAGATATCTAAATAAAATAATAAAGGCATTTAAATAAATAGTTTGGACTTCACCATTACATCATCTTAACTGTATTTGGTATGCTTAAACTGGTGGTAGAGTCTAGGTTGTCAAATTTTGAATGATTTCATGAAGTAGAAGTATTTTTACTTTACATTGCATGTTAAATAGTTTCCGGACTGATTCTAGAATGTGATGAGTTGCATGTTGAAACTGATGTAGACTGTAAAAATGGTTAATAACAAAGTTGTGGAGAATTTGATAAGCTTTCCAGAAAGTCTAGGATCACTGTTTTTGGATTTGAAGAACTCCAGTTATGAGTAAAACAAGTAGCTACTGTTTGTGGCATAATCGATGCATTGTAGAAGTAGTTAAGTAATAATCGAGAAGAGATATGCACCTACTCAAACAACGTGATGCACTTGTTAACATATATGCATTCGTAATACTTATACCATACTCATGCATCTAGGATCGGAGGAAGAGATCTCGTTGCTGGAATTCAAAGAAGCAGAGGAAAGGAACCCACAGGAGGATCCGCAAGCCGCAGCTCCCGAAGGCGTGGAGCAGAACCCTGAAGAGCTTCCGGAGTGTCCTGACCACCGCCCTACTTCCTTTCTGCGAGGCAAGCCCCGGAGCATTATAAGTCTCCCAGTAATTTACAAATGTTTACTTACATATTTATGATTGATGCATTAGGTTATAAGAGTTGAATGAAACCACTTGATGCATGTACATTCCTTGTCCAGATATTAACCCTTTAACCGGTATAGGTTCAGGATCGAATATATGCTTAGCCATGCTTAGACCGGTAGAAGTCAGGTGATGTCCTGTCACCTACGAGATATAGGTGGATACCGGAGCACGGTTGGCTATATCTGCTATCGTGGAACAGAACCATGTGGTAAAAATAAATTGAGATCGGACGGGAAGTCGATAGAGAAACAACAAGACATGGAGGTCTTGGGTGTGGATTTATCCCCATCTGTGTCGATTAAGGACCGTACCGTTGTTGGCGCTTCTGACAAGATTGAACGCATGCCTCACACTTAGCTGGCCGGATAACTCATTCCGACCGTGAAGCCGAGTAATTCAACTCAGGCCGGGAACCGTTCTGTTGTGCGCTCCTTCCGGGGAACGATCAGACTGAGCCCAAGGGCAGGCTTGGCCTGAGCATCCTGGCATCTGGTGTTCCAGATTGTGCGGCGCAGTACGGACCCACGAAATGTGTACCTGAGTTGTACCAAAGGTGACCTAAGACTATCGTGGCTGATAGATCTGGGTTTGTGTTAGGAATAAATTCCCAGCTGGTTGAAATCGATTCGAATCGCCGTCTCTCCCGGATAGTGAGAAACTTGGCTAGTCCCAACATTGTAGTAACTATATTATGAAACATGATGGTTCAGATGAATATGGAATTACAATACCTGCTATGGTTACTATTGTATGCTTCTAAAGGATATACCACATGTTTGGCACAGGATAGTTGCTAATCTAGAAATGGATAGTCATAATTAACTTGATAAAGGAATCATAATGGTACAACGGGTAAATTGCCTTTTACGTAAAATGTTGTCAAGTTACGCCCACTTATACAGCCTTGCATAATCCTTGGAGTCATTTTATTTCTGGTTCATGACGGGTAAGTCTAGCTGAGTACCTTCTCGTACTCAGGGTTTATTTTCCCATTGTTGCAGATGGCACTGTGTATCATGGTTATTGCAAGAGTTGCTTCTATCCCGCTGTGGATGAGGAGTAAGCCTTGGGCAGGCTTCTTTAGTAATTCCTATCTTTGCTTTTGTGGATCGTGATCTGGCTTGGCACTATATCAAACTATGTTGGAAACTTTATCTTTGAACTTATTTGCTTCCGCTTTATTTATCAAACTTGATTTGTAATAACTTTTATTCGTACTCTGATGATGAAAAGTATCTGTGAACTTTATGTAATATGTGGCATGTATGTTGAATCCTATACGATCTTGGTTGTTGTAAATCGTTTATCGAGACCCGTTGTGGTACTCGACGGACTACCGGGTTTATATGGGTTCAAGTACGATAGTGCGACCGCTTGCGGATTGCTATTGTACTTGTATTCTTATAAATTGGTCGGTTCCGCGACAGCTGGTATCAGAGCAGGATTCGACGTTAATCGTCACAAGTGTATTTAAAACAAAAGTTTTTGTTTTCCAAAAACCCTTCTCTAGCAACTAATAGTTATTTAATAGGTATTTGAAATCTAAAGTGTGCCAATGATCACTTTCTTTATGCCCAAATTAAGGACTATTAGGTGGCTATTAAGTACTAACATGGGGGTTTTTACTTCGTCGTCCATACGGTGTGCTATAGTATGGATGCCATTCACTTGAGTGGTAATGTATGGATCAAATGCCTCTACGCCAAGGTAAGATGAGTGTATGACCGCAAGATGTGAGCGTGCGGTCGGAAAGAGTTAGCTTTGGTACGGCTATGTATGCATGCTTGCATGTGTATATGGTACGTATTTAATTGTGGGTTTAAATTATTGTTGGGTAGATTGATACGGAAGTATATGTATGGGGATACATATATGAAAGTATTTACAATTACATTCTGCATATTTCATTATGGGTTTAGAGCTGAAATGAAATTTTATGCAGGTACACTAACAACGAAACGTGTAGTTTGACTAGTTATGATCTATATGAGAGAACGTATGTATGCCACCGTGTCTACCGTTAGAAACAAATTTTTCCTAAGTTTGTAAGGACGTACGGAACGAGCATGCATCATGTTAAATTACCATTCACATAACTATATGGTTCCTCCCCTTATAAAATTCTTACTCGGTTATATAACTCTTATCCATTATGGCATTGTCTCACAAAAGGGTACATGTTGATGGTGCAGATGGCACGCACCAAGCAGACTGCTCGCAAGTCCACCGGAGGCAGAGCTCCTAGCCGTCAACTTGCTCCATGTACTCGTCAACGTCACACGTTCCTTGGAGAGTTTGGGATGCCTACACTCTTGTGGAGAGTGCTCAGCTATGTAGGTTATCCCGATGGAATGGAACCCCGCTACTTCTGGGCGAATGAGCGGTTGGGAGAAGGTCTCTTAGTTACAGTGGAGGCCATTGTCCGTCCCTGAGGTGATGATTCTGAGTGGACAGGTTGGTGTTATGAGTCGACTGGCAGGACTGCTGAAGAAGCAGCTAGCAGGGCAGCCTTTGGGATCCTAAGGGATATCATGGATTGTTTTCCTCAGGAGCTGGCAGCCGCTATGGTTGGAGTCTTTCCAAGAGGTAATCCCTCCACTGACTCATGGCAGCAGGCAAGAGGAAGATCTTTGGAGATTGGTGCAGCAGAAGGGCAGAACAGTGATAACCCTTCCATGAGCGCCATGTTCGCAGTGATGAGAGTGTTAGATGGAGTTGAAGGTAGCCTCAGACGTGTGTCAGGTGCTCTTGGTCATGCTCGTGAAGACTGACGTCAGCTTCAGAGGGAGCATGATGCCGAGATAGAGAGGCTCACTGAAGAATTGACTTGGTTAACTCACCAGCGAAATGCAGCTTGGTCCAGGGAAGATGTCCTGAGGGCTCGATAGTTTGAGCTAGGACAGCAGCTGGCCAATGCGGAAGAATACAACGATAATCTGCATGAAGAGGTTCATCTACTGCACAATCAGCTCCACCCATATGTCCCACCTGGAGCCGCAGATATGGATCTAGAAGGGTACGAGGAAGAAGAAGAAGTGGAGCCTAAAGAAGTAGAACCTGAGGAAGGAGATGATTCTGCGTCTGACTTCGATAGTGACCATGATGAGGATTAGGTCACTTAGCACTTAGTAGGACTCGTGTATCACCTTTATTCGTGTAATGGACCTGTAGTTCCAAGTTGGCATTAGTAACCAGACTATCATGTAATGTTAATCGCACGTTTGGTTGAACGTCAATGCAATTCCAGTTCTTGACGATAATCACGCTTCAAATTTACATGCGTTATGAGCACGATAAGTGGTCAAGTCATGTTGCAAGAATGAATTATTATGCCTCTGTTTTTATTGTGCTTTTGAGAATTTTCTCCAGTAATTTCAGTTTGGCATGAGTACCTAATTCATCTGCAATCTCTTGGCATCAACCAATAATCGCTTATTGTTGCAACTTCGCAGATGACGCGCACCCGTGCTGGAGCTAGTAGCAGCCAGGATGGCAACCAGGATGACTTGCCACCCCCACCGCCACCGTCTGCTCAGGAATTCTTTACCCAGTTCCTAGGAAGCCAAAGGACAATGGAGGAAGCTTTGCGCCTCATCGCGCAAAACACTGCTCGTGGCCACCCACAGCAACCAGGGGCTGAGCCAAATTAGCACAGTTCATTCAAGGAGTTTCTGGACACGAAGCCTCTGATCTTCAAGGTGGCTGAGGAACCACTGCAGGCCGATAAGTGGCTAAATACCATCGAGCAGAAATTTCATCTGCTAAGGGTCACAGAGCACCTGAAAGCAGAATATGCTTCTCATCAATTGCAAGGACCAACAGGAATCTGGTGGACGCACTTCCTGTCGTCTCTGCCTGCTGATGCGAGAGTGACCTGGGATCAATTCAAGCTAGCTTTTAGGGGACACCATATTCCCCCAGGCCTAATGTGCATGAAAGCAGCCGAATTTATGAGGCTCACTCAGGGAACAAAGTCACTCACAGAATACATGCACGCATTCAACAACTTATCAAGATATGCTCCAAGTTTCGTGGATACTGAAGAGAAAAAGATTGAGAGTTTCAAGCGAGGTCTGGGTACCAAATTAATGAAGACTATGGCAAATTCTAGATGTGCCATGTATAATGAGTTTATTAGTGATGCCTTGACCCAAGAAAACCACAACAACCTGCATGCAGTTGCTAAGGGTCGCAAGAGGGCATATGAGGCCGGTGCATCCGGATCTTTCCAGTCAAAAGCGCCTATCGCAGCTAGGCCACCATTCCGTCCACCTGCATCCAAGTTCAGGCCTCCACCACCGAAAGCTCAGAATAACAGGCCACAAAAACCGTTTCGTAAGGCGTTCACTATTGCCTTACCAAAAGGAAATGGCAATCAGGATAGCTCCACCGGATTCAAAAGTAATCAACCTTGTTTCAACTGCAACCAACTGGGTCATTGGTCCAAGGAGTGCCCCCACCCCAAGAGGAATAGCAACTCAAATCAGAACAATCAGAGGCAGGTGAATGCCAGGGCACGTCAGGGACAAGTACATTATACCGCTGTGGAGGAAGTGCCCGCCGGAGAAGTTGTCACGGCTGGTATGTTTCTCGTCAACAAGCATCCCGCAGTTGTTTTATTTGACTCGGGAGCTTCTCATTCATTTATGAGTCAAGCATTTGCATCTAGACATGATCAAGAAATTATAGAAGTAAGAAAAGGGGGTTTTAACATAAGTTCAGCAGGGGGAACTGTTACTACCAAAAAGATAGTCAAAAATGTACTCATCTTGATACAAGGGAGAGAGTACACAACAGACTTGATAATATTGCCGGGGTTGTCGATAAGTGTAATCTTAGGCATGAATTGGATGAAGGATCATGGTGTTCTTATTGACACTAGCACCCGCACTATTATGTTGAGAGAACCCATGGGAGGGAATGCTTTTCTAGTCCCACTCTCCCGCGATTTCAAACCCCAACATTTAGCCTGTGCTATCCAAACCACCACCATATGTGATATTCTAGTGGTTTGTGAGTTTCCGGATGTATTTCCAGAGGAATTACCAGGTCTACCACCGGATAGGGACGTGGAATTTAAGATTGAATTAGTGCCAAGTACCGCACCCATATCCAGAAGGCCCTATAGAATGCCACCCAATGAGTTAGCAGAACTTAAAGTTCAATTGCAAGATCTATTGGACAAAGGTCTTATCCAACCTAGCTCATCTCCGTGGGGATTCCTAGCATTGTTTGTGAAAAAGAAGGATAAGTCACTGAGAATGTGTGTAGATTACAGACCACTCAATGCTGTGACCATCAAGAACAAATATCCATTGCCCCGCATTGGCATCTTGTTCGATCAGCTAGCGAAGGCAAAGGTATTCTCCAAAATTGACTTGAGATCAGGTTACCATCAGATAAAGATCAGACCGGAGGATATACCTAAAACTACTTTTTCTACTAGGTATGGCTTATACGAGTATTTGGTTATGTCTTTCGGACTAACAAATGCCCCAGCCTATTTTATGTACCTAATGAACTCGGTATTCATGCCTGAACTAGATAAGTTTGTGGTCGTGTTTATCGATGACATATTGATTTATTCCGAAAATGAGTCAGATCATGAAGAACATCTGAGGATTGTCCTATCCAGATTGAGGGAGCATAAGCTATATGCCAAGTTTAGCAAATGTGAATTTTGGATGAGCAAAGTACCTTTCTTAGGTCACATTTTATCGAGAGATGGAATCTCAGTGGACCCATCAAAAGTACAAGAGGTCATGGAGTGGAAAGCCCCAACTTCAGTTCATGAAGTTTAGAGTTTTCTAGGGTTAGCAGGATACTATCATCGGTTTATTCCAGATTTCTCAAAAATAGCTAAGCCTATGACTAGACTACTTCAGAAAGATGAGAAATACAAATGGACACCAGAATGTGAAACCGCTTTTCACACCCTTAGAACTTTGTTGACTACAGCACCTGTGCTAGCACAACCAGACATTGAAAAGCCTTTTAATGTATTTTGTGATGCATCAGGAATAGGTTTGGGATGTGTGCTTATGCAAGAAGGGAGAGTAATTGCATATGCCTCTCGATAATTGAGGAAACATGAAGTCAACTATCCTACACATGATTTGGAACTGGCAGCCGTTGTCCATGCATTAAAGATATGGAGACATTACTTGTTGGGCAATGTATGTCATATCTATACTGACCACAAAAGCCTCAAGTATATCTTTACCCAGCCAGAACTGAACATGAGACAACGTAGATGGTTGGAATTGATTAAGGACTATAATTTGGAAGTGCATTACCATCCGGGCAAAGCAAATGTAGTAGCTGATGCACTTAGTCAGAAGTCCCATTGTAACACTATGGAAGCACTATTGGAAGATGGATTCAACTTGCTACATCCTGCTGTACTCCACAATATCACAATCAGTTGTTCGCTTGAGGGCAGAATCATAGAGCTACAGTAGACAGATGTAGGAATAAGTCACATCAAGAGAAAAATGCAAGAGCAAGAAACCAAACATTTTAGATTGGACGAAAGAGGTGTATTATGGTTTGAGGACCGACTAGTGGTGCCAAAAGACCGTGAGCTAAGGAATCAAATCTTAGAAGAAGCTCACTCGTCCAAATTGTCTATCCACCCAGGTAGTAGTAAAATGTATCAAGATCTAAGAACCCATTTTTGGTGGACTAAGATGAAGAAAGAGATCGCAGCCTATGTTGCTAGGTGTGATAACTGCAGTAGAGTGAAAGCCGTCCACATGAAAACTGCTGGATTACTTCAGCCATTGCCTATTCCAGGATGGAAATGGGAGGAAATCAGCATGGACTTTATCACAGGCTTTCCAACAACGCCACAAGGTCATGACTCAATCTGGGTCATTATTGATCGTCTTACCAAGTTAGCACACTTTATACCCATGAACACGAGGTATATAGTTGGGAAATACGCTGAGATATACGTATCCCAGATCGTGAAATTGCATGGAGTACCCAGGACCATAATCTCAGATAGAGGACCACAGTTCATAGCTCGTTTCTGGGAACACTTACACCAAGCTTTGGGAACCAAGCTAATCAGAAGTTCAGCTTATCATCCGCAAACTTCAGGACAGACAGAGAGAGTAAACCAAATCCTAGAAGATTTACTTAGAGCTTGTGTTATATCTTCAAAAGGGTCATGGGAGAAATGATTACCTTTAGCTGAATTCTCCTATAACAATAGCTATCAAGCGAGTATCAAAATGGCTCCATTTGAAGCCTTGTATGGCCGAAAGTGTAGGACTCCATTGAATTGGATTGAGCCCAGTGAAAGGAGATACTTTGGTATTGATTTTGTAAATGAAGCTGAAGAACAAGTACGTATCATCCAACAACACATGAAGGCAGCTCAATCAAGACAGAAGAGTTATGCCGACAGGAGAAGAAGACCACTGACTTTTGAAGTAGGTGACTATGTATACCTGAGAGTATCACCCATGAAAAGTGTGAAAAGATTTGGGATGAAAAAGAAGCTTTCACCAAGATATGTAGGGCCATACAAAATTTTGGAACGAAAAGGAAATGTTGCATATAAGCTACAACTACCACCAGAGATGAGTGCAATCTTTGATGTGTTCCATGTTTCTCAGCTAAAGAAATGTCTTCGAGTACCGGAAGAAGCGATTGCACCCACCAACGTGCAGCTTCAATCGGATTTGACCTATGAAGAAAAGCCAATTCGAGTAGTAGAAGAGATGGAGAGAGTGACAAGGAGTAAGATTATTAAGTTTTATAAGGTGGTGTGGAACAATCATAGTGAACAAGATGCTACGTGGGAAAGAGAAGATTATCTACGAGAAGTTTATCCCGCCTTTTTCCAAGAATGGTAGGTCTTGCAAATCTCGGGACGAGATTTTTATAAGGGGGAGGGGATGTAACACCTTGGGTGTTAGCCTTGCATAACTTGACTTGTATAACATGAGCATGAGCATCAAGCATTCATAAATCATCATTTACAATTGAAACATTTGATCGAAACATATGAAACATTGCTTGTTATCTCATGTTTCTTGGAACATATGCATATGATCTTGTACAAATGAATGCAAGTGGGTAATGCTAGTCACTAAAACACCTTAGCTACACTTAGGTTAACAAAAGGAACCTTGTTCATGAAGGCCACATCTCATGATCAAGCATTTAAGTGATATTTCATGTGTTGACCTGGATAGCTCTATGAGTGATCACTGCATGAAATGATAGGATGACCTTGCAAATTGCTCAAACATGCTTAGGATATCATTAGGAACAACTTTGGTATTTAGTGCTAGGGCTAGTTTGGTCATTTAGCCAGGGTTTGAATGTGTATCATGATTTCAAAGTGACATGTTTGACTAAAGTTGAACTAGGTGTTAGAGACCTTGCATGGAGGAGTTCACTAAAGCAAAGTTGTAGTGTTTGACATAAGGAACAACTTTGATTTTTGGGTCATGGACTGATTTAGCTTCTAACATGCTTGAATGGGTCCCACAAAAACCAGCAAAACCCAGCTTTCAACACTTAACAAATTTTCTAAGTGGTGGATTGACTGACAGCCTGACAAGCCAACATTGATCATGATATTACTTTGTTTCGGTTGCGATTTAGCACAAGTTCACTGAAAGAGAGTTGTAGATGGTATATCGGTCTACAAGTTCTATTTTTACGGTTTACGCAATAGAGCTATGGTTTAGCAGTTAAATGAACATCAAAACTCGCTGTCAGGCGGTTCCTATCGCGTCTGAACTAACTGAAACGACCGGCACAGTGGCCGACCAGCTTCAGACACCGCGCGCCGCGTGGAGGTCGCCACGGCCGCGCGTTGCCAGCGCTCTATCCGCGCAGGCCACGATGCACCTGGGCGCGCCTTCATCACCGCCAGCGCCCGCCCGAGCCACCCCACGCCTCATTTCCCAATTTCTGCTCCGTCTTCCTCGCCGCAGCAACAACCGAGCTCGGCCGCACCTCCGCCATCGCCGCAGCCAACGCCAGCTTGCCCTCGCTGCTTCTCCACCCCTGCAACGCCTCCACTAGTGCCTCAGCGACCCACTGCTCCCTCCCGTGCCCGCTGACCGCGTTCGGTAAGCGCCAACGCCATGCTAGTGCTCGCCGGAGCTCCTCCGCCACCCTCCGTTGCCGTGGCTAGGCCCAACCCGACCACCGCAGGCCACGATAGCGCGAGCAATAGCTTCCTTGCAGTTCGCTGATGCTTGTCCATGCGTTAATTTGAGTCATCATGGCCTCCACCGGCGTACCGCCGTGGTCCAGCCCCGCCGCTCCGCCATGGCCGCCGCCGTCAGCTTTAGAGTCGACGATAAGGCCGGCCAAGTGACTCAATAGCTTCGCTAGGTCACGTAGATCGTGTAGTGAAGATGTTACCGTCGGCGAACTCGCCGCCGTCGAGGTCTAGCCGCGTCAGTCAAGCAGTGCCGCCGTGCTCTGCTGTGTCTCGCTGACCAGCGGGTCCCACCTGTCAGCGACAGCAGTAGTGAGGGCTAACTCATTTTGAATCCAGTTTTTGAATTGTTTTGTGAAATTTGTATCTTTAGTTTGGTAACTCCAAAAATTGTGAAATAAATATGATTGTGTTGCTTAGGAAGTGTAGTATTTAGTAAAAATATGTTCTTGGCTTCAACAGTAGAAATTTCTAGAGATTTAAATAAGGATTTGAAATGTGCTTTTGAATGCATTCAAATTTGTTTATTTTATATCTAGAGTTCCTGTGCTCCAAAAATTATGAAATTTTTGTGGTAAGCTAGTCTTAGCATATGTGAGCTTTGGTAAAAATTTGAGGACCAGTGCATGTGTAGATCTATAGTTATAGATTTTTCCTTTATAAATAGTTAATCCTTGCATGATTTTTTATAAATTAATTATGAGTCCAAAATTCATGAAATTTATTGGAGGTGATACTAGTACCATATGGATGTTAAGAAAAATAATAAATCTGTTGCTTGACACTTTTCAATAAGATTTTCCATTTATGCTATTTCAAGCCTTGTTGCCTTATCATTTTTATATAGAATGTTCTACTTAGTAAAATGACATGAAATTTTTATGGTAGTCCTTTGATAGCATTAGTGAGGCACTGTAAATTTTTGAGAATTTATGAAGTACATCTGATATATGTTTATTATTTAACCTAGATATCTAAATAAAATAATAAAGGCATTTAAATAAATAGTTTGGACTTCACCATTACATCATCTTAACTGTATTTGGTATGCTTAAACTGGTGGTAGAGTCTAGGTTGTCAAATTTTGAATGATTTCATGAAGTAGAAGTATTTTTACTTTACATTGCATGTTAAATAGTTTCCGGACTGATTCTAGAATGTGATGAGTTGCATGTTGAAACTGATGTAGACTGTAAAAATGGTTAATAACAAAGTTGTGGAGAATTTGATAAGCTTTCCAGAAAGTCCAGGATCACTATTTTTGGATTTGTAGAACTCTAGTTATGAGTAAAACAAGTAGCTACTGTTTGTGGCATAATCGATGCATTGTAGAAGTAGTTAAGTAATAATCGAGAAGAGATATGCACCTACTCAAACAACGTGATGCACTTGTTAACATATATGCATTCATAATACTTATACCATACTCATGCATCTAGGATCGGAGGAAGAGATCACGTTGCTGGAATTCGAAGAAGCAGAGGAAAGGAACCCACAGGAGGATCCGCAAGCCGCAGCTCCCGAAGGCGTGGAGCAGAACCCTGAAGAGCTTCCGGAGTGTCCTGACCACCGCCCTACTTCCTTTCTGCGAGGCAAGCCCCGGAGCATTATAAGTCTCCTAGTAATTTACAAATGTTTACTTACGTATTTATGATTGATGCATTAGGTTATAAGAGTTGAATGAAACCAATTGATGCATGTACATTCCTTGTCCAGATATTAACCCTTTAACCGGTATAGGTCCAAGATCGAATATATGCTTAGCCATGCTTAGACCGGTAGAAGTTGGGTGATGTCCTGTCACCTGCAAGATATAGGTGGATACTGGAGCACGGTTGGCTATATCTGCTATCATGGAACAGAACCATGTGGTAAAAATAAATTGAGACCGGACGGGAAGTAGATAGAGAAACAACAAGACATGGAGGTCTTGGGTGTGGATTTATCCCCGTCTGTGTCGATTAAGGACCGTACTGTTGTTGGCGCTTCTGACAAGATTGAACGCATGCCTCTCACTTAGCTGGCCGGATAACTCGTTCCGACCGTGAAACCGAGTAATTCAACTCAGGCCGGGAACCGTTCTGTTGTGCGCTCCTTCCGGGGAACGATCAGACTGAGCCCAAGGGCAGGCTTGGCCTGAGCATCCTGGCATCTGGTGTTCCAAATTGTGCAGTGCAGTACGGACCCACGAAATGTGTACCTGAGTTGTACCAAAGGTGACCTAAGACTATCGTGGCTGATAGATCTGGGTTTGTGTTAGGAATAAATTCCCAGTTGGTTGAAATCGATTCGAATCGCCGTCTCTCCCGGATAGTGAGAAACTTGGCTAGTCCCAACATCGTAGTAACTATATTATGAAACATGATGGTTCAGATGAATATGGAATTACAATACCTGCTATGGTTACTATTGTATGCTTCTAAAGGATATACCACATGTTTGGCACAGGATAGTTGCTAATCTAGAAATGGATAGTCATAATTAACTTGATAAAGGAATCATAATGGTACAATGGGTAAATTGCCTTTTACGCAAAATGTTGTCAAGTTACGCCCACTTATACAGCCTTGCATAATCCTTGGAGTCATTTTATTTCTGGTTCATGACGGGTAAGTCTAGCTGAGTACCTTCTCGTACTCAGGGTTTATTTTCCCATTGTTGCAGATGGCACTGTGTATCATGGTTATTGCAAGAGTTGCTTCTATCCCGCTGTGGATGAGGAGTAAGCCTTGGGCAGGCTTCTTTAGTAATTTCTATCTTTGCTTTTGTGGACCGTGATCTGGCTTGGCACTGTATCAAACTATGTTGGAAACTTTATCTTCGAACTTATTTGCTTCCGCTTTATTTATCAAACTCGATTTGTAATAACTTTTATTCGTACTCTGATGATGAAAAGTATCTGTGAACTTTATGTAATATGTGGCATGTATGTTGAATCCTGTACGATCTTGGTTGTTGTAAATCGTTTATCGAGACCCGTCGTGGTACTCGACGGACTACCGAGTTTATATGGGTTCAAGTACGATAGTGCGACCGCTTGCGGATTGCCATTGTACTTGTATTCTTATAAATTGGTCGGTTCCGCGACAATGATAGACCATGCCGTTTTTTTAATTTTAACACTTTTTGTAAACTAATTTTGAATCTAACACTGTTCATTTTCTTTCAAAACTAACACTTTTGGCTGCGCCTATTGCCATGGCGTGGCAAAATGCCTATGCCGTGCCATGCATGGTGGCGCGGCTAGTGGCTGACGTGGCGATGACCGGAAAGGCTGACTGACTGACATGGCAGGGCCTACCGCACCACCAATCTTGGCGCGGCAGTGCCGCGCCTTGATCCATAGCACTGTAGACCCGAATAAAAGCCGCACGGCTAGTCCCGCTGCCCGAGCAGCAAGGCCACCTACCCATGCCTGCCCGTGCTTGGCCACCGTGCTCGCCGCCATGCCAGCAGGCCCGCCTACCCGTGGTCGCCCGTGGCTGGCCGCCGCGCCCACATCGATCACCGGCAGGGCCTACCCGCCGCCGAGCATGCCGGCCACCGCGTGACGAACGCCGGTTGCCACGGCCACCGGACACCCACACGCCGGTGCGCCACCCCCTCCGGCCCACACACCGACATGCCACCCCCTCTAGCACTACACGGCCGCCCGTTGCACCCACCGCGCCCGCACGCCGGTGCGCCACCCCCTCTAGACATGCACAGCGGCTGGCTACCACGCCCGCCGAGGCCAGCGCCCGCGCCTCCCGACCTGGTCTAGTACGCCGCCGCCGCCTAGGGCGAGCACCACTGGCATGAGGTACTCCCCTAGTGTATTTGTTGATTGAATCGACATTGTTAGTATAGTAAGTTAGTAAAATAAATAAAGTTAGTATAATTAGTAAAGTATAGTTAGTAAAGTTAGTTAGTTTAGTTGGTATAAGTAATATAGTAAGTTAGTATAGATAGTAAAGTTAGGTAGTTTAGTTAGTACAGTTAGTGAGTCTAGTTATACATTGGATTTAGTGTAATTAGTTGTTGTAGTTAACCTTGTATAGATGTTAATATTAGATTAGTTAGTATAGTTATAGTTAGAATAGGTATTAATATTACTATGGATATTACGTACGACGATTTCAATGACTTGATGGAGTTTCTAAAAATGCTTTTGTAGATGGATTGTTGTGTTAGAGTTTTATACGAAGGAAGTGTTAGGAGAGAAGATAATATGTTTGAGGATATGGAAGAAGAATTATAATAGTTTGATGAACCTCCTAGCTTCAATGACCTTTGTGTCTGTTTGAATGCAAAGTTTGGCGGTGATTTCACACTGAAGGGGAGGTTTGATACTAGGAAGATTAGGGCACACTATGTCCTCATGCCCTTGCATGACCCTACTCACTGGTCCCGTTACACTAGGGTGCTCCAAGGTTCCAATGTGCCCATGGCTGAGGTGGTGGTGGAGAATGGGTACAGGATGTAGGGTGCTTAGGACGGCCCATCCATTGATGGTTTTGGAGGCAATGAACAAGAATTAGAGGTCGAAGGGGAAGCAACTCAGGATAACATGGATTTGGATGGTCAGTTGACATAGGAGCAGTTTCATTCAACTGTAGTAGTCTATATAAGCAATGACTTTGATGTGAATGAGTTCAAACAGGAAGAGGAGGAGCAGGAGGAGGAGGACCAGATCGGTGATGTAGTTAGCAGTGATTTAGACGATTATGATGATGACCAAGGAGTTATAGATGCTATGCCAACACCGGTTGATGGCATGCCAGTACTGGTTCATGCTATGCCATTACCAGTACCAACTGAGGTACTTCATGCTATGTCAGCTCAGGGTAGACTAGTCATAGATTTGCTAGAGGGTGGTACCCCCTATGATTCATGGGGTAGAATAGGAGGCGCTTCACAGTACGTTCCACCACCACCTTACACAGCGACTGAGCTTGAGCAACTAAGGTTGATGAATGTACCTTTTAGGGGAGTTTTGAACTATAGGGACGTTAGCATGACCGATATGGCAATTTGTGACAACGGTCTCTAGATGTGTAGGAAATCATTGTATGACCATGAGAAAGAAACCCTTAGGAAGGGGATGATATTCAATACAATGTTAGAGATGAAGCTCTTTCTTTAGGACCATGCTGTGTATCACCATAGGCCATACACCGTCACTCATTCAAACCAAGAGTTGAGGTACCACGTGATATGCAAAAACGGTTGTATGTGGAGGTCAAATGCATGAAAGAGATAGAGTGATGGCATGTGGAGGATAAGTAAAGTTGTCGAACCCCATACTTGCCTATCAAATAGGGGGAGGAACATCATCAGCAGCTCACTGCACATTACCTTGCCCATCGTATATTGGGGCTCATCGATGACAACAACGACATTTCGTTGTCTTCTTTACAACAGTCCATATCTAGATTCGTTAAGTATGATGTGAAGTATGGAAAGGCTTGGCATGCTAAGCAAATTGCCCTAGCAATTTGATGGGGTAGTTGGGAGGAAGCGTACAATAGGGTGCCCTGCATCTTATGTGCAATGCATTATTACAACCCTAGCTTGAAATGGTTTGTGGACACCGGAGGGATGTGTTTTTGGGACCCGTTGAGGCACGTCCTCTATCGTGTGTTCTGGTCGTTCGCACAAATGAACCATGCATTCCAATTTTGTCGTCCAGTCATACTTGTTGATGGCACTTTCCTAACAGGAAAGTATAGGGGCACCTTGATGACGGCTGCTGTTGTTGATCCTGAGGACCAGATAGTACCCATGGCTTTTGCTTTGGCAAAGGGAGAGAACAATGAATCGTGGTCATGGTTCATGCGGCTTCTACGTGTATAAGTGCTTGGCCCATCTTGCACTATATGTTTGATCTCAGACCATCATGCAGGGCTTCTTAATGCTACAGCTGAGCATATAGATGGGTTCCCACCTCTAGTGCATAGATGGTGCATGGGACACTTTGCCGCTAATTTCTAGCGGCATCAGCGGAAGCAGGAGGTATGTGACAAGGTAAAGGCTCTATGTTGTATACGTATAGAGAACCAGTTTAAGGAGACAAAGAGAGAACTAGACAAGATGGTAAATGAAGAGAGAAAGGCCTGGTTAGAGGCATAGATGGAACAGAAGGCTCCGTGGGTGTTAGCATATGATGAGGGGGATTTCAGGTATGGCATCATGACCACTAACTCCTCAAAGTCCTTCAACTGTGTATTCACCGGAGTTTGATCGTTGCCTGTGTCTGGAATTGTTGAGTTCTCCTTTCATAAGTGCAATGAATATTTTGTTAAGAGGTGGGAACTTATGCAAAGGAATATAGTTGAGCAGGGGTGAAAGGTCCTAATGGCTAGAGGGGGGGTGAATAGCCTAATAAAATTTCTACAACAACACTTAACAAAATGGTTAGACAATTATGAGGCAAAGCAAGTGTTGCGCTAGCCTACTCAAAATGCAAGCCACCTACCACAATTCTAGTTTAGATAGTGTCTATTCACACAATAGCTATGACACTACCCTATGTTAGTGTGCTCTCAAAAACTAACTAAAGAGCCACACCAACCAAGCAAGCAAGCTCTCACAACTAGCTACACTAAAGAGCTTGTCAACTAGTTTGCGGTAAAGAAAAGAGAGTGATCAAGAAGGTTATACCGCCATGAAGATGAATGAACCAATCAATCACAAGGATGAATAACAATGAAGACCAATCACCTCAAAATCAAAGGATGAACACAATGATTTTTACCGAGGTTCACTTGCTTGCCGACAAGCTACTCCTCGTTGTGGCGATTCACTCACTTGGAGGTTCACGCGCTAATTGGCTTCACACGCCAAACCCTCAATAGGGTGCTGCACAACCAACACAAGATGAGGATCACACAAGCCATGAACAATCCACTAGAGTACCTTTTGGCGCTCCACCGGGGAAAGGTCAAGAACCCCTCACAATCACCACGATCGGAGCCGGAGACAATCACCACCTCCGCTCGATGATCCTCGCTGCTCCAAGCCATCTAGGTGATGGCAACCACCAAGAGTAACAAGCGAAATCCGCAGCGAAACACAAACACCAAGTGCCTCTAGATGCAATCACTCAAGCAATGCACTTGGATCACTCCCAATCTCACTATGATGATGAATCAATGATGGAGATGAGTGGGAGGGCTTTGGCTAAGCTCACAAGGTTGCTATGTCAATGAAAATGGCCAAAGATATGAGCAACAGCCAGCCATGGGGCTTAAATAGAAGCTCCCACGAAATAGAGCCGTTATACCCCTTCACTGGGCATAACGCGGGCTGACCGGACGCTCCGGTCCAACTGACCGGACGCTAGCCCTTAGCGTCCGGTCGCTCGATGGACGCCACGCGTCACCAGCTTCAAACACTGTTCGTCAGATTTCAACGACTACGAAGCTGACCGGACGATCCAGTAAAACTGACCGGACGCTGAAGCCCCAACGTCCGGTCGTTTCCAGTAAGCTCCCCGTGGCGTAATTCTTTGATCGGACGCATCCGGTCCATCTTGACCGGACATAGTCTAGCATCCGGTGGTTAACCCTAGGCACTGTGCCATCTTACCAGTTCGACCGGACGCAAGCAGCCAACGTCTGGTGCTTTCAGACCCAGTGTCCGGTTAGTTGACCGATGCCAGTGTCTTCGTGACCAACTCCTTTTCACTTCTAACTTCTGCACCCTTGCTCAAATGTGCTAACCACCAAGTGTATTACCTTGTGCACATGCGTTAGCATATTTTCACAAACATTTTCAAGGGTGTTAGCACTCCACTAGATCCTAAATGCATATGCAATGAGTTAGAGCATCTAGTGGCACTTTGATAATCGTATTCGATACGAGTTTCACTCCTCTTAATAGTACGGCTACGAAACCTAAATGTGATCACACTCTCTAAGTGTCTTGATCACCAAAACAAAATAGCTCCTACAAGCTATACCTCTGCCTTGAGCTTTTTGTTTTTCTCTTTCTTCTTTTCAAGTTTAAGCTCTTGATCAATGCCATGCCATCACCATTGTCATGTTATGATCTTCATTAGCTTCTCCACTTGAAGTGTGCTACCTATCTCATGATCACTTGATAAACTAGGTTAGCACTTAGGGTTTCATCAATTCACCAAAACCAAACTAGAGCTTTCAATCTCCCCCTTTTTGGTAATTGATGACAACCCTTATACAAAGATATGAATTGAAATTCAATTGAATCCATGTTGCTTGTCCAAGCATATTTACCATGTGTAAAAGGATATGGACAAGTTTCATGAACCCCAAATGGTAGCAATTGCTCCCCCTATATATGTGCTAAGAGTTTGGATTATAGTTTGCACATATGCTTAGATAGGAAATATAGGAGTCAATGTCTACCAAATGATGCTAAGGTATAAGAGATGGACCTTTGAAGCATGATACCAATCATAGTGCACCAATATACCATCCTTTGTACCATGGTTAGTTCTATATCACTTGGAAACATGCTTTGAAAAGATACCGCTTGTAAAAACTTGCTTGGAAATGAAAGTTATCTAGTGATTTCATTTCATCATTCATTCTTACAACTAACATTCATCACATAAGCATGGATATTTTGAATTTTAGAATTTATGCCATGCAAGCAAACATATGAAATGCACATTCAAATGCACTATATAAGTTCATGAGCTTGCTCCCCCTACTTGTGTGCTCAAAATTTTAGTTGATCCCTTTCCTTTGTCATATCTCTCCCTTTATGATATTTCTCCCCATTTTTCACTATCTTTACTACCTATCTTTGTTTCTCTCCCTCTTTGTCATCAATGACCACAAAGGTTCAAAATATAGATAGTATTACTTGTAGGGTTGAGATTATCAATGTCAATCAATGGGATGAGGATCAAAGTTACGAATTTGGTTCAAACTAGAATATATGCCAAAGATATTTAACTCGGTTTGATCCAAGGACAAGCTTCTTCACACCTCCAAATAAGGGTTATCTTGTACCATGTTGAGTTAAACACTTCTAGCTCATTTTCTAGATTAAACACTAGGTTTACAAGCCCATAAACATGTCATATGCTATCACTAGATCATGTCAACCATAGAAGCAATAGTGATACCATATAGACATCAAAATCATTTGATTTTCATGAATGAGCCTAATAAGATAGAACCACTTGAAGGGTCCTAAAATTGAAAATGTGACTAGATGCACTAAACATGTCCTTAGCAAGGATGTATGCCATGCCAATCACCTTTTACCTTAGATTGCTTAAAGGAGAGGCATGTCATATGAGTGGGGGTGCATCAACACATATTTGAGAAATCCAATATGTTCAACTCATTCTTTAGCTTGCAAAACCTTTTCTCATCCAATGGCTTGGTGAATATATCGGCAAGTTGATCTTCGGTGCCTACACTCTCAATGCAAATGTCCCCTTTTTGTTGGTGATCTCTTATAAAATGGTGGCGGACATCAATGTGCTTTGTTCTTGCATGTTGAACTAGATTGTTTGTCAACTTGATTGCACTCTCATTGTCACATAGCAATGGCACTATATTGAACTTGATTCCAAATTCACTCAAAGTGGCCTTCATCCAAAGTACTTGTGCACAACAACTACCGGTGGATATGTATTCGGCTTTGGCGGTTGATAATGCAACACTATTTTGCTTCTTTGATGACCATGAAACAAGTGATCTTCCCAACAATTGACATGTGCCCGAGGTGCTCTTCCTTTCAACCTTGCATCCTGCATAGTCCGAGTCAGAGTAACCAACTAGCTCAAACTTTGCACCTTTGGGATACCACAAACCAACATTTGGTGTATGCTTCAAGTACCTCAATATTCTCTTTGTAGCCTTCAAATGACTTTCTCTTGGTGAGGCTTGAAATCTTGCACACATGCATACACTAAACATGACATCTGGCCTTGATGCGGTCACATAGAGTAGGCTTCCAATCATAGACTGATACAACTTTTGATCCACCATATTTCCACTTGCATCACTATCTAGGTTGTCATTTGTTCCCATTGGTGTGCTAATGACTTTGCTATTAATCATGCCAAACTTCTCGATCATGTCCTTGATGTACTTGCCTTGACTCACAAATGTACCATTCTTCAATTGCTTGATTTGAAGACCAAAGAAGTAACTCAACTCTCCAATCATGGACATCTCAAACTCATTAGCCATCATCTTTCCAAACTCATCACAAAATTCTTGATTTGTTGATCCAAATATGATGTCATCTACATAGATTTGCAATACAAATAGATCTTTTCCAATCTTCTTGATGAAAAGAGTGGTGTCAATCTTGCCCATTGTGAACCCTTTAGAGAGGAGGAAGTCCCTCAATCTCTCATACCATGCTCTAGGTGCTTGCTTCAAGCCATACAATGCCTTCTTCAACTTGTATACATGGTTGGGCTTCTTATCATCTTCAAAATCGAGAGGTTGCTCAACATATACTTCTTCATTGATGTAGCCATTGAGAAATGCACTCTTGACATCTATTTGATAGAGCTTGATGTTGTGGGCACAAGCATAGGCTAGCAAGATTCTAATTGCTTCCAATCTAGCAACTGGGGCATATGTTTCTCCAAAGTCAAGACCTTCAACTTGTGTATAGCCTTGTGCTACCAATCTTGCTTTGTTCCTTACTACTATCCCATCTTGATCTTGCTTGTTTCTAAAGACCCATTTGGTTCCAATCACATTGTGTCCCTTTGGTCTTTCTACCAACTCCCATACTTGATTTCTTGTGAAGTTATTCAATTCTTCATGTATAGCATTCACCCAATCAACATCCTTCAAAGCTTCATCTATCTTCTTTGGTTCAATGGATGACACAAATGAGAAGTGTTCACAAAATGATGCCAATCTTGATCTTGTTTGTACACCTCTTGAAGACGTCCTAGGATGGCATGGAAGGTTCTAGGGAACCCAACCACCTCGAAGGTGAGGGTTTTAGTCCTATAATTGAACTCATCCCCGAATGTAACAGGCAGATCGATCTACCCAAGTGGCATGGCTTGCTTCCCGAGCACGATGCCATGGAAAGGTGCTCGAGTTGGGCAAAGGTGTGTCCGATCGAGGCTCATCTCATTGAGCGTCTTTGTGTACATGATGTTGAGGCCGCTGCCTCCATCCATCAGTACTTTAGTGAGCCACTTCTGGCCGACAATTGGGTCGACCACAAGCAGATATCTCCATGGGTGCCAGATGGTCAGTCCAATCGAAGGTTATGGCAGATTCTATGGCAGAACCACCTAAATTATAGGGCCCACATGCACCTGTCACTGTCCGACGACCTTTGACATCTATGCATATGTTTTCATTAACTTAAGAAGACTGTCGGGTGTCCTCGGGGAACCCCGAATCATCCATGATTTCTGAGCAGGATCACATTACAGAGTCAATGCAGTATTATAACATTTATTTAAATATCTACACCAGAGTAAAAATAGCAGAAGTCTTATAATAACATAATTTACAAAATAGTAGTTTTAAACCTCACAACTAAGTTCGATGATTATTACAAAATGAAATAGTGGAGTGGCATTATAATATAATACAAAACACATAATGAAACTACCCTGCCCAAGGGCCACACATTTACTTCTCATCGTCATCACAAGGAACAACCATCATGCAGCACGATCCAAAACAGATCTGCTCATGAGGCTCACCTACAACAAGGGTCAACGAACCCTGAGTACAAAAGTACTCAACAAGACTTAACCGAAATAAAAACTGATAAACTCAGAACAGGGATTCAAGGTATGGCTTTATCAATAATCAAGGTTTTTTTGCGTAAAAGCTCTTTAACAAAAATTCTTTATATCAACATTTAAAACTTTATAAGAACCACATATGAATCTGCCATAATCCGTAATGAGATCATGAACTTCATATCCAATATCTTCTCAAACCATCCTTAAGTTTCAGGTATTAAACTACGATGATGAACAGTGAGTTGAGTCTCCATAACCGAGGAGCAACGACGATTCGAACCGATTATAACCCAGCTGGGGATTCTAGACCACATGACATATGCAGGTCCCCGACCTACATATACCAACCTGCCCTCGGATCCTCTAAACAAGAATGGGTCTACGCCACCCGAGAACACAGTACTCCACCAATCTAGCCCATGGCCACGTGGGTACACGTTATTCCCGCCATCTCTCCACTCCCAGTGCACGAGTAGCCATTCTTGTACTAGAATTGCCAAGTTAAGGCTTACCGGAGTATGTGGTAGTACTACAAATTCTCGCCTCATGCAATTCAACAACGGACGTGTCTTAATCGACACAGGCGGAAAGAACCCGCTCACAAGACCTCCATGTCTTGTGGCTCCCATACACCGAGTCCGCCCGGTCTCGATTTATTACTTCACATTCTCATATTTCATGATAACATAAGTAACCAAAGATCCATTTAAAACTCACAGGTGACAGGTAATCTCCTGACTAAGCATGACTAAGCATATCTAGACATTTACGACGTAAAACTGGCAACAAGGTATATACGGAAAAACAATGTTGGTAATGCATCAATTAGGCTTTTACTTAACTCTTAATCACTTGATGTAGTATAGAAAAACAAAAGCGAAATTAATTTGTAAAACACAAGGTAGGGTTGTATGCATCCGAGGCTTGCCTTCGTTGATGGAAAAGTCCGATTCCTGCGACGTTCCACAAGTATTCGATCCGACCTCAATAGATGGACTAACTTCCTCAGCAACTTGGTTAACTATCACGTGTTCACCTTCGTTCACTACACGTAGTAGCAATACCATGTTTAACATGATGCAGAATATGAAACATGATGCTCGATGATGAATGCAAAAATTAACAATTCGTATACAACTTTTCTTCGCGGTACAGTTGCAAGTCAAACTAACCAAATCTTTTTCATACTACTTACATCAAATGCCAAAGATCATTACCAACTAATGACCCAAGGACATCACTCAATCAAAAATTCAATCAAAACTTAAATCATTAAAAGTTACTATTTGCTTTTATGAATTAATTATTTAATTAAGAATTATGAAATAAATCAACTTGTTCCTATTGACCCAAAATTTTTTGTAAATGTTCATTACATGATAAGTAAGTGGAAAAACAAATTTCATAATTTTTGGACAATTAAATAAGCCTAGAAAAATCATGGAAATCCATTTATTAATAAATTGAGCAATTTTCATCACATTCAAAAATGCTGAAAAATAACATTTCATATTTTTCTTAAATAATATACATCACAGAGGAGTCACACAAAAATTTTCATAATTTTTGGATCTCTAAATAATTCTACACAAAAATAACAAAAATAGACACTATTCATTCAAATCTAAAAAACAGAAATTCATTTTGACTACGCAGTCATTGACATCGGGTCCCACTTGTCATCTTTAATCTCCAGCGCTGACTCCGGTGACACGCGCGCTGACTGGCGATTCCTCGCCGCTGGTGAGACCAACAACGACGGTGAAGGTACTAACATGATCACTACATCACGGTGCATCGATTTGTGGCACAAACGCGATCGATTACTGCCTGGACCGAGCACTTCGCCGATCATGGCAGCCATGACGGCGCTACGGTGCTACGCTGACGATGTGAGACTTGTAAAGCTTAAATAGAGGGCCCAGGAAGCACCAACAGCTCACCCCAAATGAGTTGGAGTCAAGAGCCGAGCCGGATGACCAACGGAGGAGCTAGTCGACGTTCACAGCAACCACGGCAGAGCAAGCCACGACGACGGCGATGTTTCGGCTACTACAGTGGACAACACGGTCAATCAACCAGGCACGAAGCACCATGGCATCACGAAGAAGCTGAAACAAGGCTTCACAAGGTCAGAGGCTCACCGTAGAGCGTTGGCCATGACGACGTAGCCACGACGGAGATGTTGCCGGCCGCGAGGAAGAAGAGCGTGGTCAGCGAGTTCCCGGCGGAGTCAAGCGTCAAGGATGGTTTGGCTGAGTGCGCAAGGAACCAGCGGAGCTGTGGCAAGCATTACCGAGGATTGGAGGGTGCTATAGCGATGGCAAAAGCTCAATAGAGTAAGACCGCGGCGGCGGTGAAAACAGAGGAAAAAGAAAAACGACGACGACGGCGTCTCGGTACTTATAACGTGGCTCAAAAGCTCAAGGAAGCCATGACGGAGTCTTTCCCCATGCTAGCGCGATGCCACGGATGGCCATGACGCGCCTGGAAGCAAGCCGAAGGTTGCCAGTGGTGTAGCGAGAGCGGTGAACACTGTTCCCAGTATTTACAAGATTGTCATTCGCTTTAAATCCCAAATTACTCCCAAATTTGTGTAACAACTCAAAAATCTCCAAAAATAAAAGTTGTTCAAAATCAAAAGTTCTACAACTTTGCTTTTATAACCAACCCCTAATTCGGTTTACATTTGGAAATGAACTTTTGAATTCAAATAGGGAATATTTAACGAATTACGCCTTTTTGAATTACTCCAAATTTTTCATAACAACTTTGAAAACTCCAAAAACAAACTTTGTATAACATGACAAGCTCTACACTTTTGCTTTTGAGCTCAACCCCAAAAGATGCTTAGATTTTGAAATGAATTTTCAGGGTAGGATTTAAATACTGAAAATCAGGGTTTCCATGAAAATTCAAATCCAAACCAAATTTTTACTAGATTCAAACAATTCAATTCAACACTCATAACACAAATGTAAACTTGTTTTAGTGAATGCATATCAAAGTTTGCAATATGACCAAATGCCTTGCAATGCATATGATGACATGTCCCATTTTTAATATTTATACACCCGGGGTGTTACAATCTTTCCCCCTAAAAGAAATCTCGCCCTGAGATTCAAAGCCATAGGATAAGCAATGGAAAAGGAAATGTGTTGCGAGAACACATACAAGATCTATCCATAAAACAGTTGAGGTCCCTTTATGTGGGGGTATTAACCCCTATACCCTTACGGCTAAGCTTGGGCCGGCCCAGATCAGTGGGTTCGGTCCACCAAAAGACGATGCGCGGCCCGACCAACCTGTTCAGAGTCCCGCGTAAGGAGTCAAGGCAGATTTGGCGATCAAGCAAGATCTGGGTCAGTTAAAATAGGAATCCTTATTTGGCCACCTATGGCAGTTGTAACTGACTAGGATTAGTTTCCAGATCTGTAACCCTGCCCCCCTGACTATATAAGGTGGGCAGGGGACCCCTCTAAAAAACATCTCTCATTGACATACAGCAATATAATCAGACGCAGGACGTAGGTATTACGCCTTCTTGTTGGCCGAACCTGGATAAAATCTCATGTTCGTCTTGTGTCACCGTCTTGTTTGTGGCTTGCGTATCTATCTGCCGACAATCTACTACCTTAGGCATATCCCTAGGTAGACTACCGATCATATTTCATCGACAGTGGCGCGCCAGGTAGGGGGTGTGCGTACTGCTCTCCAAGCAAACAAGACGGTCATCACCTCTGGCTCCATGGCTACATCGAATGACCTCACGTTCACCGTCGGTCAGATCACCTGGACCACCGGCTCTAATGACTTCATCGCCATGACCACAGAGGAGGCGCGGATTCCATCTGCGTCGACCACTACTTCACCTGCATCGGCTATGGCTCTGACCATGATGGACACAGCTCCGACCACGGTGCGTCTAGCTCTGACCGCGGTACATCTGGCCTCGACCATGGTACATCTGGCTCTGACCACGCCTGCATCATCTTCGGCCACACCGATAACCCGTCGTCTGCTTCCCCGCTACAAAGGGAAGCAGATCGACAACACCAACCTGCTCAACTCCATCGATCGAGTCAGCACCAAACTCGCTGAAACCCTAGCTCTGGTAAGTACAATTCAAAGTCAACCTAATGAGCAGGTAACCGCTCCCCACAATAGATCTACCCGACCAGCTCGGACCAGTCATCCTGCACGACTTGGTACAGATCTTGTGGTCATATCAACTCCTGAAGGGCGCTCCGCTCGTCGTCGGCCAGCCTCCGCAACAGGTCTCCAGCTCTTCGAGTATGAAGCCTCGACGGAGAACTACCAGGCCCAGCCCTACATCCTGTGAAACGCTGCCTCCAACTATGCGTATAACATACAACGCTGCTTGGATCTGTGTTTTGTACATCAGCCTCGACCGAGGCCAAGCAACTTTATCAACATGATCCGGATTGAGGATTATCAAGAAGGATCCATCCACACGGTCCAAGAGGGTGACTCCAGCTCCTCGTCTAGCATCGCATCTAACACCTCCGTCCACACCGAGCTCTAGCATCACGATGATGAAGGCGTCGAATACGATCTGGATATCCCAGACCATGCCCTGGGGTTCCCACAATTCCTGTTTTTCCCACCAAGGCGAGGGGGTTTGATCAATGTGGTCAGCAATGACAAACCGCCAGCAGTTGGTGAAACAGAACAAGAAAGGATTACACGCGAGGCATGCAATGTTGATCGGTTTAATCGCCGGCAAATCAAAGCTGAAGCAGAAGAGGAGGCGCGACGCATAAGGGTCCAGCCATGCGACCTCAACAATGCTTTTGATAGGGTGGGGGACAAACAGGTCTTCAGGACTCCAAGCGCCAACGTAGCCGTCGCCATGGCAACAATGCAACGGCTACCCAACACCCCAGAAACCTAGGTAGTTCGCGATGATATACAAGCTTATCTGACAGCCGCTATGGCTCAGACCGCTGAGATGGTGAATCAAGCCCAGGCTCCATCCGTTTTAGTCGAATGAAGCCATAGCCGCCAATACTCAAGTCGCTCATAGCCACTCAACCAATGTGGCTCGCGCAACAACGACTCATCAGACAACCGTCAAGGTAGAAATGGTGGTCATGATGGTGGTTGGAACGACAACCACTGTCGGGAGGACAACTGCCGTGATGTTCGGGATGACAACTGCCGTAATAACCGTGATAATCGCCGCGGTAACCACGGTCGCAGAGCTAATCAAGATGGCAACCGAGATCGCCGTGATGGCAATAACGATCTTTGCTGCTACCTCGAGGGACGCGATCTACGTGACCACATCAACCAGAGAGCCAACGACCGAGCATCCCATGAAAGTTATCGCCATATGGAATATGACACTGCCCACGGCCCGCTGGGTTTGAAGCAGTTTACTCCTCACCTTTGCCAAGTCATATGGCCCAAGAATTTCAAGCTCGAGAAACTTCAGAAGTACGACGGCAAGGAGAACCCCGAATTATGGGTCATGCTCTACGAAATTGCATGCAGATCAGCCATGGCTGACGAGCACATCATGTCTAACTACTTCCCAGTCGTGGTTGGCCATGCAGGTCACCAATGGCTGGTCAGCTTGTTGGTGAACTATTTTGATTCTTGGCAAGAGCTCAAGCAGGCTTTCATCGACAACTTCATTGCAACTTGCGAGCAACTGGGAAACAAATACGATCTGCAACGGATTCGAGATCAAAAAGATGAGCCACTGCGTAAGTACGTCCGGCGTTTCTCGGAGATGCGCATCAAGGTCCCGTCAATCTCCAACAATGAGGCAATTGAGGCTTTCATCACTGGCCTCCGCTTCCACGATGCCCTAAGGGACAAGCTCCTCCGTAAGAGACCTGAATCGGTCACAGCGCTCCTGGCCACCGCTAAGAAATATGCGGACGCTGACGACACTAAAAAGATAATTATCGAAGAAGCAGCAAGGGTTCCACGCTCCGACCACCCCCACACCACGACGACTACCGCGACAACCATGGTCGGAACGACAATTTTGACCGCCGCAACCAGCGCAATGACTCCCGCAACCACCATGACCAACGTAATCAGCGGTGTAACCGCCGCAATGATTACAGGGGCAAGCGTGCTCGGGAAGACGACGGTGAGGTCAACACCGTTAAAAAGGTGGCGGACGTCGTAACTACGAAGACAACTACGCCAAAGCATTGAAAGGGCCCTGTCAGCTCCATCCTAAGTCAAACCATACCATGGAGAATTGCCATGTTCTCAAGTCTATCTACATGCGTCAATAGGCTTCGGATACGTCCGACAAGCCTAACGACGCAGGGGAACAGCGCAACGAGGACAACGATGATGAAGACACAGATCCTCATCACAAGTACGTCAAGCCAACCGATTGCGTGCACACCATCATCGGAGGCAAAGTGTCCATCGAGACCAAACGAGAACGCAAGCTGCTCACCCGTGCTTGCTTGAACATGGCCAACACCGACAACCTCCTCACCGATCCACGGCTCCCTCCATGGTCTCACTGTGAAATCTCCTTCAGCAGAAAGGACCAATGGGCCGCAATACCTGAGCCAGGACATTTTCCCCTGGTCCTCGATCCTTGTATCAACAAGGTTTAGTTCGACAGAGTACTGATCGACGGTGGCAGCTCCATCAGTATACTGTTCAAGAATAGTCTGCCCGCCCTGAAGATAGCCCAGGCGAACCTCAAGCCGTATGAGGCACAGTTCTAGGGTGTTCTCCCTAGACAGAGCTCTACACCTCTCGGGCAGATCACGCTACCTATGCAATTTGGGACTCCGGACCACTTCGGCACCGACTACGTCAACTTCGTGGTCGCTGACTTCGACGGCACCTACCATGCTATTCTTGGTCGACCGTCGCTCACCAAGTTCATGGCCATACCTCATTATAGGTATCTAGTGCTCAAGATGCCTACCGAAAAAGGAGTTCTAACCCTCCGAGGCAACGTGTACGTAGCTTATACCTACGAGGATGACAGTTTCAAAAGGCTCACGACCTCTCTATTTGCATGGCCAAGACCATGCTCGACGCTAAGAAGACCTCAGCCAACCACCTGGAGATCCTAGAGCTCGAGGCTCCTTGCAAGAACATCAAGTCCAAGGAGCACAAGGTGATCTAGCTGGTCGACGATGATCCCAGCAAAACGGCCCTTATTGGGGCCAACCTGGATCCCAAATAGGAAGACGCGCTCATCAGGTTCTTGAGGAGCAATGTGGATGTGTTCGCATGGAAACCTGCCGACATGCCCGGCGTACCTCGGAACTTGATCGAGCACTCCTTGAATGTCAACAGCAAGGCCAAACCTATCAAGCAGAAGCTACAACGGTTTGCTCACGACAAGAAGGAGGCGATTAGGGTAGAAGTTACACGGCTTTTGGCAGCTAGATTTATCAAAGAAGTGTATCATCCGGAGTGGTTAGCCAACCCAGTTCTTGTACGCAAAAAGAATAATGAATGGAGAATGTGCGTTGATTACACTGATCTCAACAAACACTGCCCTAAGGACCCCTTCGGCTTACCTCGCATAGACGAGGTCGTAGATTCAACCGCCGGTTGCGAGCTACTTTCCTTTCTCGATTGCTACTCTGGTTATCACCAGATCGCTCTAAAAAAGGACAATTAGATCAAGACATCTTTCATCATGCCTTTCGGCGCCTACTGCTACATGACTATGTCGTTTGGGCTCAAGAACGCCGAGGCTACCTACCAACGCGCCATATAGGCCTGCCTCACAGACGAGATAAAAGATGACCTTGTAGAGGCTTATGTTGATGATGTAGTTGTCAAAACCAAGGAAGCACATACCCTTATTGACAACCTGGAACACACCTTCGTAGCCCTCAATACATTCCAATGGAAATTAAACCCAAAGAAGTGCATCTTTGGTGTTCCTTCTGGTATACTGCTTGGCAATGTCGTCAGTTACGATGGCATATGCCCTAATCCAGATAAAGTCAAAGCTATCTTAGACATGAAGCCCCCCAAAAAGGTGAAGGATGTCCAGAAGCTTACCGGATGCATGGCTGCTCTCAGCCGTTTCATATCAAGATTAGGAGAAAAAGGACTACCATTTTTCAAACTGCTCAAAGCATCCGAGAAGTTCAAGTGGTCGGAGGAAGCAGACGCTGCCTTCACGCAGCTAAAACAATACCTTACATCACCTCCGGTCCTCACTGCTCCTAGAGAAGATGAAACTCTCCTACTTTACATTGCGGCAACCAATCGGGTGGTCTCCACTACCATGGTGGTTGAGCGTGATGAGCCAGGCCACGCCTATAAGGTACAATGACCAATTTATTTCATCAGTGAGGTACTCAATGAATCCAAGACCAGGTACCCACAGATTCAGAAACTGCTCTATGCCATACTGATAACATCCCAAAAGTTGAGACATTACTTTGATGGATATCGTGTGGTGGTCATGACCGAGTATCCTTTGGGGGACATCATTCGCAATAAGGATGCAAACAGGCACATTGTCAAATGGGCAATGGAGCTATGCCCTTTCTCCTTGGAATTTGCAAGCCGTACTACAATTAAGTCTTAGGCACTTGTCGATTTTATCGTCGAGAGGACAGACTTAAGCATGCCTGCCTCTCAGGGGCCCGATGAGTTTTGGAAGATGTACTTCAATGGCTCTCTCAACATCGATGGCACAGGAGCAGGAGTTCTTTTCATGTCACCATCCAAGGAGCAGCTCTGGTATGTCCTTAGGATTTATTTCCCAGCATCTAATAACGCCGCCAAATATGAAGCATGCCTACATGGTTTGCGCATTGTGGTTGAGCTCGGTGTTAAACATCTCTATGTCTACAGAGACTCGACTTTGGTCATCAACCAACTTAACAAGGACTGGGACACGACCAGCAAAAAGATGGATGCATACTGCAAATCGATCAGAAAGCTGGAAGGCAGGTTCTATGGCATCGAGTACATACACATGGTTCGGGACAAGAATCAAGCAGCGGATGCGCTGTCAAAGTTAGGATCATCCCGAGCCAAAGTCCCACATGGCATATTCGTCCAAGACCTGCTCATGCCTTGCATCGAAGAGGAAGACTCCACGGCAGACAAGCCTCCAGAGCAGCAATTGGTGGCTACGGTTCCACCATCGAGCACCACCGAGCCACCTCCGACCACTCATGAGCCCGACTAGAGAATACCTTTCATCAAGTACCTAACAGATGGCAGCGGTTACACTGATCGGATAGAAAATGAGCGCCTGATGCGTCGCAGTAAGCAGTACCTGCTCGTCGATGGCAAGTTATGGCACAAGAACACAAAGGAGGAAATCTTGATGAAGTGTATAACCCAAGAGGATGGCGAACTTCTCCTAGACCAAATCCACTCTGGCTCCTGCGGCAACCATGCAGCCTCAAGAACACTGGTCAGTAAGGCTTTCCGAGCAGGTTTCTATTGGCCATCAGCAGTAGTCGACGCAGAGAAGCTAGTCCGCCACTGTGAAGGTTGTCAGTTCTTCACCAAGTGAATCCACGTACCAGCACATGAGATCCAGACAATACCAGCCTCCTGGCCCTTCGCATGCTGGGGACTAGATATGATCGGGCCCTTCAAACCGGCTCTTGGGAAATTTACATGCGTCTTTGTGCTGATCGACAAATTCTCTAAGTGGATAGAATACATGCCTCTGGTACAGGCATCCTTAGAAAAGGCTGTCACGTTCCTCAACCAGGTCATCCACCGTTTCGGCATACCCAACAGCATCATCACTGATTTGGGTACTCAGTTCACCGGAAATGCTTTTTGGGACTTCTGCGATGAAAGGAGCATAGTAGTAAAATACGTCTCGATGGCGCACCCTAGAGCTAATGGACAAGTCAAGCGGGCCAATGGCATGATCTTGGACGCATTGAAGAAGAGGATGTATAGAGAAAATGATAAAGCTCTTAGAAGATGGCTCAAAGAGTTACCAGCCGTGGTCTGGGGCCTCAGAACTCAACCCAGTCGTAACACCGGTGTCTCACCGTACTTTATGGTTTATGGCGCTGAGGAAGTCCTCCCATCAGATATAGCTTTTAGATCAGCACGGGTAGAGAACTTCAATGAAGGCAAGGTCAATGAAGTACAGGAGCTAAAAGTGAATAGCGTAGAAGAGAAGCGGCTCGATTCTTGTGTACGTACGGCCAAATACCTTGCTGTTTTGCGCAGGTACTACAGCAAGAATGTTAAAGAGCGGTTCTTCGTTGTCGGGGACCTGGTCCTAAAGTGGAAGACAAACCAAGCTGGTGTCCATAAACTCACAACCCCATGGGAGGGTCCCTTCATGATCAAGGAAGTCACACGACCAACGTCTTACAGGTTAGCTCACCTGGACGGTATGGACGTTCCAAACTCGTGGCACATCGACAAGCTTAGACATTTCTATGCTTAACCACTGAGATATGTACTCCTTTTGTACTTTCGATTTACTTCAATAAAGCTATTATGATTTCTCCGACCACTCTAATGTGTGACTTCAAATTTTATGGTTATTCTAACTTAGCCAGTCAAAGCCGACCACCATTCCCTCTATGGTTTTCGGAGCATGCCCTGTCTCCGATCCCTCCCAACGCTTGCATGGGATCCGCTCTCTACGTTATGGGTGATTGGTAGGTCCCCCCTGGTTTGACTTGTCCACGTCTATGTGTGCACAGGTCACGCACCTCACACTCCGACCACATGGCAAACTAGGGCCGCACAAACTTTTTGGGATGACGTGTCGAGCAAAATGGTACAACTAAACATAACGTTAACATGTTCTCACTTAGTTACACCAACATGAGTATCAAGCTTAAATACGTTTTATACAAAGCAAACAAGCTTATGATGATATACAGTTACGTTATTACAAGCTCGCCTGAAGAGGCCCGAGTTTACAATAACACAACTATGTCCTTCTTCTACAGCTCTAAGCCTATTCTATTAGCTGGTCGGGGCACGCGGCACCTACTGCTCGCTGCTTCTGATATCCTACTCGAGTCTCGAGGACTCTTATGCTGGTAAAGCTGAAGAGGATGGCCCCGCCGATGCCTGGCTGGTCGAGACCATAGGCTTCATCGGTTGGCTTGCAACTGATGGCGTTTCTAGCTGACTTGTCGATGGCGTACCCTATATAGGTGCTGTCCCAACTCCACATAGGTTAATATCACCAATTATCTTTGACGACAGATCCAGCTGAGCCATCCGAAGCTCCTCAGCCTTGTCTAGGTCTACCTCCTTTGGGTACCCAGCCTCCAGGCGCTTGAGATTGATCAGGGGGTAGTGGGCATGCACCATGCTTAGCACATGTGCACCCATGTACTCATTTGCCTGCTTCACAAACTCTTGGAACCATCCCCATGCCTTTCGACATCTCTCGACCAGTCCGAGCTACGGTGTCCTTGGCACTTCCTCTATAAGCGCCGGATCGATAAGGTCGAGGATGGGCAAAATGCCAGTTGCCACTTCCTGGCACCAGTTCTTCCATGTGTCTCGATCCCCGGTGGTCTCTAGGCATCGCGCCTTCCAACCGTCATGATCTTTCATCACATCTTCTAGATGTTTCTTGGCATTGACTTTTAAAACTGCAAACCATAAAAGACATCAGAATGTAACAGCATGACAAGATAAGGCGGGCAACAGAATGAGCAAGGTGGTCTAGAACACTTACTTTTTAGTTCCTCCTTCATCTTAGTTGTGCGGTCCCAGAGTTGAGACTGGTCGCGCGCCAGTTTCTCGTTGTCCTCCTTTAGACGACCACACTCTGCGGTCACATGGCTATTCTCCTCTTGGAGGCGGGTTACTTTGGCTTCTAAGCCTGCACTATAGCTATCACTACCAACAATGCAACAACATGTGTCATCCACTTGCTGTGATAAAATGACAACTTACTTATTTTTTCCTGCTCTTTGTTACTGAGCTGGACGACCAGGTTCTAGTTTTGTGCCTCTTGCTTCATCCTCTCTTGGTCGGCGGCTTCAAGTTGGCGGCACAAGCGTTCCACCGTGGCCGCTAGTTCTCTATTGTTTGCCGTGATTCCCTCAATCTGGTCGAAGCACCTCTTTCGGTACTTTGCGGTCTTCATCAAGTCCTACATATAAACAAGCTAAGTTAGATAGTTTGACTAAATAGTAGGGTCAAGTGGTCAAGCCAATCATACCTGGACTTCTGTCACCAGACGTTTTGCTGCTCGTTCAACTTTTAGGGTCTCTTCGACCTCTGGGATTTCCTCATGCATAACCCACTCGTCGTTCCACCAGCGTGACACATATACATGTTGTCGCTTGTCTTGGGGATGGCCTAGGACCTCTTCTACTTTGTCCTCTTTGGCCTCTTGTTTAGGGGGCGGCGTTGGTCTGGAGTTTGTAGTCTCTATGACCACTATGGCTTTCCCATGAGCCGTAGCATCGGCAAGCGTGCTCTGTGCCACCTCCAGCTGTTGCTCCTTGGCTTGGTCTGGTTCCCTTGGTGCCAAGGTATCCCCCTCAGCAGGGTTAGTGCTCGGAGCACTTGTACTTGGCTCGGCTCTCTTCTCGACTAGCTACTCGGGGACTGTCGTCTGGCCGCTCATCTGCTGAGGTTCCGGTGGAATTTCTTCTACAGGTTCCTCCACAGCCGGCTGCTAGGCAGTTCTTTTCGCAGTACTAGCGAAGCCATGCCACACCCAGCTAGCTGGTCGGGATTTTCGGTGGACGCCGACCTAATATATCAATGATAAGGTCAGAAGACAATAGTATTCAATACAAATTGTAAGCTTACATCAAGGTTACAAGTACTTACAGCTTAGAAGCATAGAATGACGTGGCGAAGGAGCGTCTCTTCGACCGTGCTTGCTCCACATGCTTGGCGGGTTCCACCAGGTCTTTTTTCATGACTAGTACCGGCACCAGGGCTTGGTGCTTGACCCCTTTGCCGCTTGTCCTCTGTGTTGCAGTGGTCGGAGATGCGATCCCTGCTGGCACAGAGGAGCCACCCTGCTCCGTCGACTCTAGTTGTCTCCTCCTCTTTTGAGGGATGAGTCGGAAGATGTCTGCATCCTCTATTTCATCATCTGACAGTGGGAAGATGGCCTGACGACGTTTGTTGGCCGCCGGCCGCTTGCCAGCAGCCCTGGCCGTTGCCTCCTCCCCAACCCCGAGTACCACCCAGTCGACGTCTTTGGCCCTGGCACTGGTCTGGGCGGTTGGGCCAACAACTAGCAGCCAATCCACACCAGGGGGTGGAGACATGAACACTGCTGCCCTATCATGACCATTATTCTAGGAAACATAAAGGCGACAACACAGTCAATTTTTGTTACAACATAACTCTATAGGTACAAGGAAGCATAATTTACCTTTGGGGGAGGTCGGGCCAGCTTGAAGGCGTGCTCAATGTCACTTAACCTGACATAATTGGGATCAGCTAAGTTGAATAGCTCCCCAGTCCTGGCCTTGACTTCGATCTTGTCAAGCGCCTCTTTTCTGGTCCTCGTTGGATCTGCGCTCCCCTGGTATTCGTAACCAGGATGTACCCTCCTCTGGCAGGGCTAGATCCTTTGGCTGATGAAGTTCCCGACCACTCTTGGACCATCCAGCTTCCTCCATGGGATCATCCCGAGCAGTTCTGTGATCTGTTCCAAGTGCTTGGGCTTCTCCGACCAGCTGTTCTTCTTCTCTCGAATCAACCCCATATCACACAGGGTGATCGTGTTCGGCTCTTCGCGGATGTAGAACCACTTCTTGTAACATTCGTCCAGCGATGTGTTCCAAGGGCAGTGCAAGTACTGGGCCTTCATCCCATCCCGTAGGTTGAGGTATACGCCTTTGGCTATCTTTGAGCCACCACTTCCTTTCTTCCGCAGATAGAACAGATGGCGAAAGAGGTCGAAATGGGGCTAGAAGCCACCATAGGCTTCGCAAAGATGGATGAAGGTGGAGACAAGAAGAATTGAGTTGGGATGCAGATTGCAAATCCCAATCTCGTAATACAAATAGAGCCCCTGAAGGAAAGGGTGCAGAATTGAGTTGGGATGCAGATTGCAAATCCCAATCTCGTAATACAAATAGAGCCCCTGAAGGAAAGGGTGCACTGGAACCCCAAAACCTTGCTTGAAGAAATCCTCGAAAACCACAATCTCACCTAGTTGTGGATCGGGGTAGCTTTCTCCTTCTGGCGCGCGCCATCCCACGTGATGAGGACATCGCCACGCTGGACACACCGACGCCATGGTCTTCCCCAAGTTGCAATTCGTTCCCAACTCAGCTGCCACGTCGTCTTCGGATTCAGCAGACATGTCGTCACTGTTTCGGTCATAACTTCCTCATACGACATCGAAACGGACCGTTCTTGGATGCGTTGGAAAGGGGACGACGACGCCGTCGTTTTGGATCTGGTCCCAGCTCCAGAAGGTCCATGGATCATTCTGTGTGACCACGGCAAGGTGCTGCATCACCTATTTGGGCCAACTTGGCCATGTATCGTGTCGGGCCTTAAGCCCAAGTTGTGGGCGCCCAACCCCTAGCCGTCCCCAACCCTAGGTCAAGTCTTAGACTATAAACACAGCCGCCGCCACTGCTACACAATTGGGTTTTGTTTAGAGTTTAGTTTTCCATCGAGAAACTGAATCGTTCATTGTAACTGTGGTGACAAATCCTTTTACAGTGATCCATGGCCTCCGTTC